>NC_135623.1:43836385-44153171 GCF_053574225.1 Canis aureus | reverse complement strand
CAGTAACAACTCATACTCTACAAAGTTTTGGGGGAGTGAGAGTTTTTGGTGGACAGCTGCCATCTCTTCCATCCTCTGGATAACCCTATTTGATAAGATTATCACTATTTATTGATGAACAAACCTAGACCTAGAAATCTCTAATAACATAACCCTCTTGAGTGGTTGGTTGAGTGGCAAAATGGGAATTCCTGTACATGCCTGTTGGAATTTATGATTGTCTTTGTGACCGGTGTCTCACCGCAGGACTTGTCCTGATGCAGTGCTTATCAGCCTCCTCTTCACTTACTGGTCTTTGAAGGGGTCCACCCCCCTCTCCCTCCAAGCCATAGAGTATTTTGTCTGCATGGTCTATTTCCAGAGGCAGCCTAGAATCAGCCCCTTGTTGTTCTCCTTTCCTGCCATCTACCTTCTTGCCAGGCCCCTCCGGCTGTCCCCAAATCCCATGATCAAGATAGTTTCTAATTCCCCATCTCCCTCAGTCACACATGGATTCGTCATAGTTCATGTTCTCAAACCTGTTCCAAAGAGGTTGCTCGATATGTAGCCCCAAACATTAACCATCTTTAATTCCTCCCTCTCAGCCATCTATCCATTTATCCACCCCTGGCCTTTACCCTGTGCCTACCCTGTGTTAGGAGCTGTGTGGTCTACTTGGTAGGGCTATGACTCAGGACTTGGCCTAAGGAGCTCATGTGACCTATTTCAGAAACAATAATTTGTTTCAGTATTTCTTCTCCTCTCTGTTTCTACTGTCAAATTTTCCAGCTCATGACCTTACTCCTTTTTACTTAGAGCACTCAGGAACTTCCTCACTGCCTCCTGCCTTATTTGTCTTTAGTTTAAATGCTTCCACACATTGTTGCCAGGTTAATTCTTACAAAGCAGATTCTTGAGTATAGTAGTTTATAGTTCCCTATTGACTAAAATAAGGTCTCAACTCTCTAGCATAATATACAAAACCTCCCATGATCTTACTGACCCCTGTTGATCTTTCTAATTTTATATCCCATTTCCCACTTTTTTGCATCCCATCCTGAACAGAATTTCTTATGATTCTCTTCATATTCTACTTCTTTAATCCTAACTTGCATACATATCCTATATATACTGTTTTGTTCTTACATTAAAGTCTGATTTTGTGTGGCCTCTCCTATGAATGGGTCTATTCATGCTCAATAAGTATGTGTTAATGAATGACTAGGTCCTAGCTTGGTTTCTTTAGCACATCTAAATCCCAAACATAATACATTGTACATTTGTCATGGCAAATGTACAATGTCATATCATGGCAATAAATTAATTGTAACACTGTAATATATTTGTTTATGTATGTATTTATCACTCCTACAAGATGGTACTCAGGGCCATATAAAATTTACCTTTATCTACTATATGTAAAACCATCCACCATGTGAGCACAATGCTCTGTACATAGTAGATTCTATTTTTTTTTTTCATAGTAGATTCTCTAAAAGTGTGTGTGTTGGGGGACCTGGGTGGCTCAGTTGGTTAAGGGTCCAATGCTTAATTTCAGCACAGATCATGATCTCAAGATTATAAGATTGAGCCCTATGTCAGGCTCTGTGCTCAGCATGAATACTGCTTAGGATTCTCTCTCTCTTGCTCTCTGCCTCTCTCTCTGCTCTCTCTCTCTCTCTCAATCTAAAGCCTACAGCACCCGGGATTCCCAGGTGGTCTCCCATCCAAGTACTAACCAGGCCCGACCCTGCTTAGCTTTAGGAGATCAGACAAGATCTGGTGCATTCAGGGTGGTATGGCTGTAGACTCTCTCAATCTAAAAAAAAAAGATGTGTGTGTGTGTGTGTGTGTGTGTGTGTGTGTGTGTGTTGGATGGTAAGACCCTGCTAGAATGTTTTCAGGATTATAGGTAGACTCTGTTTAAGGCATCTAGCACAACCCTCAGCACATACGTGGCTGTCATCTGGAAACATCATGCTAAGGTGTTAATGGCTGATAACTGTGCCAGGCCATTTCTATAGGGTTATTTAACGAGGAATCTAAAGAGATGAGTCTACGTTTAGGGCTCCTGGACCAAGTGGGAGGCATGCTTGGGGACAGGGCTCCTCTAATCATTCCATATGGGCAATGGAACCCTCAGCCTTCACACGTGAAGCAATCCATGCTTGCTGAAGTTAACTGTGTAGAGCGAGATGCCCTGCTATCCATCCTGGGAGAACTTGGGGTACTGGAATGGAAGCATCCGGGTCATCTATCATTCCGCACAGAGTTGAGCAGAATATTGGTTAAATGAGTTAATAAAGGCATCAGAGCTGGGGTGTGAATGAGAACTCTAGTGTAGGGTTCTTTGCAAGCATCACCTCACTGGCTTGCTGCTTCTCACAAAGGTGGAGAAGGACTCAGAGTGTCAAAGGAACAAGGAACTTCACAGCTCCTCCATTTGGTGAGCAGGTGGCTCTCTGTGCCCTTCTGATAACCATGAGTGTTCCCATCCTCTTCATTTGGTGCTAGTCCTGGGGAGCACAGACACAGGCTGGAGGTGGTGTCTTTATTAGAGACATTAGCCACCAGGGGAGCCTGCTCAGAGTTTCACATGGTTTTCTGCTGAGCAGGGGTCTAGCAAAGTCACCAGACTCCACATGATTTAATTAGACACAAGATTTCAAGCTTTGTTTGTGTTCCCAGGATTTGGCATGATGGTACAGCTGGGACCCTGGTATCTCGGCTTCCTCTGTTTAGGTAATTGGTACAGCAGGGAGGGCTTTATTGGACCAATGGTAAGTTTTCTCCACTGAAGATTTCCAATACCCAAAATACATTTCACTGACTTTAAATGAGTCACTGGATACACTCCAGCCAAAGAAGGCATACATCTTAGAAACTCTGTGGCTTAAATTCTTTGCTAAGGCTTGGGAAAGGCAGGATTTGAAACCTAACACAATCAACTCTTAACCTTAGAGCTGCGAAGTTAATTCTTTTTTGTTAGCTTTCTCTATAGATTATCTCCTTTGTATGTTTCAGAATGCTGTCAATCCAAACCAGAAGTCTGACATAGGAATCCATCGTATCATTAGCCCCCCACCATCCGGTTTCTCTCTCTCTATCCTGCTGTAACTTGTCACAGCTACTGTCACTTTCTCCTTCCCCTCAGCCATCTCATTGCCAGGTGACCCATCAGGGAGGCTCCAAGTGGCCTATGCGCTGTCATTGATCCTTTCTGCACCCATGGCAGATGGGACTAATTAATCGATCACAGCACACTTTCTCAAAGAGCTGGGTCTTGTGTGTGGAGTCCTACTCAGGAGAGCCTCAGGCAGCACCACTGATCAGTGAAAGTTAGCATGTGAGATAAAGCCTATTTCCCCAATTAAGCGGTTTCTATTGACTCCTAGAAATAAAAAATGAGGAATTTAGCTCACTTATACTATTCCTTCTCCTGCTTTTTCTCCTCCAGGGTTTTTAGTGTTTCTACTGATCATCTTTGTAACTTTCAATAACAGCATCAATTTCCTCTTTTTTGTTCAATTAACTTTTAACAGTATTTCTTGATTTTCTACTTTGTAAAAAGAAGGTATTAGCTTTTTTATGGTTTCCTCTAACTTTTCTCTCCCATTTTACTTTCCCATGACTTCTATATTGTCATATTGTTAACACTTACATCTTTTCCTTTATATAACGTGTCTTGATCACTCTTAATGAAACAGTCTACCTCCACCAATCTATCCTTGTTAGTCGGCTTTATTTATTTGTCTTTATAGCATTTTTTACCACTTAAAATAGTACATATTTATTTTTTAATGATCTCTCTCCAGCTAGAGTTTAAATTTCATAAAAGGAGGGAATTTGTTTGTTTTGCTTAGTGCTATATCCCTAGCACCTGGAATACTGTTGGCATGGTAAGTGAGATGCTTAATAAATACTCGTGTAAGAATAAATGAATTCTAATCATGCTCAGTACACCATTTAACTTTTTTGTTATTTTTGTTTTTTCTTTTTAGAGAGAGAGAGCAGGGGAATGAAAGACAGAGGGAGAGGTAGAGGTAGAGGTAGAGAGAGAGAGAGAGAGAGAGAGAGAACCTTAAGCAGGCTCCACACTTGGGGCTCCATCTCATGATCCTGAAATCATGACCTGAGCCAATATCAAGAATTGGACACTTAACCGACGAGGCACCTAGGTGTCCCCCATCTTGGACCTCCCCCCTTCCCGGTTAACTTTTATTGTGCATGAGGAAGCTGTCCGACCCTGCGATATGAAAGGATAACCTTACCTTTGGGTCTACTAGGGCATTGAAAACATCCACTGAAGGCATTCGCCAACTCAGGTTCCCATTAAAAGGAAATTGCTTAACTGATAATCTAGCTTTAACCTTATAAAGCACATTGACTTCCTGAGGGAATGAAACCCAGATCAGGCAAATTTTGATAGGAAGGAGGAAAAAGCGAAGTTTCAGAACATGAGTTTGTTTAGGGACTTCAATTTGGGAGTTGTGAGATTATGCAGCTCAAAATATAAATGGAAAGGAGGAATAGAAAAGAAAAAGGAACATTACCTACTTAAAATATCTCTTATTGGACCGGCTAACAAATACATGTGTAGCAACAATCGTGTTCTGAAAAGACTGGCCTTTGGGGCAGGCACATCTGGGCTTAATATTTTGCTGCTATTATCTCAGTTCTGTGACATTTGTTGAGTTACTCACTGTCTCTGAAAATTGATGAGTGCTAGTCATAAAGATGAACCTATGTTGAATAACATCTCCGTATTCCTGCTCAACTGCTCAAGCACAAAATGGAAAGAGTTTCTCAGTGCGCTGGGGGGAAGACGAGAAAACAAGAGCTGTACTGTTCAGTTATAAATAATGAGAGGAGCTTAAATGCTAAAAGCACTTCATTATCTCATGTGACAAGGAGCTAGGTCATCTCTGGCCTAGTTCAGCGGCTCTGTAAAGCTAGTGAGCAAGGCCAGAGTCTAGTTTTAGCCGTTTTCCTTGAGATTTAAGAGGGCTGCAGCAGCTTGAAGACTATTCTGACATGACAGAAAAGTTAGAGAGTTGGAAAAGGGCTTTCTCATGTTCCCTGCTCTTTTATCAAGGTGGAAGCTCCTTCTGAGAAGGGCCAGGCCACTTTCAGGGAGGCTTAGCTCTCAACGATGACGGGAAACGAGGAGAAGGCATAGGCAGGCACCGTCATGGTAGCAGGCTCTGCCCATCGGAGGCGGGGGTGGGCGCCTAAACAAGGTCCGCTCCAGAGATCACCTGATCCAGAGCATATGTCTGGAGCAGGTGTATCCCTTCCTCTGCAACATGTAGTACTGGTCAGTGAATAGACAACCTGAGGGGGATATCTTCCTGTAAACCTGAAGAGTAAATTCTTATTGAGAGTTACCACTTGCTCCTATGTTCCAGATACTTCACAAACATAAACATCTTTAAAGTCTTCCAGCACCATCTCCTAAAGCAGGTAGCATTATTTCTCTGTTACAGCTCTGGAAATGTGTAGCCAGTTGCCTGAAGCCCGTGAACTAGGAAGTGGCTGAGCCAGGATTTGAGGAGCCTTCTGACTCCTGTGTTCCTTGTACTCCTTTGTCTCTACCACACTCTTTCCCCAAATGCCCACCTGCCGCAGCCTTTTGGAGGTAATAAGAAGACGGCTAAATTACTGCCTCTGAGGCCCTTTCTAACATAGTCATTTATGAAGCGAGCTATTTTGATGGTTTTAAGAGATCTTTCAGTTATTTTTATTTTTCTCCTATTGACCTAACACTCTTTTTTTTTTTTTTTTAAGTGTGCTTAGGTATGATTCAGTGATTCTGAATACTTTTCTTTTTTTCTTCCATGTTTAATTTTTCTTTCTGACTGTTCACTCTTGTTTGCAGCTCCTGTGGTTGGATAAAGCCAGGGCAATTCTTTGGATGTCAATCATTTTGAAAGGCGACTTTCTTGCATGACTTGGTAAGATCTGAAAGGAGGATAACCACAATGGGGAGGCTGTGGTGAATCGTCCTCAGGCAGCTGGCGGTCTTGAGCATCGAAATGTAATTGCTCTATTTTATTCACCACGGCCTGCCCGCTGTGTTCATCAGACTGCCCAGTGGAACAGAAGGCAATCAGGGCCGAGGCAGCCTTAGAAAGTCAGGCACACACAAACCAAAGTTAAAAATATGTAAAAAATTACTTGAATCTGATTTGCTCTCATACTACTCAATTTCTGGATAAGAACAAGAGGAAACAGTGCAAAACTGGGGCACTAAAATTCATCTTCGCTGAAGAAAATGCAGGGAGAGCTGTGAACATTTAATAACCTCAGTATCCAACTGCCCATAGTAAGTGCTTGTTTAATGCATAGACCAGACAGGGAGATTCAGAAGGCAGGCAACTCAAGGCCTTTTCAATTTATTTAAGGAACTCTTTGATCTGTTTTGAAATTTAGGATTCTGCTTTTGACTTTGTTAGATAAAGTTGGAGTAGGAATGAATTATTCATATGAAATATTGCCTCAATAACACTGCATCAAATAAACATAATGAAAAGCTGCCCATGTTATATAAGGGAAGCTAAGTCACAACTCTTTTGAATTGCAAAGTTAAGCACTCCGGGCTAGACTCTTCTCCGACATTACCCTATGGAAGAGTCCACTTAGGAGGATGTAACACTCAGATCCTTTTTATTTCCGGTCAGACATGCATTTGTGGTTTATGGGTTTAAACTACAGTTGTAACCATGCTGTTATTAAACCTTACAGAAGTAAGTCAATCGGAGAAGGACAAACATTATATGTTCTCATTCATGTGGGGAATATAAATAATAGTGAAAGGGAATAGAAGGGAAAGGAGAAGAAATGTGTGGGAAATATCAGAAAGGGAGACAGAACGTAAAGACTGCTAACTCTGGGAAATGAACTAGGGGTGGTAGAAGGGGAGGAGGGCGGGGGGTGAGAGTGAATGGGTGACGGGCACTGGGGGTTATTCTGTATGTTAGTAAATTGAACACCAATAAAAAATAAATTTAAAAAAATAAAAAAATAAAAAATAAAAAAAAATAAAAATAAACCTTACAGTCTCGTCTCGATTTCCATCCAAGTCATCAGAGGCCAGAGAGCAATTTCCACGACAATGTGTTTCACACCACTCCAGCATTTTACATTCACCACAGAAATATGGTAACCAGGATTTACCCCCCTACACTCCACAAATTGGGCACAGTATCATATTTTTAGCAGCCACTGAGTGCATACCTATATCTATGCCTTGAAGGGAAAATTTTAAGGCAAATAGAAGTCTCGGTTTTATCAGTGATGTTTCTTTTCTGACAATGCTTCGGCTAAAAATGAAAAGAGAGAGAAGGGTAAAGGCAACCTAAATAAACTGTGCACGTCAGGGCAGTTGAGCTCTGCTGAAATTCAATAGATCACACTTGAATTCTTGCTGACAAGCCAACTTTAAAGAACTGAAGTTCAATAAATGTATAGGAAGTGGCCAGAGTTAGCCATGGACAAAATAGTGAGGAAGACAGAGTTTGCCTTCAGAGTCGCCCTTTCCCTCTGTCCTCTGTCCTTTGGACACTGGAGGCTCCATGGGAGCCGACCCACCACATAAGTGGGTGCTCCATGTTACCTAATCACTGGCTGAGGGCCACTGGAGCACTTTGTGAAACTGGGTTTCCAGATTGCACTCTGGACCTGAACAGGAGCCTCTGAATTGGGGAGAAACCCGTGCTTTCTAAGTAGGGATGCCAGGCCTGTGCTAGGGGTAGCCAGTGCCCACGGGACTGAGAGCACAAGCTCTGTGAGCCTTGGGCGAGGTCATGAGCTGCTCTGCCTTAATTCCCTCACCTGTGAAATGGGGCTCACCCCACCGTCTCTCCAAGTGGTTGTGAGCATTCACTGAGAGATTTTCATACCCACGTGAGTCCCAGGTCTTGGGGGTGTCATAACTTCAAGTGGAAGGAGCTGAGCGTGGAAGCTGGAGGCACTTATTGGTGCTAGAACTTTGGGCCACTAAAACTTGAGTCTAGGTTTCTTCACTTCCAAGTGAGAAAGGTTAATTCTTGCTGATTTTGTCAAAGACAATTGTTCTGAGGCATACATGAGAAATCATGGTTCAACTTATATTTTATATTAAATAAGTAAATATGTATATACATACACATATGCATGTATGTTAACATACATTTAGAATATAAATTATAAACATATGCATATAGAAAAGAATATATAACACATAACTAAAATAATAATAATGATAGATGTACTTGATTGAGAACAGACCATATGCCAGGTGCTGTATCTGATATTTTAAGTTGGTGATACTGCTTCTCAAAAGAAAACACTGAGTGTTTGTTGAAGACTTTTACTGGCTCAGCACTGGGTGAGGTGATCTCCAGCATTCAAAACAAGCTCCTGTAGGGCACGCGTCATCAACTGGGCATCACTCCAAGCACTTGACATACATGCATCAATGTAGTCATCACCAATACTGGGAAGCTGTGTTGTTATTGCCATTTTACAGATGAGAAAAGTGGGGCCCAGGAAGGTTCAGTAACAGTCCTGATGTTACATGATAAGTACTGAAGCTCTAATTAGAACCACACATTCTGGCTCTGAAATTGGCCTTAAAGCACAATTGTAAACTGTCTTTATGATACAAAATTTACAAAAATAATATAATGCCTAATAAATATTTATCAGATGAATAAGCAAAGCTTCCTTAGGACTTTGTGTCTTCTATGAATGATACTATCAGACCCACAGAGAGAACTGCCTGGCCTCCCTTTCTTACTTTTCTTAGCAGATCCCCTCTAGAATACTGTGCTTAGCTCTGGATGTTGTATTGTATTTTAAATGGCATGTGCTGTATCTCCCTCCCTTCCTTTTCTCCCTTCTTCCTTCAAAAGTATTTATAAGGCATGTGCTATGTTCTAGGCACCATGCTAAGCTCTGAGAGTTCAGCAGTAAACAAGACGGTATGGACTTCACCCTCAGAGAGAACCAATGTTTTAATGAAGAAGAAAAGCAACATAATAATACTTACCAGCATGTGCAATGAACAGGAATCCTGGGGAATTGCAAGGAGCTGGGGGAGTGAGTGGCTGGGCATCCTAAGCATCAGAAAAGATGTCCTTGAGGAAGTGCCAGTGAAGCCAAGACTGGAAGCGGGCGTGAGCCAGGTGGTGGGGTTGTTGGTGAAGACCTAGGAGAGGGTGTTTCAGGTACAGGAAACAGCATGGGCGAAGGCCTGCAGGTGAGATGGAGTGCAGCTTGTGGTAGACACTGACAGAAGTTTTCTATGCCTGGGGCTAATATTTCCAGGGAGGAGATTGGAGATGAAATGAGAAGAAAAGAAGTCAAGGAACAAACAGATGCAAAGACTTTATGTTAAAGAAAACAAAGCTTTTGATCCTTATGCTCAGAGCTATTGGGAGATATTGAAGGTCTCCAGCAGGCTGTGGCATGGCAAGAGTAATACTTTAGAAACATCACTAGCAGTGGTCTAAAGCCTGAAGGGAGCAAAGAGGGTGGCTGAGAGAGAGAGAGAGAGAGAGAGAATGAGAGAGAGAGAGAATGAGAGAGAGAGCTGAGGAGGCTGCTGCAGGAGGGGATAGCCAGGGGAGGGACCAGGGGGTAAGGAGATGATATCTAGGAGGTACAATCAGCAGGACTTGGCCACTGGCTGTAAAGGAAGGGTGACCAGATATCCCTGGGAAACTGTCTCCTAGAGAACAGAGAATAGATTCATTTGAAGAACTGAGTGAGTTCAGTCGGGAGACGTAGACTGAAGAGGAGACATGTGAGGAAATCTCAAGTATCTGGCATTGAATCGCTTTAAAAATATATTGATGAAACTTATTGTCTCCTGGAAAAGCAATCAGCTAAGAGTGCATGTGTTAAAATGTCACGTTGGTGCAACAAAATGAGCCCCGTAAGGGTGTTCTGTGAACTTACTGGGAACTGTGAGTGTTTCTCAGCCCTGACTCCCCACTATGATCCCAGGGGTGAGGAAGAGGAGTTGGGGGGCTGCCGAAAGAAAGGACAGCTGAGCTCATGCTCTGTCAGGCACCCAGGGGTGCAGAGTGGTCCTTCCTGAGCTGAGCTGTGGGGCTCCTCGGGGTAGGCTTAAAGTTTCAAGGAGGCTGATAGCAGCAAGGCTCAGGGAAGGACTCTGGCAATTGTGTGGCAATTGAGTCAGAGAGGTGAATTCCTCACTCCCGGGTCCGTGCAAGTAGACCTCTATACACCTGCTAGGCAGGGGGCTTCCCAGTGAGGGCCACATCATGTGGTGTCTGGTGCTCCTTATTGCAGTCTGTAAATAAATAGTTCTAAGGAATCCCACTCCCTCCACTGACAGCAAGCTGTCCATCTCTCAGCCACGGTTGCCCCCTCACAAATCAGTGTGAGGAACACGAGATTATTGCTACAGGAGCTGAGAGTCTCTCTGACCAGTATCATTGTCCTATCACGCCAGACCTTTGCCACCCTACAGCTTTATTACACTATGACCTCTAGATATTGCCTTTGCCTTCTCTACACGCAATGGGAAAGAGAATGCTCATGTTATCAAGTGAAAGCTACCTTGCCAAATTCTTTTATGGAGAAGTTTGTTTATAATTCAATGCATGATTTCAATGGAGGGGGGGAATTAAGAAACATCCAGAGGAAAAAAATTGTATCCACTCTGCTTCTAGCTTGACTACCTTACAACAAAGATGTAGAGAGTCAGTCTGATGTTAGGGCTCAAAGCGAGCGTGCGTTATCCGTGTTGTTTACAATTCCTTTCGAAGAGTACTTGCAAGCTCTATAATGTGAACAAATGGCTGCTAAGGACCTTACTAATGCTGTCAAATTCACTTTACTTATGTCCACTTTTTTTTTTAACCTGGGTTTGCTAAGTAAATAGAAGCCTATCACCCCTGTGCCACCTTTCTTCCTCAGGGTTATGCTTTTAAAAGTGTTCTCAACAGGAAATAAGTTTCATTAGGGCTTGGAAAACAAATTGGTGAGGTTGACAGATTCTGTGGTTTGATGGAAGTTCAATTATAATTGTGTAACATAATATAGCAAGTGCAGATGAAATCCTATTAAGGGCTAGAAATCCAATATCTCATCTCTATGACTTTTAATTGATCTTTACACATATTGTCATTGCAGTCAAATATCTGAGCTGATTCTGGTACACATAAACAAATGTAAGCACATTAACTCTGTTAATAATTTTAACAAGTCATCTGTATTTCCCATTAGACCATCTCCAGTTTTGCCTTGGCATAATTAAAGATATCATCAGTGATAAGCCTAATTCGTTATTTAAAGCATGCATGTATTGAAGTCTTGCTCTTATCATTAACTAAATCGTGATATAATCTATGCAGCCATCATTCAAAAATTAGACTTTTTCTTTCTGTGAAGTAAGTATGGATGGTTGGGGGTGGGTGACGGCGGGAGAAGGAGGTCTTATGGGTGGTGAGGAAACCACAGACGAAGAGTGGAAAGTCTCATTTCTAGTCTTGACCTCATCATTAAAATAGCCAGGTGAGATCTTTAACCTTTTTGAACCTATTTCATGACTTTTGGTTACAAAGATGTCCTAGTTTTTTTTTTTTTTTTTTTCTCTCAGCACTAACATTCTGTTTTCTGTGAGGCAGACACTGACTCCCTGCTTTGCTGATCATTAACAGATGGGTATAAAAACTATGGCCTTCATGTTCATTTCTGCTCAAGTTTCATAGAGCCAGACTATGTAAGCTCATGTGTAGGGGGAGGTGATCTAGGGATGTATTTTTCTTGTGGATTGTTACATCTGCAACATCAAGTCCAGGGCCTGGCATTTGTTCAGTCAATATTTGTTGAATGAGTGAATAAATGAATGAATGAATGAATGAGTGAATGCATGCATTCTAGTCATTCTGCTTTCCCATGAAGATGGAGTGCCTGGATATCCCCACTCAGCATCCCTTGTGATATTATCCTTTAGCTAGAAGAAAACACCGTGGTTACCTGTGAAAGTACCCCTTTAATGACATGATCTGACACCAAATGCCTTCTCCTGGTCTTAATGAAATGGAAGTGAATCAGAACAAACCACTGCCTCCAGGACTGTTCCCCACTCTTGCCTATTAGTCAGAGCACAGAGTGGAGATGCTTTCCTGTTAGTCAAATGCAGGCAGAGACTTAATTTGTTAGTTTCCAGTTCACTCAAAGTGGGAACTATTTGCATGTGCTGCAAATATGACATTTGAGAATGTTCTTTGAGTGCTCAGAGAATATCAAAGTCTACACCGTGCTGTAAACAAAAACAACTTTTAATACCAGCTATGACTAATCCAGTGCTTTTGTTCATTAGGTTGAACAAACATTCTGATTTGCAATCAAATATCTACAATTACCCTGAAAGCTTGAGAAAAATCCTCCCTGGCATGAGATCATTTAAGAACAGATAAGATTCATTCCTTGATAGACAATCTCCATGCACAGGTGATCCCAGTAAACAGTCTTTTCAGAGTGAATTTTAGCAAATGAATAGTGTATTGGGGGAGGGGGTTATCTGTTTAAGTTCATCACTTCCTGAAATCATCTTTGCATACATTAGCATACATTCATTTTACTGATTCTTTGTTTCTTTTGATGGGGGATACTCCTTCTGCTCCTTATTTCATCTGATTTGCTTTTGAAGTGAAGAACCCCTTTCTTCTTTAGGTGTCCTTTGAAAATAAATAGACGTTCCTGCACATTAAAAAAAATAGCTGAGTTCTAATGGCAGGGCTTCATTAGGACCAAAAGCCCCATGGAAAAATTATTAGTGCAGTTCCTCCTGCTTTAAATACACACACACACACACACACACACACACACACACACACACACACATTTCATTAAGGACAGAAGCTCCACAGAAAAATTATTAGCGCACTTCCTCCTGTACTAAAGACTTCTAGGAAGATGGAGAGAAGCTGTTTGAGAACATTAGGGATTCCTGAAGTGAACGAGATCAACTCCAAGGTGACACCAACCTCTCTCTCGGATTAGTGACCTTTTGCTTGGTTTTTCTTGTTTGCCCAGCAAAGACTTTTGACATATTCCCCAGGACCCTTAATTCCCCTCTGCTTGGCACATTACCAGCAATATAAAAAAGAGAGAAAGCGAGAAGCTCTCATTTTATCTTTGAGCTGCTTAAATATTTATGTTCTAATTTGTTATTGACTTCATGTGAAGTTTTATCAAAATATAGATGGAAAAGTTTAAAGATCGCTCCTGGGAGAGCACTTAATCCATTTAAAAATAAATTTCTAATGGCCAGATTTTCTGGGCTTAAAACATGAAGCTATGAGAGAAAGCAAAACCAAAGAGGCCCAGTTTATATGCTGACATTTGTAAACGAGGATAAAGAAACTTGGTAATGAAAATGCTAATCAAATATCATTGTGAATGCTCATTTTTTTTCATTTTTCTAATATTTGATGGAAGCCTTTACTAGATTTCTATTTTAATTACTTTTCATTTGCAAAAACTGAAGCCTAATTAAAAAAAACACCCTAGGGCAAACCCTTGGGGATGGGTCTTCGTTGCATTCCACGTCCAGTTTCTAGCTCACATTTAGCCTACTCATGTGTCCTTAGACACTTAATATGTTAATTCTTTCAGAAATAGTTATATGTTAAATGCAGGGACTGGGCAACATCGATGAAAATGACTGAATTTCTAATGGTGACATTTTGGAAATTGAAGAGAGAGAGAAACTTAAGTAGATCATATGACAGATATGCTTTCAAATGGAGCCATACAGGTGGTTGCCATAAGATATATCCCCAGGCACTGCTGTCTTTTGATATAACTAACATCATTTGCCCTTCTGTTCTGAGACTTTGCTGACTTGTTTTTGACCAAAGTTCTTAGAGCAGTGAGGTCCATGTCTCAAAGAAGAAGAGCCTTATCTGAGGAGACTGTTGAATAACTATTTCAAAATTCCAACCCACTGAGATTTATTTTACTGGCAACAGTAGTATATATTTTGATTACTTTATAAAGGCTGGAATACTGCTTTGTTTATTTTGGTTGGTCAAAGATTGTCTTGTCTGCTTGGATCAAAATTTCCCATATTTTAGGACTCAGATCAGGCCCAGTTCACAGAAAACTGGTATGGTTTCTCAAAATGAATCTAAATTTGAAAAGAGAAAGAAGGGCAGGAAGGAAAGAAGGAAGGAAGGAAGGAAAGAAGTGAAGGAGATAAAAAAGAGAGAAAGAAAGAGAACTCTGTGCAGTCCCAGATTTTTGTCTGTCTTTCCAGAAGTGGGATACAGCCTCCTCTGGGGTATGAGAAGGTCCCCACCAAAGAGATCGAAGAAGAAAACAAACATGTAGGACATCTCACAGAAACAGTGTGCACTCCTTTCAGATCCAGCAGTGCTGGATCAGGCTTAGAGCTAGATATGCTTCAGTGAAAAAGACAGGTACCACCCCTGTCCTGAAATTGGCCCACACTCTAACACACAATCTTCTACCAGTTACATCTTTTTGAGCTACGTACAAATGGCAGAGTATTCAGCATAGTGCCTGGGGCGGCTTCCAGCTTGGAGGCTGTAGGCTGAGCAGAGCTTCTAGAGTTCGCCAATCCTCTTGTGAGAGATTTAATGATGTGGTAGTGATGATTGTCCCTTGTTGAAATGGAGGCTACCAATTCTTGGAAGACCTGAGATGCATTCGTATAATGCATGTCACCCAGCTCTAATGCCCAAATTCTGGCCTAATTCCTTACTACAGTACCAGTGCTGTTCTTCATCTCAAGCATCGTACGTGCACAGTGGATTAGTCAGGAAATGGAACTGATAGGACATCTATGTCTATATACCTACATATTTACATGTATATCTGTATGTGTGTCTTTATTTACTGTAAGGATTGGATCATGTAGTGACGGTGGCCTGTAGTCTGCCATCTATATGTTGCAGGCCCAGCAAAGCCAGGGGTGGAGTTTGGGGCCTGCCAGCTGGAGAGCCGAAGGAGTAGATTCTAGTCCAGGTCTGAAAGCCTGAGAATCAAGAGTGTTGAGGGCAGGAGATCTGTGCACCAGCTCCTATGGTTGGGCAGAGAAAGAGGCTCTCCAACCTCCCTCTGCCTTCTGTTTCCATTCAGGCCTTCAGGCCTTCAACAGATTGGATGATGCTCATTCATGCTGAGGAGAGCCATCTGCTTTCCTCTGGCGTCAGCACCTATTCCAATGCTTATCTCATCCTCGGATGTAAATCATCTCCTGCATTCTGGAGCAGAGAGGTAAAAAGATATGATTCCTAATCATCTTCCCCATGTCCATTTTGTATCCCTTCCCCAAATATACACATATACACAAGGTTTTGGGTACGGTGGCTCTCTTTAATGCTCCTACACTTTTGTTTCCTTTGTACTTTAAATGTGATGTATATTTGGTGTGTATGTGCATGTTTGGCGGGGTAGGATGGGTGGTTTAGGGAGCCTGAGCTGGATGACAGAAAAGGTTTTGTTTTGTTTAGTAAAGAATATATCTGTTCTTTATTATATATAGGTATACACACATCATCCATCTCTGTCTGTCTCTTTCTCATCTATTTGTCCCTTTATCTAATTTTGTGTCAGAATATTATGTGTACTACTGATAACACCCCCCCCCATTATAGTTTCATTTGGGGAACCCTAACGTGGGCCTGACAAAAATACTTCTAGAAGTCACAAAATTCTGACTCCCTACTGGTTAGTGAGGCAAGAATCAGTCGATGATATCATTCATCTATCAAAGATTAATTGAGAGCTTGTAAGATAGGTGCCATGTTAGCTTTCTTACTACCCATGTCAAACTCTTTTCCCTTGCCTCCTTCTGTAGAAGTTGCAAAACTAAACCCTTACATTTGTAGACAACCTAAAGCTATGGGTGGCCATGTAGCAGTATTCTGGCCAATGAAACCTAAGTAGGAAATATTGTGTGAGATATCAGAGAAGACCTTTGCTCTCTTGATACAATAGTTAGCACCATTTGCCTTTATTCTATAGCCTAGCTTCCTTTATATTACCTGGAATAAAGATGTGGTGTCTGGAGCTCTAGCAGCCACAGCATGATTATGAAGTAAGACCTAGAGAATTAGTGACCATGACTCCAATATCCTTCACCTAATGAGTGTACACAAGCCATTACCTCTCAGATTTCTTGTATAAGCCCAGACAATTGGGTTTTCTAAGACTCATAACCAAATGCAACCCCTGACTGTTATAGGTAGGCACTGGGAAAATAGTGGAAAGAAGACTGGATGGAGTCTCTGGCCTGATTTTGTGAGCAAGACAAGTCTATGGAAGTTGAGGTCTTTAAGCAGTGTCCTCCATAGACATGCCTTAGAAGCTCAGGGCTCATATCCTGCCTGAGAAACCTGGAGGACAGAGACCAATAAAACACAATTCTGGGTATTAATGCAGAATCAGTGGCAACTCCAGTGTTAATCCTGCAGGCTGGAAATAAATTATACTCTGTCTCTACCAGACTGAATCTTTGCTAAAACAGCATTAATACCTATTTATATTTTTCTATCAATATTTCATAAATTTGAAGAGAAACAACTTGAAAGAATTCAGATGATTTTTTTTTCTCCGTGTGTGCTTTCAGAGCATCAATTATTGCTGTGGGGCACCTTCAGCATTGCCTAAAGCTGCAATAAATTCCCTAGTTCTACCTTTGAAGATTTTAGAAATGCTAATAGTGGAATGTGTATGAATTATTACTCTTGCTCTAACACAGCAATACTCTCCTGAAGAGTAAACAAAATCCTCATTCAATTTAAGAATGAATGATAATTTTTTTGGTTTGAGTTAGAGAAGTGTGAGTGGAGGGTGGGAGGGATGTGTGATCTTCTTAATTGTTTTAAATTCAGTGTCTCATTGAGTGAAGAATATAGATAGGTCAAAGAAGATTGTTAGTATAGTATCTTTACATTTTTTTCTAAATATTTCTCATTTTCTAACTCATCTGATTCTTATGAAAATATTGTTTGGCAGGTAGATTAAATATGACTATTTCCATTTTGCAGATGGGGAGGTCAAAGCGTATAGTATTTCTTCTTGATGGGCTTCTCAATGTTTCAGGAAGACAAAACTCACTACTCACAATTGGTATAAAAATGGTGATCTACTGGTCCTATCTATTACTTTGTAGTCCTTCAAACTTGGTAATTAAAACAAAACAAAACTTGCCCAACTTTCCTCATTCCACTCTTGAAAACAACAACCAAAGAATGAAAATATTTGTGAATCTATTTATATTTGATCCAACTTGAACCAGGGGAGGTAAAGAGGGAATAAAGGAGGGAGAAAGGAGCATCAGCAGTAGCAGCTATTGAATATTTGTTGTAGGCTGGGAAAGTGTGGGAGATATGACATATAACATCTCAGGGACTCTGAATAAGGGCTTTGTGGGAGATGCATTATTCACACCTCACAGGTGGAAAGGTCGGCTTAGAGAAGTTAGTCCAAGGTCATACAGGTAGGATATCATGGAAGAGTGCTCATTCTGAGGAATCTGTTTTCAGTGTGTCTCTCTTAGGATTTTGTTTATTTCATCTAAGTTATCTAATTTTTTGTATACAGTTGTTCATAGTATTCCCTTCTAATCCTTTACATTTATATAAGGTTGGTGGTAATACTCCTTGTTTCATTTCTGAGTCAAGTAATTTGAGTCTTCTCTTTTTTTTCTTGATCAGTCTGGTTAAATGATTGTCAATTTTGTTGATCTTTTCAAATAATGAACTTTTGGTTTTGTCAGTTTTCACTACTATTTCTCTATTCTCTATTTCTTTTATTTCTGTTCTAATCTTTATTATTTCCTTTCTTCTACTTGCTTCAGATTTGGTTTGCTCTTCCTTTTTTTCAGTGTTCTCAGGTAGAAGGCTAGATTATTGATTTGAGACCTTTTTTTTTTAGGTATAGACATTTATTATAATTTCCTTCCAAATACTGCTCTAGTATACATTTTCCCCCAAGTACTGCTTTAATTGTATCCTATAAATTTTGCTATATTCTTTTATTGTTTTGTTTTCATCAACTCAAAGTATTTCCTAATTTTGTTTACAGTTTCTTCTTTGATTTATTGATATTTAAGAAGAGTCAATTATTTAATTTCTACATATTTGTGAATTTCTCAATTTTTTTGTTACTGAGTTCTTTTTCTTTTAAGATTTTTATTTATTTATTCATGAGAGACACAGAGAGCGAGAGAGAGAGAGGCGGAAACATAGGTAGAGGTAGAAGCAGGCTCATTGTGGGGAACCTGATGTGGGACTCAATCCCAGGACCCCAGGATCACACCCTGAGTGGAAGGCAGACACTCAAGCATTGAGCCACCCAGGCACCCTTGTTATCGAGTTCTAACTTCATCCTATTGTGATTTGAGAATAGTCTTTGTATACTTTTAATGTTTTTATTGAGTTTTTTTTTTTTTTTTAATGATCTAGCATAAGGTCTCTACTTGTGAATGATCCATGTGTGTGTTAGAGAAGAATGTGCATTGTGCTTTTTTGTTGGGTGAAATGTTCTATTGTTGTTAGGTCTAGTTGATTTATAATGTCATGAATTTTTCTATATATTTGTTAATTTTCCATCTGGTTGTTGTATCCACTATTGACAGTACAATATTGAAGTTTACAATCAGAATAGTTGAATTGTCTATTTCTCCCTTCAATTAGTCACTTTTTGCTTGTGTATTTTGGAGACTCTCTTGTTAGGTGCATATGTGTTGATAAGTGCTATGTCATACTGACGGATAGATCCATTTATTATTATAAAGTGATTCTCCTTATCTCCAGTAACATATTTTTGTTTTAAAGTCTACTTTGTCTTATATTAATATAGTCATTCTAGCTCTCTTTTGATTGCTCTTTTCATGATACAACTTGCATTGAAGTGAGCTGGAGTGTGAGGTCATGGAGTGGGTCATGGCTCAAATACCATTGACTCTTGCTGTTCTTATCGAGATTGATTAGATTTTTCTTGAATGAATGTTTTTCCATTTGTTAATGCCATTAGGCCAATTTATGGAGACTTTAAATTATTTAAAAAACAAACTTCACCAGTTATGATTTTGTTGGGGAGATGATCCATCGAGTTCTTTACACTACTATTGTAGGAGTTCTCCTCAAACTTGATTTTAAACTCATCTTCTCACCACTCCCACAACACACCATTCCTTTCAGATTCAACTGGAATTTAAATGACCTGAAGTGAGGAAAAATATGGAATCTGTTTTTTCATGTCTCCTTCCATTTCTTCTTCTAGATATGAGAGAAAGGATTAAGGGAATGCATGAATGTGTATTTATCTTTTTAATGTAACTGGGTGGTTATATTTTTACCTTTTAATAAGTTTCTTCAATTTCCCCAACTGAAAAAAATGGTCATTTTGTGCCCTCCATGTAGTGGCATCCAATTCTTGCTTTTTTGTTGTGTGTGTGTGTGTGTGTGTGTGTTTGTGTGTGTGAATTTTGTGGAGGGTTCCACGAAGCCTCACTACCACATGTTAATCTGAAACAGGAGACTAATATCTCATGGGTTAGTGCTCTTTCTTCTGTATTCCAAAAGGTCTCCAAACTGGGGTCTCAGGAGACTATGTACTCTATGCAGCAGCAGGGATGGGAATCTTTCTAGGATGAGTAGAATTTGAATGCCCCATTTCCAAGGATCTGCCTTACCTGATTTTTCCCTTTGGCGGGGGGGGGGGGGGGGCTCATTATTGGGTGTTTGATAGGAGTCTCAAAGTTTTAAGCATAACTTGGTTTTAATTTAGTACTAGAGTCTAGAAGATTTTAATGGTGCAGAATTAAATCAAGTATAATTCTTAAAATCAGTAACAGAGGAAGGATAGGTATGGTATCATAAAATAAACAATAGCTTTAGTATCAATTAAACAAAGATGAAAATTGTATTCCCATTATTGAAATGTTACTTAACCATTCAAGTATAACTCTCAAATTCACTATGCTATATAAACTACTTTATCTTTCCTTACTTGGGGGAAAGTTGACCTTTTGGTTCTAATCAAGCTTTTAACTGATTGAATGAAGCCTGTTCACATTAGGGAGGGCAATCTGCTTTATTCAATCTACTGATTTAAATGTTAATCTCATCAAAAACACCCTCACAGAGACACCAGCATAATATTTTATCAAAGAGGTAGGCACTTTGTGGCCCAGTCAAGTTGACACATGAAATTAACCATGATACTCCCTCCCTCCCTTCTTCCCTTCTTGTCCCATCTTCTTGGCTTTAGTCAACAGGAGTTGAGCTTCTGTTGCACTGAGCTGGGTGTAGAGTGAATGAGCAGGTTGTAGCTCAAATGCATGGATTCTTGCTGTTCTTCTCAAGATTTATTAAATTTTTCTTTTTTTTTTTTTTGATGATTTACTTATTTATTTATTTGAGAGAGAGAGAGAGAGAGAGAGAGAGAGAGAGAGCCAGGGGAGGGGAAGATGGAGGGAGAGAGAATCTCAACAGACTCCTGCTGAGCACAGAGCCCAATACAGGGCTTAATGGGGCTCAATGAGGCTTCATCTCACAACCTGAGATCATGACCTGAGCTGAAATCTAGAGCTGGACACTTAATCAGTTGAGCCACCCAGGTACCTCCAAATTTACTAATTTTTTCCTGAATAAAAGCACAAATTACTAAAAGCCATTAGGAAAAATTTCAGACTCTAAAATTTAAAATCCATTGGATAAAATGGAATTCTTTCTCCCTCCCTCCTTCCTTCACTTCCTCACTTCTTGCCAGAATTCCTTCTTTTCCCACTCTCTTCCTTTCTTCTTTCCTTCCTATTTTCCCTTCTAACACATGCTTATTAGAACCTATAGCCCTCCCATTGTCATATTAATAGGAGAGTAATTTATACAATCATCCTCATTTATCAAACTCTTTGGGGAAATAACTTGCAAAGATTGGAGATCTGCAAACTCTAAATGTGGGAACTGAATGCCAGCCCTTGGATTCCCTGTGGGAAGTGTGGCCTAGGAAAGAGGTTTATAATGGTAAGGGTCAGACAAGATTTTTTAATGGAATGTTTACCTCAAAAGTCATCTGTATTCTGTGACTTAAAGAAGAAAACTCTACTGGGAATTGTGCATTTATTGGTTTCAGTGTTCTGGATTTGGTCTTGATTTCAAGATTTTAATTATTTTAAATTAATATACATGACTTGACACTATTGCTTTTCTTTTTAATGAATTTAAATATTGGTCTAAACCAGAAACCAAAAATCTAGTAAAATAGTGATTGTTCACTGCAACAAGTGGGTTTTTGTTTTTGATCATAACATTATTGAATATTTTTATGCTTAGATGTAAATGAAACTTCATTTTAGGGATATTGCACGTTATATATCTTAAAGTAGTATTTTGTTTAGATTTTCCCTAAATTATTTGCGCTGCTACAGCAGAAAATTGAATAATGATTTTGTCATTTTCTTTATTAAAAATAGGTGAAGCAGTTGTTTTGAAGCTAGTGTTATATGAACCATCTCTAATTCAACATGTTAATCCTGGATGCTTGGGGGGAATATTTTGGAATCAAAGTATCAAGAATAATTATTATCTTCTCAAACAACAGGCATTTATTTTGTGTGTGTTGCACATGTGTTTTTGTTCAATTCGAAAAATGGAGATTAAATGTCCTTTATGTCCAAGGACCTGTACCAGAGACACAAAAGTCTTCCATCAATTTTCAGAGTAATTAGAGAGTGGGGGACATGCAATTGAGATAGGAGAAAGTCTAAGAAAGTTCCTTTAGTGGTTGTAATAAATTCTACAGTTTCAAAGAGAGTAAGTGCAATTTATTTGAGGGTCCAGAAAATGCACAAGGGAGGTGATATTATAATTAGTAATATATACACTTTAAGTTGGAATTAATTGCTTCTGCTTCCATATTTTTTGCATTTTCATCATAGTATTTGTTTCATTCAGCTTTAGCATACTTCATTATTTGTATTTGCTTATCTGACTAGTTTTAAAGCTTCTTGAGGACAGGGACCTAGTCGTAATCATATTTGCTCCAAATACTTGCCATTCCTTTGTATCCTTTCACCTAATCCCCATGCTAGTGGCTAAACAAATGTTTGTTTAATTACATTTGGCACTATTATGAAGAGAAAATGATGCAGAAGCTCAGGGCTCTAGTCTATATGAGCCAAATACCTTTTGATAAGAGGGTTTAAGATTAACAGATAAATCCTCTGGTAGTAATTAACACTTTCCTCTGAAAAACAGTCAGGGCCCAGATAGACAGGAGGTCAGAGCCATGAAAATATTTTTGAGAAGCAAGGGGAATAAGGCAGGACATACTTGTTTACAGACACACAGGAGAAAAAAGGTAAGCAGTGCTTGCTACAGTTCAATAGTGACTTGAAGTGTTAATCTGTACCTATGAGTTTAGATGTATTTTAGTTTCTGCTGAGGATTAACTATAGTGCCTACAGACTATGCAAAACTGTGTTATAAGATATGAATAGGAAAAGAAGACCTGGTTCCTGCCCTCAAGTGGCTTTTCAAAATATATTTTCAACAGAATTGTTTCTCTTGCTTCGCCTTCCCTATTTTTTTTTTTTTTTTTAATACCTAGGACTGTTGATTCTCCCCACCCAGCACCAGCTATTTCCGGATTCTAAAGCTGATCTTGAGTGAGGTACATGTATAGTGTCATATTCACTATTTAGGAGGACTTGAAAATGAATCTTACTCCTGGACCTGGGATCCAGGACTCAGATCAGCCATGAGTGTTAGGCTCCATTGCTTCCTTGAATCTTCTCCTTAACAGTTAGATTTGGGATGACCACTGTCTTGTTGTCACATGATTAGAGTTATATGTTATTTGCTAGCCTCTCTTTTACCTGGTCCGGCATGTTTGTTCCTTTAATCTTCTGCTTTAGCCACAAGAGTGTCAGCCATATACCTCTCTGCCCATTTCCTCTGGCCCCAAATACTAATCTGTTTGGGTCCTTCCAATGTCTTTCTCTGAGGGATGGCACATCCTAGTATATCAGACTATAGGCCCTAACTCTGTAGGGAATGGGAAAATCTCCCACGACTGCCATTACCATGCTCTTCTATTTTCTGAGACCCCCTGCTCTCCTCCTTTTTAAATTTGCCATTTCTGTGCACTCTGTCTGTAAGACCAGACAAACCAGGATTAATGGTTTCCTGGATCATGCCATGTTTGGCATACCCCTTGGAATCTCAACCTTAGACTATCCAGCTGTCTTTCCCTAGTCCGGTCTTTGTAGCTGGACCAGATTCTGTGCTATCCCCACCTCATTCTTACTTTACCTGGTTTTTCTCCTCTTTCTTCCACTTCCATGTTTCTGAGGACCCTTCCTACTTCAAGCTCAAGTCCAGTAGGTATTGCCAAATTGATCTCCTTGTATTAAATGATGCTTCTAATCTAGTTGGAATAATTTTCTTAGCAGATATGTGTGTATATATATATATGCATGTGTATATATATATATATACACACATATATATTTCTTAGCAGATATGGAAATAAATATGTCTATATCTATATATACACATACACACCTATTCATCCATAATCCATCCTTTTTAAATATTAACTTTGTGTCCAAGTGTTAGCATTTCTTTTCATCCATCCAACAGATATTTAGTTAGAAACTACTGGGTAGTCCCGGTGGCTCAGTGGTTTGGAGCCACCTTTGGCCCAGGGCGTGATCCTGGTGACACAGGATCCAGTCCCGTGTTGGGCTCCCTGCATGGAGCCTACTTCTCCCTCTGCCTGTGTCTCTGCCTCTCTCTCTCTCTCTCTCTGTGTCTCTCATGCATAAATAAATAAAATCTGAAAAAAAAAAAAAGAAACTACTGAATTTAAGCCATCTGGCTCAAATGATTATTGGTAAATTCAAGCCATACAGACACTCTGAAGATAAAACTCTGCTAGCTTTAGAATTTCTAAGATGACCGCATGAATTCTTTAACTTTTGTGCTATATAATTATGAGTGATAAATTCTAGACCATGAATGCAACTTTAAGGCTAAGTGTATTTTAAGTTTAAATCATAAAAATATGATCTAACTCGATTATGTGGGATTTTAAAGCTAACTGTTATATATCACGTACCTTATGTATTTTATGAGATAGCTTTTTATCATTATCCATAATCTAATATGTGAAAATAAAAAAAAATGGAACCTCAGAAAAAATTAAATAACTTGCCCGAAGTTAATTGTCAGAAAGCAGTGTCGAGAGACATTGTATACTTAGTTATTTCTAGGTCTACAGTCCATGTTCTTACCATATTGCCTCCCTAATATTTAATACAGAATAAAAACAACATTTGAATGTTCACAATCTGATCCTTTTAGAATATCTTATTTTTTTTCTTTAAAATGTTGCATTTTTATTTTTTCTGATAAGTCTGTCATTTCACAGAAATGTTATATGGTCACGTCCAACTCCCACCACGTCCCCAGCATTTGTCTAGCATTTAAATGATCAGGATACAGCTAAAGAAAGGGGTTTGAGCAATAAAGGGAAAATTCATGGCTTCCCATCTGCTCAGGAACTTCACTGTGGTCCAGTATCTCAGGCCTTCACTTAAATTTTAAAGCCCTGAAGTTTTACCAAATTCTCACCAAGTTTCCCAGCCCATGGCAGAGAGAGGTGATATGAAGGCATATAGATACAAGAAATAGTAGTCGCTATGTTTTGATGAGAGAAAGAAAGGGAAAACTACAAAAGCAGACAAAGCTATAAAGAAAACTAAGAAATTTAAAGATCCTTTATCATGAGACACTAGACACACCTGCCTCAAAAAGGCATGGTATTGTATTTGCCTCTTTACAACCATTTTGAAGGTTGCTGGTACATAGGGACACACATAATGATGATTTGGGGAACCAAGTAAAAGATTAAAATATACTCCAATTCTCTGTTGGAAGGCAAGAAAGTGTGTATGACATATGAGAGCACTGAAATCCAAAATGGTTTTAGGACTTCAAGGAATAAACTTCTATTTTCTGAAAAATTGCACTCATTTGGAATATGTATCCTAATGCTACTTCTTGCCTTCTCTGTGACCTTAGGAAAGTCGTTAAATTTCTTAGAGACTGTTACCTTCTCTGTAAAATGAAGCTAATGATGATGATGATGATGATGATGATGATGATGATGATGGGATGGTTGTGAGGATTAAATTGTATCAAAGGCTCACACAACTCCCAGCATATGGTAAGTACCTAAAAAAGAGTTTGCTATTGTTTTTTAGGTTCTGTCCATTTGCATTTTGTATTTACTTGGATCCATGGATTTAGGTTTTTGCATTTTAGAACTTACGAAAATTTATCTGCAGAGATGTGTTTATTAGAGAGTTTGCTTGTAGTATCTTGAGATCCATCTTTGCCTGAGTTTCTCATTACTTTTTACAATTACATGAAACTCAATTATATTTCTCATCTTTTTTTGTTGTTGTTGTTGCCAATCACTCTGTAGGAACCACATGGCAGTCATGATCTAGTTTAAAGAACACTAGGCCAGCCTCTGGAGGCTCAGATCTCATTTTGTCTCTGCCAGTAACTCACTGGGTGAACTGGGGTAAGCAGCTTAACTTCTCTGGGCTTTCTGAGTCTGACTTACTCCCTAATATTCTCATCACCTTCTTTTATAGCATTTTCTATCAGTCTTTGGAACTATTTAAATGCTTTCTTTGAATAAATTTAAATATATGCATTATATAGTGTTTAAGTACTAAGTTTAAGTTATGGACTCTGGGGTCAGTTTGACTAGCTCCCACACTTCCTAGCTCAGGGCAGGTAGGCAAATTACCTAACTTGCCTGTACCTAGTTCTACATATTTGTGAAATGGGCATAAAAGGATCTACTTTGTACGGTTATTAGGAGAATTAAAAAATGACTAACACACCTGCAGCATTTGAAATCATGCCTAGCACATGGAATAAGCCCCATAAGGGATATGGAGATGAATGCATTTTTAAAGAGCCAGCAATTTACTGGAGGAAATTAAGGAATATGCCAAATAACAAGGAAGAGTATGATACATATTCAATAGAGGAGAAATTGTAGAACCTGATGGAACACGGAGGAAGAAGCAATTAATTCCTACTGAAAAGACTAAGGAAGGTCTCGTGAATTAGATAATATTGTCTGGGCCAGGAGGAGTGAGCTGGTGATCAACGGAAGGGTTTCTTGATAGAATAAATAAAAAGAGGCTGGGTGAAAAAACTCAGAAAGTACCTGACGTTTAGCTCTTTTTTAGCTGCAGTGTTGATGCTGAGTGAGGGTGTCGAGTGAAAGATGAAGCTGGGAGAGTGCCGTGGGATTGGATCAGCAAGGGATTTAGTGCTTTGCTAAGGAGCATGGGGTTGGCCCTACCAGTGTTAGGAAGCGCTGAAGGTTGTTGAAGCGATATCATCCCATTTGTGAACTAGGAAAAAGTCTCAGGTGATTATGCCAAGGAGAAAGTAGAGGAAAGAGAAACTGGAGTCAAGGAGAACATTTAAGGGCTTTTAGAAGGGTCTAGTAAGAGATTATAAGAGTCTAAATTGGAGAAATGCTTGATGGGGCAAAGAGAAGGGCTAAAATTGAGGCCTGGGAAGGTAGGTGCTGTCTTATAAACTCTCCTACCTGCCCATCATTTCTTTTTCTCCCCACTATGGCTCTTTCTGCCCACCCTCCCAGCTCCTGTGAAGTTCTCTATGCTGATCAACCTGTGCTCAGTGGCCCACGAGTATCTAATCATGGAAGATTAAATCACAAGCCCTCCATGAATTAGGAAGCCACAAGCTTGTATTCCCACGTGTTTTAAGGGAGAGGGTATTTGAAAAGCAGAAAACAATCACACAACAGATAGCCTTTGTTTACTGGGGGAGAGGCTTCCTTTACTTACAGGAACCGAACTATTAAAAGGTGCATTTAAACCTCTTCATTCTATATCTGCCATAGACACTGCCTAGCAGGAATTTTGTATGTGTGTGGGTGGGCTTTTTGTAATGAAGCATCTGTGGTGTGGAGAGCACTGTCTTTGATCATTGTCTGGGTTCGTGTAATAGCAAACACGGAAGGGGCCGTCTAGATCAAAAGAAATGAGTTTTATAGACAGCACCTTGGTATTGCAGGGTAGATGTTCTCTTTACTTGAAAGAATGCATTGTAAGCAATTGAAGGTCATGGGGATTCTCTTTAATTGGTTATACCTGGTTTGACCAAAGAAGGTGAAATTCATGAATCTGTGTAAAATACAGATCAGAAACCAATCAGTGAATACTGCAACAGAATGACAAAAGGAGATCTAATCGGGTAGAACCAAAGATTACAGTTTTAGAGTAACAATGATGCCCTGGTGGGATCCCTGGGTGGTGCAGCGGTTTAGCGCCTGCCTTTGGCCCAGGGCGCGATCCTGGAGACCCGGGATCGAATCCCACATCGGGCTCCCGGTGCATGGAGCCTGCTTCTCCCTCTGCCTATGTCTCTGCCTCTCTCTCTCTCTCTCTCTCTGTGACTATCATAAATAAATAAATAAAAAAAAAAAAAAAAAAAAACAATGATGCCCTGGTGAAAAGAGACTGTTAATGAATCCCAGAATCACAGTGTAGCAATTATTCCACACTGACATATGTATGTACGTGTATCTACATCTATCTGTATCTAAGTATATGCATAGGTATATATACATCCTATAATACATAATATATGGAAATAAAAGATAATTTATTCAACAAGTATTTACTGAACACTTACTGCATGCCTGACACTTTCCTAGGTACTATAGATGAAACAGTGGAACAAAACCAGATCACATTTGAAAAGCTTATAGTTAGTAGGAGAGACAGTAAATACTCAAGAAGTCAGGTGAGGACAAGTACTGAGAATAAAAAAGAGAGCACATTAAATAGAGAATGAGAGGTAGAAGGAGGGCTGTGTTTCATATAATAGGTTAGGAAGGGCCTCCTTAGTAAGGCAAAGATTTGAGGGAAGGCTTGCAGAGAGATCTGGGAAGGAAAAGTGGGCCAGCCAGAGGAGACAAGAAGTGAAAAGCTCTGAGGTGAGGGGTCTTGGTGTTGTTGAGGAACAGCAATAAGGCAGGGTGGTAGGAGCAGAAGGTGATGGTAGGTGAGGTCAGAGGAGCAGCTAGGTCTTTCAGGCCCTCGTAGGGAGGACTTTGGGTTTTATTCTGAGTGAGATGGGAAGCTTCTAGAAACATAACATAATGCTAATCACAAAGAGTTAATTTTACTACTTCCATCTAGTACTTTCTGATCCCATTTTTGCATCTATACATTTGTAATATAAGGCATGCCCCCATCTAGCCCTCTTCCATCCTGCTGGTCTTCTTCCCATCCACAGTGCTTCTGCACAGCAAAAGAAGCTCTGGATTCTGTTCTGGCTTGGATAGCTTCAGCAAGTTACCCTTCTTAAAAAAAAAAAAAAAAAAAAAAAAAAAAAAAGGAATACTTACACCAAATTCATGTGATTTAACAAGAAAAAAGAAATAAAAAAATGTCCAAACTCATAATATTACAGTATTCCTTGTCTTTACACAATAGCTGCAGGGCTTAGTATGCAGTAGGCACACAATAAAGGCTTGCATAATTGAATTAGAAAGTTAAAAGAGGGGCTATGTAAAATGTTCTCTAAGTTTTGTTGGGGCTATTTTATTCACTGAGCTCAAAAGATACTTTCTGGGAAGTATGACTCTCATTACCCAGAAAGTTGAGTTATTTTTGTTTTCATAATGCTTCTCTAATACTCTTATTAAAGAGCTTATTTTACTTCCTAAATTAGAGAGTGAAAATGGTTCATTATACTTAGACTTGTACTCTTCATGATGCTACAGATAATATATATTTGATTATCCCTTTTACAAAATTCTGCCAACAATTTTAGAACAATTTTAAAGCCTTGCAGAATGTTCTGTGTGATACTTTCGTGTGTGTGTGTACTTTGAGTCTAGCTTTTGTAGTAGATGTTTGCAAAAATGGTCAGAAATTCCTTTCCTTCCTGTATGCATGTCCCTTTGATGTATTTTTGCAACTCCCATTAAGAGCTGGTATCTATCTCTTTGTCTTGAAGCCAGACTTGGCCGTGTGACTTGTTTTGCCAATGAAACATTAGCACATGTGATATAAGTAGAGCCTTGAAAAGTACCATGCACAGGACCCTCCCCTGCTGCTCTCAGTGACTCTGTGGCCACTGGCTTGTAAACAAATTTAGGCTTACCTGCTGGATGCTCAGGAACATATGGCCAGTTACCTCCTTTGCCTCTGCCAACAGCCAGCCAACTACAAGACATGCCAATGACGCTATTGTCAGCCAGCTGACACATGATTGAGCCTAACCAACAGTGTATAGACCAGAAATAAACCATCCCAGCTGAGCCTAACCCAAATTGTTAATCCACTGAACAGTGAGCAAATAAATGTTTTAAGTGCCAAGTTGAGGACAGAAAAATCTAACCAATACAGCTTGTATCCCTATTAATTGCTTATACTTTCTAAAATGTATTTTCTTTTCTTTTTTTCTTTTCCTCCAAAACTTACTGTGGTGGAGACAACTAGTCACCCCAACACCTGTTTTCTTGTATTTGTGTTACTACTAAACCTTTCCCCTCCCCCCACCTGCCCACATTTGAGTTTTGTCTGACACTAATTTCCCTGCCTTTCCTTGCAGCTAAGGTGTGGTCACGTGGCAAAGTCATGGGCAATGTGACACGAATGGAAGGAACTTGTGCTAAGATTTCTGCTTGCTCTCCACTCTTTCCCCCCTTTCACTTTTCCCTCTCCATTTCCTCAGGCTGGGAAGTGGGGTAGCCTCAGATGAAGAGATGGAAGCCACAGGTTAAAGATGGCAGATGTAACCCACTAGCTTGGGTCCCAGGATGACTTTGCAGATCATACTTCCTTACCAATCGTGGACAGCTGCCTACCACTGGTCTGTTAAGTGAGAGAAAAAGAAACTGTCTTAAGTATGCCACTATAATTTTGGGTCTCTTTGTTACAGCAACTTGACTTTTACCCTAACTCATCCATAACAAATACTCAGCGGACACCAACACATAAATGCACACTGCATACCACTTAGAACTCAAGAGCTCAATTAATGTTAGATTCATGCACTTCAATAACAGTTACTGATTTCCTACTGTGTGTTACGCACAGGGTTGCATAAATAATGGCTTTTTTTTTTGGCCAGGAGCTGATGAATGAGCAGGGATAGAAAAAAAAACAACAACAACAAAAAAAGGAATTAAAGGTTGAAGAGTGCTGCAGCAGAGGACTCTGTCAGGGGTGGTATCCAGAGAAAATGAAAGGATTTGGACATCTTTTAAAAGTTTGCTGTGGTCAGATGAAACACAAATCATGAAACGAAGCAGCCATTCAATGCACCTGTACAATTACTTTCACAGAATTTGGAAGCCTCCTCTTACTTGTTTCTGGGTCACTGACCTTGAGCTGGGGCGGGGGTAGGGGGTGGCCACTGGCTTACTGTTTTCTCACTTCAGACTTCCAACACTATCTTTTCAAAGGGTTTTGTGTATTGGGTATAGGGGTGGCAGTAGGGATGGAGGTTAGGTTTAGAGGATTACTGACAATCCTGTAATAACTTTTGAAATAGCTTTTCAGATCAATTCCCATTCATTTCCCACTTTACAGAGAAAAGAGGACCAGGGAAGGATCAACAGTTATGAGAAAAACGAAGAGGAAAAAACTCCACTAACCACATCTGGAAATGGAAGATAACTCTTTGTTCCTGTGCCCTATCCCCCCTACCTGCCCATATCCTGTGGCTTATTTGTGTTTTTCTTCTATCATCTGCAATGGCTTTTATTTTATATTGGGAGTGTCCTGGGAAGAAGGCACTGGGTGAGAAATCATTGCAAAAGTTCAAGAAGAGAACACATATAATGTCTTAACTAAGAGATGCTGAGCATGAAAAAGAATCTTGTCAAATTAGGTAGTCATGTCTACTTCATCTAATTGCACCAAATCTCCTGTCATGCTCGTTTGCAATAGTGGCATTTTTTTTTTAATCTTGAGTCATAATGGCCTTGCTCTTCATGAATGCCTTGCCCATATGTGCCCTATGTTTTCAGAATACCTTTCATTTTCAAGTTGTAGGGTATATGCCTTTCTACAAATCATTTATCTTCTGTAAGCCTCAGTGTTCTTATTTGTAAAATAACTAGATAATCTATGAAATTTCCTCTGGGTCCCAAATCCAACAATTTTAGTTCCCTTATAAACATATTGATTAAAGTCTGGTGACAACTGTAGCTACAATGACAACAGAATGACGAAGCATATTAACATTAGTGTTAATGCAATAATCAGCTGTGTTTTATTCCATATGGCAATTTATGTCAACAATTAAGCCAAACTCCATCTGTTTTGGCATACACAATTTTTTTCAAATGGGTTCCTGAACTGCATCTTTGGAAATAATTTTATGTTTTTCAAATATTGCTATCATCAATATATGACAACTGTGTGGAATCTTTCTGGTTAAAAAAAAATTAATGGATGCCAAAGCCCATCTTACTTGACAAAGGGATTGTTTTGCTATTTGGTCTTATGGATACATTGCATGGTCTAATCAATAGTCCCAGAAAGGAAGACAAATCTCAGTGTTGGCATAGAGGAAGCACACATGGGGTCCTAGTTTCTAGAAGAAGCAAAGCAAGCCTCAATGTTGTCAGCAGCAAATTTCTATTTTTCTGACCTGAGGATCATGTTGGGACAGAATGTGCCTCAATCTGTGATGAAGACAAGAAATATGGTATATCCCATACATCTGGCAGGGGTGCCTTTCTTTGACTTGGGTTGAGCTGCATTGACAGAACAGCAATAGGGAACATTTGTCTTTATCTTTACAACGCTTGACAAGAGGCATGATTACTGCTGTAAGGGTATCAAAATAAGGAAAAAAATGGGCTGTCCTACAGGCCTGTTATTTATCACATTCAGAAACGCTAACCCAGACTAGCAGGAGAGAAATTCCTTGTCAAATTGCCTCTAAAAATCATTATTTTCCTCTCTGAGATAATATGTGAAGCCCATGGATCCACCCATGCTGTCCTCCCCACCCTCATCCTCTCCAGGTTTGCAGTTGGGGACAGTCTTCCCCTGAACCAGGCTGTCCCTCCATAGACTGGGAGTTGCCTCCATGGGACTCATTGCCTGTGCCAGTCTGACAATAAACGCACTGTTCCCTGCATGTGCGGGAAATACAGAAAATGCTAGCTGGCGGCTTATTAACAAATATTGAATGTATACAGCAAAAATTCGATTTATTTTGCAGCAAGTGTTAGGATGTCTCCAGGCAAATTAGTGCTGGAGCTGACTTTGTTCAACCCCTTTATTTATTTTCCCATTCCTTGTTTTCTAATTAGGCAGGCTTTCTTGTGCTTTGCAAACACCCTCTCTGCCTAAATTATTGCAGGTCTATTGCATCCTCAATACAACAGGCTCACACATTCATATTAATACCATAATAGGGGGTATAATCCAGCCTTTTGCATATAGGCTCCAAACTGTCTCAAGAGTGATACTAAATGCCTTTATAACACAGTAGACATTTTCCTGATTTGACTTACAGAGAACCCGCGTATGTTAAAGCCAGTGATTTTTTTCAAAGAAATCATGAAGAGTAGATGAGTCTAAATAGTGTTTGCATTGAAAGGCCACCTCCTTCAGTGTATGGCACCAAGTAGTTGTTTTTATTTTTCCCCTCAAAGTGTTCTCTTAAAGCAGGTCTTTGCAAAAGAGGGTATTTGCTCACAGTTCCTCATGGAGAGCAATTCAAGAATTAAATCAATGGCCATGTCCTAAAGCTTGTTTGAAATCCAACGTTTTATTTGGATTTACATTCCTTTGTAGGATTTAGAGCAATGGTTCTCAACCTTAGCTGTCCATTAGAATCATAGGTGAAGCTTTAAAAAAATATCGATGCCCAAGCTCCTTCCCAGACCAATTAAATCAGAATGTTAGAGGGTGGGGCCATTGCAGTGGCATTTCTAAAGGTCTCTAGATGATTCCAATGGGCAGCAGGCCATTGGTTTATAGGGTTATTATGATCAGAACATACCCAAAGAACTCTTGTTTTACTTATTCAATAAATATTTGAATGACTACTATCTGTTAGGAAAAAGACTGTTTACTCTAGGGGATTCAGTGACAAATAAATTTCTATGTTCTGAAAGTACCTGGTATGTTAATAGAGGCCATGAAGTAAGTTTTCATTCATTGCACACATATTAAGTTGTATTATGTGTTATAAGCATTGGAGAGTGAGTACGGAATAAGAAAGGCGAAGCCCCTGCTGTCATTGAGCTTACATTCTAGCAAAACTAAAATTTTTAAAAAATAGGTACTCATTAATCATATAAAGAAATGAATACAGAGGTAACATGATAGTGATTGAAACAGGGAAAGAGTTTGGGGATGCTTCTCTGAGTGGCAGATCTGAATGAAGTCAAGTGAAGAAGGTCTGGAGGTTCTGGATAGAAAGAACACCAGTGTGTCAAGGTCTTGAGGTGGGAGTGAGCAACTGCCAGGAGCAGAAAGAATCCGAAGTCCTTAGAGGATATAGTAGTCAGAAATGAGGTCAAAGAGGTGGACAGAGAGTAAACATTCTGCATAAAACGTGGCCATAACAGAGAGAGGAAAGCAGGCAAGCTTTGGAGGTGCAGATTGATGTTTCCGAGCATCTGGAGAGAAATGACATTGCCTTGGTATGGGCATTCAGTGTTCATAGAAAAAGTGGTTTTCTATTGTACCTTGAGGGAGAATACCTGAGCACTGGAGGGAAAGAGCATCTGAGGTGGTAGTATTTCTCTGCAAAAACATAGAAGGCACAGCAATCTAGACCATGAACAGAGCAGCACATTGTTCACCTTGACTGGAGTGAGGGGTGCAGGAAGCAGTGTGGGATCTCAGAGGTTAGGCTAATAAAGGATCATGTATGTAGAGAGCTTGGGCTTCATCCTAAAGACAGAGGAAAAACCCAAACATATTTTCCGTTTACTTCTTCAGCCTTATTTCTGGCCAATTCCTGCTTCATCCCCTGTATCCCAGCAACTCCAAACTGCTCCTTACCACCCCACCTCCCCCCACCCCCCCGCCACACACACATACTTAGACCACCATGCTCACCCTAGTCTTTAGGTTTTACAATTGTCTTTCTGTTTGAAATATCTTTCCATACTCTTGGGCTCTTCTCTGTCGAGTAGTCAAACTCCTACTCAGAAGTTAGCCACAGTTCCTTCAGGAAGGTGTTTCTGACCCTCCTTGGTGACTCCACAGAATTAGAGGCCTATTTCTGCAAGGGCACTTAGCATGTTGAGTGGATCATTCATGACTGCTAGGGTACTAGCTCTTCATTGAGTGTTAGGTACTACTCTGTGTGCTTACATTATGGTTATATTGGTAGATAGGCAATAAATACGAACATAACAAATGGACAAAATGTTGTATGTTGTAAAATGGTAAGTGTGGTAGGAAAAAGTAGGATATGGAAGATTGGGAGTGGTGCAGGAGGGTAGTTACATTTATAGTAGAAAGTCAGAGCGAGCCTCATTGAGAAAACAAATTTTGAGCAGACTTCGACCAACTGTTCCAATTTGTCTGAGAGATTTCCTGAGATGTGGTATTTTCTATTAAAACTGAGACAGTCCTGGGCAAACTAGGATGGTTGGTTGCCTTAGAACTAACTGTATGTTAATATTTGTTTTATCTACTAGTTCTAAATTTGAGGATGGGAACTAGAGAGTCAGGGTAGCATGATGGTGAAGATCATCAGCTTTGAAGTCAGACTAGCTGAGTTCAAATCATAGCTCGGCTATTCGTTAGCATTGTGATCTTGGACCAGGAAGATTTTTAATGAACCTCCATCTCTTAATCTATGAAATTGAAGTACCTAGCACAGAATAAGCACTCAATAAATGTAGCTGTTATTATTATTCATAGTGCCTAGCACAGCCCCTGGGGGAATAGCAGCTCCTTGATAGATGTTTGCTGAAGGAACAAATGAATTAATGATAAAGTACCATGTGCCAGGCACTAGGCTAAGCCCTGGATATACAAAGATGAATAAGGCATGATTTCTGCCTTCAAGAAAATCATAATCTAGCAGGAGAGACCTACATGAAACACCATATTTGATTTTAACAACTGCTGTCTTGTTCCACTATGGCATTCCTCATTTTACTTTCCTAGTGTACTTCTACATAGAGCATATCACCTTTTAATATTCTAGAAAATATTCTTATATGTCACGGTTATTCTCATTGGAATGCAACTCCTTAACAGCAGGGACCTTGTTTTTTTCACTGAGATATCCCAAGTGCCTGGAAATTACTGGCCCCAAGGAGATACTCAATAATGTTTGGCAGATTTGTGAATGGAAGTTCCATTTGATGGGATAAGAGCTTTTAAAGAGGATGTACATGGTGTGGGTGACTACTTTTAGAACCAGGAAAGGTCCCATAGACAATGTGGCATTTGAGGTTGGTCTTGAATAATCTATAGAGTTTCTTTAGAAGACAGGAAGGCATTTTAGGCTCAGAGGCCTTCAAGAGGACCTGACAGGAGCACAAGAACCAGAATGCAGGAACAATGAAGGTGGAAACAAGGACTGAAGGGTTAAAGAGAAACTGGGGTGGTTTAGCATGGGTGGAGTTTAAGAGACATTTCAGTGTGTTGGTGCTGATGGAAAATGGATCAAAGGATAAAGCAGTGTGTGGAGTGACACCTGTGGAGACCAGTATGTAGTTACTTAAGAATCTGGATGGAGATGAGTTGGTAACTTGAGAGAGACAATTTTAATGTCTAATGAAAAAAAAGATCACTTGAGCATTAGGAGGCTAAGGGGAAATAGCCAACAGAGGAAGCAAGAATAAACACGAAAGAAGGCCCAAGTGATGCAATAAGGTTTTTTTTTTTTTTTAATTTTTATTTATTTATGATAGTCACACACAGAGAGAGAGAGGCAGAGACACAGGCAGAGGGAGAAGCAGGCTCCATGCACCGGGAGCCTGACATGGGATTCGATCGTGGGTCTCCAGGATCGCGCCCTGGGCCAAAGGCAGGCGCCAAACCGCTGCGCCACCCAGGGATCCCGCAATAAGGTTTTTGAAGAGACAGAAAGAGGTAGGAGATTCAGAGGAAGAAAGAGGAAGGGAGGGTTTCCTCTGAAAAGAAGAGAAAAACTCAGTCTTCTTCCAAGACTAGGGATAAGCTTCTCACCACTTGTGTGGAACTCAGTACTGATTCATTAAGTTGTAGGAGATAGTACTGTCATAGATGCTGACTCACTATTGGCAACTCAGTCAGATCCTGTTACCTCACTTAATGCTAGACAGCAGTTAAGAAAGGTCACAACTGGGAGATTTTCTTCAAGAGGAATGTTTAGAAAAAAACATAACCACTCAATTATTAGAAAACACAGGGTGCTGTGATGGAATTTTCTGGCTAACTCAGACTTCACGGAAAAACAAACAAACAAAAAAACAAAAAAACACCCTATAATGTTTTCACCATTGTTAAGAGTGATTGCATTTTTTTCTTTACTGAGAATGACAACTGAAAAAAACATTTGGTTTTTTAAAAAATTCGAAATGCCACAGAAGTTTCATTTCACTCATTTTCATTTAATTATCCTGAGTTGCAGAGGTAGACAGTGTAAGAGATTAGTATTAATGGGTATGGAAGTTAGGATGTACTCAGAGACATCCTTTTTTTCCAAAAAAATTTACTCAATTTCAGTTGTAGCAAAAGTACTTAGTGAATTGAGGATCCTGGTTATTTGATTTTACTTATTTTTGACTTTTGTATTACATATGAAAATTAACATCTAGGAATTAGGAAATGAAATATTATGAGTAGCCTGGCTTTTGCAGATCAAACTTTTGCTTACAAATTTTGTATTGGGTGGGTAATCTTTATATTCTGCTTTCAGCTAAAGAAGTGGGTTGTCTCTGGATATAACTATTATATTATCAGCCATAATAGTCTTTTCCTCAAGGGCAGTTTCTCAAACAAATGATTTCAAAATCAATAAACACCCTGTAGCCTCCTGTTTTAGAATTTACTTATTCATGAGATGCTTATCTCTCTGTAAATTCCCAGGAAGAATTCTTATTGCTTAATCCCACCATATTGGATTGAATGCCTATCAGTTCAAAATTAGTTCTTATTAAATTTTCTTGGCAACTCTGTAACCATCTCAGGGGGTTCTCCCCCTGAGAATTATTCTCACTTTTCAATCTTACATGAGTAGGAACCCATTTTAACCAACAAAAAATCCTCTAAACATTGGCCCACCCATTTGCAATGTGTTCCATTTTGATGTCAGTTGGGCAAAAGCCATAGGCCCACAAACAGGCCTTTGTCAAGAGACTATTTTGTACGGCTGCATGGTTTCATTATTAGACACTAACAGTCTCCATCACTGACAGGTAGAGACAAATTGAAAGCCGAAGCACAGTAGAGGTGAGTGTAGGTACCTCCTCATTTTTCACCTTGAAGGCTGTTTCTGCCATGCTTTGGTTTGGTTCCAGGGTCGTTAGTAGCTTCTCTCCCCATCTAGGGAGGTGGTCTGGTGTCTATAGAATGGTGGTAGCACATACGTGGCCAGGTAAACTAAAGAGGAATGGTTTGCTCTGCCCACCTGATTGTGAGGAAAGATGCCTGCTCAAGATGGCGAGAGCTTCCAGAACTGTGCTCTGCTGTAGGCTCATTTGAATAATCTCTCCACTCATTAAACACAGCTGCAAGGCAAGAGACAGTGGAGTTCAAAAGGCAAGCCAAGGGAATATATTAGTAATAGAATTATAGTTTAAGCCTTTAGGCATGTTTCCCCAATATTTTTGTACTCCATTAATTACAACAAGAACGCTTTTGTCACTTCCTTTAAAAAAAAAGGTTAGAGGAATATTTTGACTAAGAAACATAAGTAAAATGTATATGTTTTATAAAAGTGTTAGGTATGCTGCAATTAAATTTTAAGACAAACTCTGGAAATTATCCAACAAGTCATTTCCTCGTTGTACAATTTAAATCCCTGGTGAGCTGGGATTAGAAACCATCAGCATGATTTAGCTTCATGAGTCACTTTACCCTCGGCCCAGTACATGGGTGTCCCCAAACTTGCCTCCTCACGGCTGAGTGTATTTGCAAGTTTGTACACACACATGCACATGCATATGTGTGTGTCTGTAATTTGCTCTCTTAGGTGATTTCTGGTCTAAGTCCCAGAATGCCACTTATACCCACTCAGAATATCAAATTTATTATAGGACTAGAAAATATTTAATAGAAGAGAGAAAATAGTGGAAATAAAAAGCAAAGATTTTCTTCTGAAGACCTCACTGGCAGAATTTTTCCTCTGTCTTTGAGTTTCAGGGTCACTTTGGGATCTTCTAGAGTCACAGGCTGTAAGGTCATGGTTTTGCTCTCGGTTTACCCCCACCCCTAATCTCATCCACCACACCATCTTGCCTGGATGACTCACCAACATGACATTTTAAGGTATTGGGAATTTGATGTATTTAAATTCTGAATGGTTTAACTCTGAATTCAATTCTGTATCCTCCCTTGGGCTGTGGATTGGATTGAGTTGAGTTTTATTACCCCAGGGACTCATGTCCTCTTCCAATGCAGAAGCAAATGGCTTTCATTTTGTCACACTTTCTGCAGGGATTTTAAGGATATATTGGCGTCCAAGGGTGGACAACTCCATCCTTCTCCTTTCCTCACATAGCTGTCTAAATTGACAGAAAGCAATGCCGATGTAGCACTATTAGAGGACATAGGGACATTCCAGGCCTCTGTTTTCATTAGCTTTTCCATATTAAAATCTTCCCAAGGCATGATGCAAAAATGGTGACCCAAGTAAAATACTTTGAAATCAAACTACTGAAGAGTTTTTCTCTTTAAGGCATCTTATTTCACCCAGCATCCAATGAATAAAGAATTCCTTTCAGGTGAATTTTTCAGATAACTGATGCTAGCAAAGTTTGAAGAAGACTCAACTGATAGTTTGTCACTTGACTTTGAATTTGATCTCTTCCTCTATTTGATTTCGTATGTATTAAGTGATTGACAAGCAGTGTGGTATGCTGAAAAATGGGCCATTAACAGACTTCCACATCCTAGACCCTGTGAAAGTTACCTTATGTGGTTAAAAAAAAAAGGGGGGGGGTAAAAAAAAAAGGGTTCTTTGTGGATGTGATTAACAATCTTGAGATGGGGAGATTATCTTGGGTTAGTTAGTTGGGCCTTAAATGCAATCACACATACACTTATAGGAGGAAGGCAGTAGGAGATTTGATACACACAGAGGACAAGGCCACGTAGAGATGGAACAAAGGGAGATTTTGAGATACTGGCTTTGAAGATTGGAGCAATAAGCCTAAGAATATCAGCAGCCATCAGAAGCTGGAAGAAGTAAAGTGTGACTTTACCTGGAGAGTGTGGCCCTTAGGATACCTTGATTTTGGCCCAGTTATACAAATTTTGTACTTCTGGCTTCCAGAACTGTGAGGGAATAAATTTCTGTTGTTTTAAACCACCCAGAATCTGGAAATTTATTACAGCGGGAAGAGGAAACCAACTGAACAAGGCACTTTCACAACCCTCAAACATGGGGGCCACCAGCCAGGCAAATGAACCTTCACAGTATCTAATAGTTCCACGTTTGCAAATGATCTTCTTGGCTGGTTGGAATAGTACAGCTGCCTGTTTCAAAGTCAGCATTCATAAGCACAAAATGTTTAACAAAAGGAAAAGAAGCCTACTGATTTAAGGCCTATAGACCAAAAGGAAAATAGAGATTTGGTGCCCATGGGTCTGTCCCTCCCTCTTACTTTCAGCCTAAAGGTACCAGTACTTGTAATCTGGATGTTCTTTCTCAGGAAGGAAGTAGATGGCATTGGATCTGAAACAAATACGTCCTTGGATAAGGATCTGGCTGCTGCTGTGTCCACACTTTCAGCTGCTTGCTGTGCTATTTGTAGGAGAAGCCATAAATTGTCACTTTGGGTCTCAGAGTATCAGGTGGTCGAGCAAGATGCACACCATCGCATTCCTGTCCCTGACTTCTCATTTTTGGTTCTCCTCTCCTCCTTGGATAAAAGCAGCCCTGATTTTTAAAGGTCTTTTCTACTAAGTTAAATCAGAAGCACCTTCTCACTGGCCAGTTTCCTCCTAAGACATCCTACTCTTGGCCCTACCAGCTCCATTTCAGGGAGACAAGTTCAGTAAGGGAATACATCAAAACATCTGTTTGTCTGGGTTTATGAAACCAGAATAATATGTATCTTCTAAAAAATGACAGCCCACTCCCGAAATATCAGACTATAAACATCTCCATATTATTTTTATTTCTCTATGGAGAGGAAGAAGTGGGATTTATTTATTTATTTATTTAGCTGACAGCCCCTACAGGAGAGACAATGCCTATTTTCCATTTTACTTTTAGAAATAACAAATAGAACATTGAGAATGATTTCATATATCCCTAAACACCATTATTACATCAGCAGCAAGACTTCACTAATTTAGAATAATGATATAAGGGTGGAGGGAGACAGAGACAGCTGAAAATCTGGTTGTGGGATATTTTTAAAGAAGAGCACTTTGGTGTCAACTAGAATACATGCTAGACGATAAGATATAAATGTACGTTTGTCAGTGGAATAAAGCAAGTAGAATTAATTTAAACATCCCTTTGCACTGGACTGAAGAGATAAAAGTCATTTAATATGCAAGGATTTATTATGCCTCTTCAGTGGTCTAACTGAACATATCTGGAGGTGTGTTTATAAAGAAATCCTTCATTTCAAGAGTCTTTGGTTAGATGTAGCTACTGATATTACACTAAATTCCCTCCCCTGTGAAACCCCAAAAAGGTTTTTCCAGAAATGCATAATTTTGACCTTTAGTAAGAGATAAAATGGACAGACACCATGTTTGAGAATTAAAATCTCTGTCCTCCCTTTCAGAACTGAGTATATTGGAAGCATCATTCCCACAGGCTATTCACCTTCTTTCCAACTTCAACCCAATATAATTTTTCTTCTCCTCCATCAAAATTGTTCTTGGAGAGAGGGGGGGATATAGTGGCTTAACTCAGTGGATTCTTTCAGGACTTATTTTACTGAGTTCTTGGAAGAAGGGTGATCTGGTCCTGGCAGTTGCCTCGTAAAACATCTTGGCATCTGCCCTGAGAATTCCGCTGGACTGGAACAGCTATGGCCTGAAGCCTCTGTCACCCCGATCATTGATCCAAGCCATCAACCCCCTGTTCTCCTTTCAGTAGCTCTTCTGGGCAGGCCCCATGCTGTTGAATGAGAGTAACACAGAATAATCTAAGTTCTGATCCCAGAGTAACCATCTGAGTTTTGATCCAGAGTCAATGTCTTGGGTCACCAGGGGAAGTCCACATGTCCCTTCAGGCCAACTGCCAGAAGTAGGAAATAATTGTATTATTCCATTGAATCTAGGGCACACCCTCCCCCCTCCCACGCATTTTAGCATCTTTTACAGTTCATGGCATTTAGAATCACTGCTAGCCTGCATTGACATTGTCTTCTTCCCTGAAGGATTTGAGTTTCTTTTGCCAGTCGCTACATCTACCATCAATGTGAAACCATTTTAAAAGAAATTCTCAGCTTGAGGTTTCTCTTGACCACACTGATAATGTAAATTCAGGTCAAAAGCTCATATTTTTAAGGGATAGTTTTTAACTTCCTCCCCAACTAGTGCCAAGATGGAGGTACCCATTCTTCACCATCCCTTTCTGTGTGGTGACTTTATTTCTCATTTACTGTTACACAGAGAGTGTAGCCCTTTTGTCTTCCAGCTCCAGTCAGAGGTGTTTTTTCTCTTTTAATGGTGTGCAAAATTATGGTGCATGGTTTGTTCAGGGACAAAAAAAGAACAAAGGTTAGTGTAGTTTCTAGAAGCTCTCCAGTATGTAGGCTGAATTTACCTCCTTTATAGAGAGCTTGCCTTCTTTTCCTCATGCCCACACCTTTGGTCTGTGGCATACACCCTTCACCTCCTCCTCTAGTCCAACCCAGGTCTTCCTCTATGGTAGAAAAAGCTTCACCCCACCTCCAAGTTTGTTTTTCATAATAATACTATCAGCATGGGATGCAGTTCACTCATGACTAGATCAACCAGGGGTGAATTTGGTCTTTATTGAACTTGACTAAAATATGAAGTTTAGTCTTTATTGAGATTAATCTTAACCCTTCCTAGTTATGCACCCATTGCATTCTTGTCTCATGTCAGAATTTCTGGGCTGGCAAGAACACATAGCAGTTCACATTTCTACCATCCTCTTCCTCGTTTTATCTGTCTTTCCTTGTGCACTACTGTGCACTACTGTACTTTACCCCTAAATTTGCTAATTTGATTCCTTTTAACTAGCTAGCTACTCTTCTGCCAACCTAAGGGCCCTCTGAACTTCCTCTCTCACTGGTACATTTTGAGTAACTCATATCACAATGCTAAGATCACGTCCTGCATCTTAAAATGTTTTCTTTTCTTGTCTTCTTTGACACCATGCCCTTGTGGTCTTTCCTCTACTTCTCTGCCCATTCCTGCTCCTTAAATGTTGGTGCTTCCCAGACTTCTTCCCTGTGTACTTCTCTGGTCTCACTCTATATACCTTCTCCAGGCCATCTTATCTATATTCTCACAGTTTCAATTTTAATTCCTATATGGCCACTCCCCGACCCCTCTAATCTGTCCAGTACCTTTGCTGATCCCTAGGCCCACCTATCCAGTTGCCTTCAGACATCATCTGCAGGCACCTGAAACCTGCTAAGTCAGCATCTTTTCCACAATGAGTCAGCATCTTTTCCACAAACATGTGCCCCTCCTATATTTTTAATCTTGGTCAGTGACACCATCATTCAACCCTTAGCCCAGCCTCTGAAACTGGACATCATCCTTACTATACCACTTATTAGATTTACAGGCTGATTACTTCTTTGTCTCTCTAAATCTCATTTCCTTCATTTCTAAAACAGGAATAATAGTGCCGATTTCATAGACTTGGGAGGACATTATAAATATATTGGTAGCACTTTGCATAGTGATCTATGATATATGCTCTATTAATGTTATTTTTTAATTATATTTGATTCCTTCCTTTCAGACAACCCCTGTTCAGTTAATCAAATATTTCTATATCTACCTCCTAATCCATCTCTCCCATATCTTTTTAATTTTGCCCACTTCTTATATCCCCATTGCTAGGATTTTAGTTCAAAGCCACTAGTGTCCCTTAGGCTCAGTATTTCAACTGATTTCTTTCATCTTGCCAGCTGTTCATCCATTTTTCCACCATCCACCCAGAATAGTCTTCCTAAATCATACAACTGATTATATAACACTGCTGCCTAGAAACCTTTACAACTTTCCATTGTCCTAAAGATGTCCAGATGTCTTTATAGGGTCTCCATGGTCAGGCGTCTGCCAATCTCACCTGCCTTATCCCACCATGCCAAGTCATTTGGTATAACAGTGATAGGCATGTGATAGTTTCTTTCTCTGTATGTGGACTTTGCACTTGCTTTCCTTCTTGAAATATCTTAATTTTTCTCTTTTCTTCCTACTCATCTTTTGGATCCTGGTTCCCTAGTCTGGATTACTTGTACTTCCTTACACACTTCTTTAGCATTCAGATCATACTTACCACTTCACACTATTGAAATTGCCCATTTCCCATTTCCCAGGGTTACCAGATTTAATAGATAAAAATACAGAACACCTAGTTAAATTTTAATTTCAGACAAACAGTGAATAATTCTTTAGCATAAGTATGTCCCATGCAAGCCTTTCTTCTTCTACTGGACTGCTCTCACTTGAGGGCAGGGGCCATCATTGCTTCCCAACATCTAGTGTTTTGCTTAACCCACTGAACACACTTTATTCACTGTTGACTTAATGATGTCCAAATATATATTCATTATTTGTATGTTATGTGCTGACATGTTCTAGATCTTTTGTTCTGATACTATGTTAATCATGAGACACATTCTTCCAGTTGATTGTTTATCTTTCAAGTGTGCTCTAAAGCAAGCAGAGAGCTTAAAAATTGACCACCCTCACCACAATTTGCCTTTGCATAAATGATTTGAAATGCTCATGTTTGGAATCTTCCCTGTGTCAGAATGAAGCTGCAATTTCAACCACAGTTTTCAATATAACAGAAGCAAAAACGGTAACTTCCACAACTCAACTGCCTTTTCGTTTTTGATCAGTTCGAAGGGCTTTTTTTTCTCTCTAATACAAGTGTTTTCTGTTCATGCATGGCAAAGACATAATCTAATCTCTAAGGTTTATTTGCCAAAAGAATCACTAGATGTGAAAAGGAGCAAAGGTTTGAATTTTTATTAATTTGGAATGCAAGGTCACCTGAGAATTAATGTGTAGATCTCTCATAGGAGCCCTTTCAAAATAAAAGTATAATAAGGGAAAGTTCATAGATATTTTCCAACCTATGAAAGGAGTTCATAAAGTTTAGTTAACCAAATGAAGGGGTTTCCTTGCGTGGACTGTGAATGGAATAGAAGCAAACCAGTTTCAAGGTAAATCCTGCATGCTCTGAATGCCTTCCTTCTAGAGGACAACACAAGCCCTCGGCTATTTTATAAAATTCGAGAGAATACCATGGGGTCTGAGATTGACTTCACTCTCTGCTATGATTGACGAACTTCTTTCTCCTTTAATTGTGCTTGTTCAGTGGTCTAGTTTAGCATACAAAATGCTGGAGTGCTTTCAAAGTATGGACAAAACACTTTACTATGTTTTCCAATATGCTATTCTCAAGGCAAGTAGCCATAGGATGGCACTCTATAATGTTATGCCAGTGAGATAAAACAAAACCTTCCACACTCATTAAGTAGATCTTTTACCATTTTGGGTGAACAATAATATCAAAAGTTTTTAGTCATTTTGGTGGCTGTATGATTTATACAAGTCTGAGACAAAAAAAAAAAAAAAAAAAAGCAACTACAGGAAAAGGGCATACACCAACTATGTTTCCTAGGGGATTAAACACATTAAAATCAAGAAGCACTCTCATTGTAGAATTTAATTGAACTATTTTTCAGTGGCTGGTATTTAGTTTGCTTTATTTATATTTAATGTAGCTGTAAGTAGGAAGACTGTGAATTGGGTCTCTGGGCTAATCATGCTGACGTGTTCAGGGATGAAACTCAGAGGGTTTGTAAAGCAGAGTTCTGTGGTCGGGTCAGCACTGGGTTATTGAGTTTCTAAGGTTGGGGATGGGCTGTGTCAGTTTATGCTTTTCCAGATAAGGAAAAGAAAATTGCACCTGGAAGCAGCAAGAGTCAAGACTAATCTGCAGTGAGTGAGCAAAATGAAATCCTGCAGGAGGTCAAGTTTGTTTTCGCCAGGAGGTGTCACTATTGTCAACACACATTACTGGAGATGGAGGAAGGCTAAGAGGCAGTGGCTGGCATCATTTGACAGTTAACAGGAGACAATTTTTCTGAATTTCTCCCTTCTCATTTCCTCCCTCCTACCCTCCCTCCCCTTCTCCTACCTTCCTGTGATGCGGCAATTTACGTCCTCCATGTTATATGTAACGAGTATGTTAAAATGCTTTTATTAACATCAGGAGGAAAAATTCAGCAGTGGGGGAAGAATGGAGAGGAATGCCTGTAGTTCAGGGGTCACCAACTCAGATACAGTGTAGGCTCTTTCCCCTCTTCGTCCTGACATAATGGCCTACACTAATGAAAATTTAATACCTTCAGGTTGTGAGAACTGACCCCTTTGCATCTTTCTATTCCTGCACAACTCAATAACATTCCTCAAGATTAGCCACACTAAGTAGTATGGGAAGTCCTCTGAGTTCATGCCCTGTGCTGTTATTGAGGTTGTTGAAAACAGCATTGGAAACTTATGAGTTATTTCTATTTTTGCTCAAGCTCCGAAGCCAGAGAGTTTGGGTTGACTGACTCTGAAATTCAGCTGCGTTATCTTATTTGGCAGGTTATTTACTCTGCCAAAAATCTCGGTTTCCTCACATGGCAGATGAGAAGGCTACCACTCCCTACTGTCACAGGAATGCTGGCAGGATTAGGTGGGACTAAACAAATATGCAGGTCCCCTATGGTGGATGCATGGCCCCTTGTGGAGATTCCAGTTCACTTCCCTGTTACCTAGTAATGTTGACATCTGGGCAGTAGGGAGGCTGAGAGGGCCTGAGGGTCATACTGTCCTTCAAGCTCTCCTAACGTCTCTGCCACCAGTCCCTGTGGGATCTGGACAAGGCTTTGTGCTTTGCTTTTTCTTCAAAATTTCATTTCTGGCACTGTTCTCCATTTGAGTTGATATTTTACAAAATTTATTGGTGATACCTCCTGAGATATTATTCCTTATTGGGAAGATGATGCCTTCAATTGCTTTTTCTCTCTCCTCTCTGAGTCCAAGTGCTTCCCTTCCTTTAAGCTTTAGGTCACCTTGTAGCTCTCCTGTGCAGCCCTCCTCATCTTTCTTCAGCTGAGTTTCTACAGCACTCAGAGTCCATATTCCACAAACTAGATTACTATCATTACTGCTTTTCCTTTTTTCTCTACTAGTGTCAGCTGTGCAAACTACTTCCTCAAATAGTTTTCTGTTTCTTAAGGGTCAGAAGGACATTCATGTCTTCCTTTTATTCCCTATAGCACCCAGCTCAGTTTTAAATGTACAGGGGAGATTGAATACTTTTTTTTTTGGTCACTGGTTGACTTATTGAGAGTTCAGAATGTCAGGGAAACATGTTAAAACAAAAACAAGCAAGCAATTCTGCCACTCTAGGTAAGATGAGGGATGTTAGTGGGGAGTTGAAATTAGAAGACTTTGAGAGAAGTCAGAGGGACCAGGTCTGGCAGGTTAAGTCTGAGAGAAAACAAGAGTTTGGCTGGAGCTACCATTGCTGAATAAAGGCAGACCTGAGTGGAAGAGACAGTGGGCTCTAAAGGAGGCAAATCCTGGAGCCACGGATTTGAGTCCTAACTCTATCATGACCACCCTTTGAAAGAACCACAGAACCTCTCTGGGCCCATGCTTCTTTAACTATAAGCTGAGAAGCTTGGATTAGCAACATCTAACATCCCAAGCAGTTCCAAAATTGTACGTTCTAAGATTGGAGAGAAATAAACAATTTTAGGTTAGGTAGGGAGGGCAAATTATGGAGATTCCAGATGTTCCTTTCTTCTCTCCCAAATTGTAAAAGAAATAGTGTGGGGTAAATTGCTGACCTAGCTCTGTCATTGACAGAGCACCACTCATTCATGTATTCATTCATTCATTCATTCATTCATCCATCCAACAAATGTTAATGGAGCCCTACCATGTGGCTGGCCCTGGGCTAGGGCTGGGGAGGAGAGGGTGAATGAAGCTGACATATCCCTGCCTCTTGGGATTTACAACCTAGTGTGTGTGGGGGAAACAAGCCCAGAAATGAAAAACTAGGAATGTGATGAGGTCTGGGAAGGATATGTAGATGCTGAGTGAGAGGGATCCAACTCAGATGGCGGTCCGAGAAGGCTCTTGAGAGGAAATCATCTAGGTGAAAGGCAGGTAGAGGAAAAGAGCACATGAGACGATCCCTTGGTGGGAAGGAGAATGGAAAATTTGGGAAATAGAACAATACAGTTGGAGGCTAGAGACTTAAAGAGGATAACTTAGGTAATGAAGTAGCGGTCAGACCGGGTCAAAAGTTGTAAAAACATCATTCTTTATTTTCAGAATTAGAAGCCCCAAGTAGGAGACCGAGGGTGATCTGCATGGTGGTTAGTGGATTTGGGAGTGGCTGGAGTGTGTGTGGGTCAGATGAGTTGGGAGGACTCCAGGCAAGCAATAGCCATAGCTTGGACTAGGGGGGTGATGCTAGAGACAAATTGATATAGACTTCCAGGACCTCAGTTTCCTCATCTGCAAAGAGAAGAGCTCATTTCAACACTCAGATCCTTTCTGGCAATTTCTGTGGTTTGATGGGATGGAAACTTGGGGAAGAGTGTGTTGCTGTGTGACCATGTGACTGGTGGGTAGCCATGTACTCTCACATGCTGCCTTTCAGGTGAGGCCTTTTCCTGGATCTGGAGATTCTCTTAGAACTCCTCAGGTAAGAACTACGTTGCAGCAGAGCTTCCAAAATTGTAGAACTTCTGACAACTGTATTTAAAAATTTTTACTGTGAATCAAACTATAGCATAGGAAGCAGGATTGTTTAAATTTTCCTATAACTTAAACTGCTGTCTTGTTTTTAAATCCATATAGGATATTCTAGACACAACAAAACAAACAGTTTCATCTAGTAGTTTTAGTTCTGGCTTCACTGGAAGAAATAATGAGAACACTTTGGAAACGTTTTCCCTCAAGAAGCATAAATCCCATGAAAATCTCAAGAATTTTATACCATGACTTTAGGCTTCTTGGTATAACAAGAAGAGGGACAATCTATCATAAATTTTATAGCCTGTCCCCTGACTATAAAAATATATGCTAATTGCAGAAAATTCTGAAAAACATGAAAAACTGTAAAAACGAAGATTAAGATTTCTCATAATCCCGCTACTTAGAGATAAACACTGTTTAACATCTTCATGTATTTATGATTCACTCTTTCCTGTCAACATAAATATGTGAGCATATTTAGATATATCAGCATAGGCCCCCTTCGTTTGCTCCCGTGGGGTGGTGTAATGTTTAGGTGTACCCCTTCTGCAGTGAGACTGTCTGGATGTACTTTACTAGCTCTTGGGTAAAGGTAGCAATTTCTTCCTTCCTAAGCCTCACTTTTCTCACCTAGAAAAATGGGCAGAGTCATAACGCTGACCTCTAGGACACTGAAAGAACTAAAAGAGATAAAGTATGGAAAGTCCTTGCTATGGCTCCTTGTCCCAATACTTTTAAGTTGCATCCATAAATATAGGTTATGTTTGTTATGCCATTTTGTTATATGGCTTCTGTCATCTCAGATTTTCCTCCTTTGTTACTCTGTCACTTTCAGTCTCCCTTGTGATTTGGAAGTTGCACATTCTATTTTTATTTCTAGTGGCTATTTTTGAGTTTTATCTTAAAACTTTGCACAGTCTACATTTCTCTAAATATTAGAGTCAGGAATGAAATGATAGTTTTTGATCTTCTCTCACCATGAAAGAAAGGACTACTGAGTATTTGAGGTCCCCCAAGACATCTGATTCATTACATGGATCTGTTTCTTCACTTTTCATAGACTATTAACCCCATTGCAAGATGAGGCCACTGAGGATTAGGGAGGTTAAGTCACTTGTCCATGGTCACGTAGTTTTAAAGCATGGAACTAGGGGTCAAACCCAGTTCTTTTTGACTCCAGGCTTTAATTCCTGGCTCACATCCTCATTATCAAGTAGTCACAGAGTTTCTGGATGAACACTACTGGGAATAAAGGATTGATCACTTTCTGAATCAGCCTAATCCATCTTGAGCAGGTTATAAGTTTTCCTTATATCCAACTGGAATTTTGTCCTTCCAGCTGCCTCCCCTGGCATCTACTCCCCATTTCCTATAACCCTAATAGCTTCTGAATGGTCAACCAAACATTTCTTGATTCTTATATGGTTGGATCCAAAGCAAGCACTATGGGGGTTTAAGACACAATCTTTGCCCTTAAGAAGCCTGTTGATGAAGTAAGACCAAAATATATCAGGTAATTACAGAACAAAATGAAACTGTAAAAGATTAGGGTAAAAATATGTTGAACAAATTATCAGCTTATGAAAGTTCAACAAAAGGAGAGGAGATCATGGGGGTACAATTTCCACTGAAAGTTTATCTTTACCTCACCTCTTACTCCATCTGAAATGATGTAATTATAATCAAGAATTGGGGATTCAAAGAACATTATTAGAGCTAAACGGTAATGCAATAGCAAAAGAAACTTCTGCAGGGGTCCTTGGATGTTTGATGTAAATGTAAAACAGATTCCACTAAAATAATAAATGTCAAATATAAAATCCATTGTTTCCAATTACTGCCACTTCACAGACTTTAACTACCTAATTTAGCCAAAGCATGAGGGGAAAATATTTTGTACTTGAAAATGTAAATTAAAACATTTTCCAATGCAGCAACAATGCTGTATTATTGAGCTTGGCAGACCCTTGCTCCATCTCCTATGGTCCATTACCCTGGCCCAGCGCCTTGGAGCTTATCTGGACTGCAAGACATTCTTTGCTTCAGACTCTGCCTCTTGATAAGAGTTATCACTTTGCTAGATGTAGAGAGCTCATATGTGCCAACCTAGGGCTTTCATCAGAAATTCGTGGCAAGGGAAGGGGCCTGCTGATGGGATTGTTCCAGGGCCTCATTCTTTTCTCTTTTACTGAAGAAATTGGGATATTGCATTTCCATCAAGCCTTTGGGAACTTTTTAGCAGTAAAGACTCAATGCATCTGCTTACTCAAGATCCTTCTTGTACCAAATTTTAGGCTCTTTAAGTTGCTTAGTTCAGAGAACAGACAGCTGACCCATCCATCCTTCAGGGAGCTGATTTTAAGGAAATTGGAGCAGGATCAGCTTGAGGACAGGTTATGCTCTGGGTATTGCTCTTACTGGGCTAGGGGCCTTTGGGATTCATGGCCCATGCCCTCAGCACAGACCAGTCTCCTATGTCGCCTCATAGTTACCGCTTTCTCATAATGGCCTGCACCTGGCATGAGCTTGCCTCAGTCTTGGAGTCCACCTGATAATGCCAAACATCACTCACATGGTGCTAACTCTATGTTAGCCATCATTCCAAGTGCTTTCCATATTCATTTACTCTTTGAATCTTTACACTAAGCCCACAGTGTGGGTTCTATCATCATCTCCATTTTGCAGATGAAGACACTGAGATGCAGAAAGATAAAGTGCCTTGCCCAAGATCACATAGAACTGACCAAACTGGTACATGGACCCAGGCTGATTATCTCCACAGCCTTTATTCCCTCTTGTAATCTGCCTCCTAATGGTATACTTTCGGTTTTAACTCCCATCTGGCATGGCTTCATTCTCCTAGTAATTGCAATTACATTCTTCTATACACTGAATGTTCACATCCTCCAAAATTCATATTCTGAAATCTTACAGACCATGGTGATGATATTAGATGGCGAGGGCTTTGGGAGGTGATTAGGTCATGAGGGTAGAGCCCTCTCTCATGATGGATTAGCACCTTATTAGACACTCTAGAGAAATTTTTTCCCTTCTACCATGTGAGGTTACAATGAAAAGAGGGCTGTCAATGAGGAAGTGGACTCTCACCAGACACTGAATGGGGCACCATGATTTTGGACTTTCTAGTCTCTGGAACTGTGAGAAATAAATGTTTGTTTTTTAATAGCCACTCAGTCTATGATCTTTTGTTATAGCAGCTGGAACAGAGTAAGACAAATTCTCAGGAGAGAGAACCTAATTGGTCCAATTCTTCATTCTGCACCTAGCTGAATCATAATTTTTTTTGTCTCTGTTCCGATAAACTATACACCTGAGTATGGGTAAGGGGATCATGAGACTTACAATGTAGCCACATTGAGTGTCATTGGCAAAGGGGTTCTAGAGAGGGCATCATTGCCCAGATCAGATGTGGAGAGGTAGATCCTGTTAACTAAACTTTTATACCCATTAGCACTATTTTTGACATGTAGGATTAAGATATTTACATGTATTCATAGCCTTGCTTCTTACAGTCACTGAGTCTGTTAGCTTGGATATCTGTCTGTCCAAACTTTGAAAGTGTTCATCTATATTATTGTTAACTGGTTGAGATGAAGGCATATTGCAGCATGCCAGAAAGATGCTACCTGCTGGTTTAATTTGCTCCCTGTGGAGCCCACTGCATTAGCACATCAAACACTACCTGCTCATAGGTGATGTGTAGGGTGTAGAACAGCAATAAGAAAGTGTCTCTGCCATAAGGAATTTACAATCTTGAGGAGAAAAGCCTCATGCAGTGGCACACAGAACAAAACAAAGCCCTGTTGAGGAAAGAAAAATTCTACCAATATTTATCAAGTATCATGCTGGGTGTTTCACAAATGGTACCTTACTTGGTCTTCACAATCACTCTGTGAGATGTGTGATTTATGCCCATTTTTCAGATAAAGAAACCACGAGATGTAGATGTCAACTGCCCCAGGACACAGAGGATGTGCAATAGGCGCGGTCTTCAGCTGCAGGTTGGCCTGACTTGTCACTGATGATGCCATACCTGTCTTTTCAACACTCAGAATGTTTGTTCCAAGTGACCCACTCCTAACCAGAATGACTCACATGAGTTTTCTATTTATGTAACTGCGTCAGAGAGCCTCCCAAAGATGGAACTGGTTTAGCAAAGTTTATTTCTGAGGACAATGAAAAGCAGAGATTTTTGCTATGACAAAGTTCTGAAAACCTTTGCCTTGGGTCTTGCTCTGCTTCATGGACAGAAGCAGCAGGACTGGGCTGGAGTTCATTTCTCCCAGGTGGGGCCCAGAGGGAGTGCTGAGGTGAGATCTAGCTAGATACAGAATCTGCAGGAGAATGAATCTTGAGCTGAGCCCTGCATGCTCTGCCTCTCTTTGGCTTAGATGCTAAACATGAACTTGGATAAGTCTTGGGCTTCTGTGATCCCTTCTCTGGCATTTTGCATAGTGACTAAGAGCTTGGACTTTGGTGACAGACATACCCAGGTGTGGTCTTGGCTCTGGCATTTATCATCTGTGTGAAATGAGGCAAATTATGTGATACCCAGAAACTTCTTGTGCCTAACGTGTGCTTACTAGATGGTATCTATAGTCATTAATTTTCTTTCTCTTATCATTTAGGCCCTAGTTTCTAGGGAAAGTGTTTTTTTAAGTATTTTATAATACTTCTTTGGACTAGTTTTTTCTTTTTTCCCTTTTTTCTTTCTTTCCCTCTATAAAAAATAAGATTTACTTCTCTTTAAAAATTTGGCTGATATGATCTCCTGGTGGGAGAGAAACTTGTGCTTACCAGCCAAATGATAAAATGACACATAAAAACAATGATGTTGATGAGCCTGGGTGGCTTAGTCGGTTAAACATCTACCTTTGGGTCAGGTCATGATCTTGGGGTCCTGGGATTGAGCCCCATGTCAGACTCCCTGCTCAGTGGGGGGCCTGCTTCTGGCTCTTCTTCTGGCTTGTGTTGGCTCATGCTCACTGTTGTGATCTCTCTCTCCCCCATAAGTAAATAAATAAAATCTTAGAAAACACACACACACACACACACACAACCCAATAATGTCAAGTGTTGCTAGGGGATTAGCATTAATTAACCTTGTATACCCCCTCATGCTCCTATGCAAACATACAATGAGTAATGAGTGGGACTCTTGTTCTCCTTCCAAGGAAACTCTGCTTATCCTTTTTTGTTTCTAAGAAATGTTTTTTTTCCCCCTCATCCTAATCATGTGGTTTGGATAGAAATGGTCATATTCTTATGGATCCCATCAACTTGTCCTCTACTCTTATTTAGGATAAATATGTAATCTGTGTTAGGCCAACTGGAACACTTCCCAGCTTTTAGAATTTGGGATGAGAGAAAGTGAGATGTAATGCCTGATTACCTTGGTGGCCATGTTTTCTGAGAGAAGGAAATATGTGAAAAAAAAAAAAAAAGAAGGAAATATGTGTGCAGGAAGGAGAGGTGAGAGATAAACAAAGTGTTTTGGCATCTTTTGGGTCCGTTGTCCTTGAAGCCATTTGCTCCCAGACCTTCCTGTGGGAACATGGGTTAAACGGTTACGCTCTGTTTAAAACTAGTTGAAATTGAGGTTCTGTCCCATGCAACCTGTATTGTTATCTATTGCTGAATAATAAATCACCACAAAAATTGGTGGCTTAAGACAACAGTGCATGTTTATCATCTTATTACTCAGTTTCTGAGGATCAGGAATTCAGGAGCGGCTTGGCCAGGTAGTCTTGCCTTGGGATTGATTAATTCATTCAGATGCTGGTTGGCGTGGCAGTCACCTGAAGGCTGGCTGGAGCTGGAGGATCTGTTTCCAAGGTGGCTCAGTCACATGGTGGGACACTGGAACTGGCTGTCAGTGGCAGGTTTCACGTCCTCTTCATGAGGACCTCTCCACAGGGCTGTTTGTGCCATTACAACATGGCAGATGGCTAACCCTCAAAAAAAGTAATCCAGGAGGCCAAGGTGGAAGAGGCAAATGTCTGTTATGACCTAGCCTTGGAAGCCACACACTGTCACTTCTGCAGTGTTCTGTTGTTCATATAGGTAGGCCCTGATCCAGCATGGGTGGGAAATATTCAAGGACATGAGCACCAAGAGGTGAAGGCAACTGGGGGCTGTCTTGGGGGCTAGAGGAGTCCTGATTGGTTTATTATAGTGACAGATGACTACCTCAAGGTTAGGTTTTGTACTATATGAGTATTCCGGTCACTATGATTCTCAAGGTAATTACCATTATTTATCACCTATCATCTTTCTGGAGGTTAAATTCACATCTTTCTCTCTCTTTTCACTGCATATATAATATACAAATGATTCACGAACAGAGGAGTTCCCTTTTTGTCTAAATAGAGTTTTCATTGGTGGTATGTTTCTTACTAGGTGTGTGTGGGCAGGGAGGTGTGAGCTGATGACATGGAGAAGTTTGAGAATAAACTGCCAAGCTCCAAGTTGTGCCATTTTCCCAGTTCATAGATGGTACAGTTAGGATAAGAGGGACGCAATTAACATATCTGGCTTCTAGTTCTGAATTTGCGTCCACTAGCTGCATGACCTTGGTCTCTTAACCTTGATGAGGCTCTTTCTCCATGTTTAAAAACGGGATCGATATTTTTATCTTGTAGTGAAGTTCTAAGGACTCTGCCATATAATGCTTTAAAACAATGAGATTCTCTTTGTGGTTTCAGAAAGGTACCCTGGTATCGGCTTGGGAATCAGAAATCACACTTGGGTTCTGGCTTAGCCACTTGTTGGCCACATGCTTTTATGAGGAATTATTTATCCCCACTGAGTTTCAATCTCCTCTTCTGTAAACCCTGAGTTAATAATAATGACACCAGCTTCATGCAGGTACGGAGTTCAGCTGAAAAACTGCTGCCTGTCAAAGTTTAGGAAGCAACTGTTGCTATGCTTATGTCTCCATTACAGAAGGATTGGAATACAAATTCACTGTTATCTTTTATCTCAAAGTCAGCATGGCTAAGTAATTTATTTAATGAGTAAATATGTATTGTAAGTAAGTATATGGCAGGTGTGAGCTAAGTGCTATGTATACAACAACAAACAAGACATTGCTATACCTGACCCTTTAGAGGTCAGAGCTTGTGGGGGAATGACAGACAGTCCAGAAATGACAAAGCACTGTGAAAAATGGTGTGGGTGGGCAAGTGGGTGCTCTGGGAGCACATGGGAATGAACAGACTTGTAGGGTCATGGAAGGCTTTCATGAGGAAGTAAAGTCTCAAGTAAGATCTGAAAGTTGAGTTGGGATTAGTTAGATGAGGGAAGCAGGTGAGAGTTTGGAGGAAGAGAGGCCCAGATGGAAGAAAGAACCTACCTAAAGAATGAGAGGTAAGAGAACACAGGATGGTCAGAAAATCATTGACTGTAGCTGGAGCCAAGAGACAGAAGCAGAGCCATTTGGTTTTTTGTTTGTTTGTTTAAGATTTTATTTATTTATTCATAAGAGACACACAGAGGCAGAGACACAGGCAGAGGGAGAAGCAGGCTCCTTATAGGGAGCCCGATGTGGGACTCGATCCCAGGACCCGGGATCACACCCGGATCCAAAGACAGATGCTCAATCCCTGAGCCACCCAGGCATCCCGAGGTACAGCCATTTGTGAGCTAGAGTTGCTCGATCATAAAGAACTTTCTAGTAGGCATACTAAGACTTTGCCCTGGATTTTGTCTTGAGGGAAATGAAGATTCCCTGAAGGATTTCAAAGCATGAGGGAAATGAAGATTCCCTGAAGGATTTCAAAGCAAGAAAGAGACCTCACTCCATATTTCTCAAAGAGGCTGCTAGTGGTATTTTGGGTGAACCAATCCTCTATTATGCAGATCATTCCACCTGGGGTTGCAGATTACTGGCTCCCCAAAGATGTCCATGTCCTAATTCCCATCACCTGTGAACATGTTACATTACATGGCAAAAGAGGCCTTGTGGACAGGATTCAAGTAATGGATGTTAGGATAGGGAGGTTCTCCTGGATTACTTAGATTGAGTGGGCCCAGTCTAATCACATGGGCCCTTAGAGTGGAAGAGGAAGACAGAAGAATCAGGGAAAGATGTGGTAGGAGACAGAGGGCATGAGAAGTATTCAGTCTACCACTACTTTCTTTGAAGAAGAAGGGGTCATGAGCCAAGGCATGTGGGAGACTTCCAGAAGCAGCAATGATCTCTGTTGATCCAGCAAGGAACCTGGACCTTCAGTTCTGCAATCCAATGGAGCTAAGTTTGCCTATAACCTTATTGAGCTTGGAAGGGGAGCTTGCTTCCTCTCAGGAGTGCAGCCCTGCCAAAGCCTTGGTTTCAGCCCGGTTAGACCTCTGGTAGACTTCGGACCCATATAATAACTGTGAGATAATAAGTGGGTGTTGCTTAAAGCTGCTGTTTGTGGCTCCTCACCACTGCTGTGATAGGAAATGAGAACACTAGGTTTTGCAGTCTCCCTGGCTCCTACCTCCTGTAATGCCAGCATGCTCCACACCCCCATGGAGTGACAACCCCCATTGCTCTCACACATTTCCAAATGCCTGCTGCTGCTGGGGGCACGGGTGGGGGTGGAATGGCTGGCCCCTGGTTGCGAATCACTGCTATGGAGAATTATGGGTGGGAAGAAGGCTGGGTGGAAGGCAGAGGAAGCAGTTAGGAGGTTGTGAAATCTAAGCTGAGGAATGAAATGGCCCGAAGGAACATAGTGGGAACATTCATGGGCATAGGGATGGGGATAACTTGAGATAATTAGGAGACAGAAGCAACAGGACTCATCAGTGGTGGTTTGATTAGCACTGGGGATGAGCGATCTCCTCTGTCCCCCTTCTCCCCTTCCACCACCATGCTTCCACTCCCACCAGCACCACATGCATCTAAAAGCAAAGAGCATTTTTGCAGAAACCTGACCTCCCCTCCAGTGAGCGAGAGGACACACTCTTGAAGCCATCAGCAATTTGTACCAGGATCGGCCACAGAAGGGAAATGACAGTGGAGCTATTGCAAACCCAAAAGGCCCCTTATGGCTAGAGGCACCCAGTTGGTGGAGCACAGTAATTGCTTGAACACTTTTCAGCTACTCCATGCTGCAGTTGACAATAGGAAATGAGGAGAGATTTTATACTTCCCAACAGAAGCAAGTCACGCATTCCAAATGGCTGGAATACAGTTTGAACCAGGGTGTTTGGCTAAGCTGACCAAACTGCTGTGTGCGGTTTGAAAGCATTTTACCCCAGAGATTTTTATTTATCCTTTGGCCACAAGAATCTGCGCCCCTTATTTACACCCAGGTACCCAACTCCTTGTATGGAATCCCTTCTGTGTGAAATACTTAGTGTGGTTTCTGCTTTCCTGTCTGGAATGTGAGGCAGGGCAAGGCAGGGCACACCACACAGCACACAGCACACACACAAGCCTATTTCAAACAGTGAGTTTGTTCTCACTCAAGATGACGCAGCCCACTGGCTCCCCAGCCCTACTCCGGTTTGTGCGGAGTTCTCTATCCTAGTGACTGGAAGGACAACCCTGCATAATTAGCCCCTAATCTTGGGAAGAGGAACACAGCAGAGCATGTAACGGGTTACCCAAAACAAATGCCAGTGTCATGGGAACCTTTGAAAGTTGGATCTCAAGGGAGCACTGAAAATTTCCCTCGCATTTGCATTTTCCCCCTACACTCTTGAAAACAGTCACGGTGACATCAATGAAACATCAAGTCGAAAAATGATTCAACATAATTCATGGGTCACAGCAGAGAATCTCGGAGTTCTTTGTGCTCTTTCATGCACAGGGATTGATGAATCCCGCAGGTTTTCTTGGCATTGGCACTTTAGGTAAGGTGTTCCACATGTAATATTCAGACTAATTGGCAAATATGTGATTCACACATGAAGGTTTTGCCTTTCAAAGTCCAATGAAAGTTGACCATAGTCTCCTGTCCCCAGTGGAACTGAAGTGGGTCATGTCATGGGGTAGTTTGGTTCTGTGTCTGATTAAGCAAAGCATTTCCCCTTTCTGCCTCTTGATGGACGTCCGTTTAAGTGGAGTCACTTCTTTTTCTTTCTTTTAAGATTTAATTCATTAATCTTATTTATTTTTAGATTTATTTGAGAGAACACAAGCAGGGGGAGGGCAGAGGAAGAGGGAGAAGCAGACTCCTCCGCTGAGCAGGGAGCCGGATATGGGGCTCAATCCCAGGACCCCAGGATCGTGACCTGAGCTGAAGGCAGATGCTTCACCCACTGAGCCACCCAGGCACCCTGTCAATTCTGTTTCTTAAAAACAAAGTTATTTAATATTCAAACCACAATAACAATGTCAAGTTTCAGCTCTGAAGCAGGAAAACCCAGGGCTGATGCTTCTGGCTGCCCTTCCTTTCCCTTGCTTGTGAGTCATTTTCAATTCCAAGAGTTCCTCTTTGTTCTCTGCCCAGGCACAGAGAAAAAAAACCAAGGACAGAAAGCAGGCCTCCTTGTCACATGGTTTTGGTGTCATTTTCCTCATGCTGATGACTTATCGGTATGTGTGATTTTATAATTATAGCTGTTTATTTGATTTGATAGGCACACTGGTTTGGGAGCTAAAGGGATGGTTTATGTCAAGATGCTCTAACGTTGGTTAGCAATTATCTTTTGAATATTTAGGAATGGTGACAGCCATCTCTCCATTCCTGAATATATTTCTAGCATTGTCAGGGCTCCTTTCCCAGGAAGGGAGGGAAAAGGCTTCTGTACAAGATGAGATAGCTAATAAAACTATGGTGGGATTTTTTTTCCTATAAAAGAAAATCCATAAGTGACAAAATATCTCACCAAGTCATTTTTCCTCCCTAGTGTCTTGCATTGTACATGTGCTTGGCACGAGCATGAATTAAGCTTACAGATTCTGTAAAACAGTTCATCCTGCTCTGAATCTAATGCCAGTAATTTTTCAAGGAAGTCAGCAAAATGTAGCCCAAGAAGGGAAACACTTCCATTATTTTATTTAAACTCCATTGTTTTTATTCAATTTACTACTGAACTGTGACTAAATCATTCAGTCTTCATATTTAATTTTTAATTTTGTGGTATCGTCCCACCACCCCCACCCCAAATGAGGTCAAGTCCTAAATCCTTGTACCCTAACATCCCAGCTGTACAGTCACATAAGAGGTTTGTTTCAGTAAAAATGATTATGGGTGTCTATAATAGAATTGTAATAACTCAATACTGTTTTATAAATTTTTGATTCACTCTGCATTTTTTATTCGACAGCTTGCCAAGTTCCAGTTTTTATCTGATCATCTTTGCATCAATAATACATGAAGCTGAGATCTTCTGAAAAGAGGATACTTCCCACCCGCCCCCCCACGCCCCCGCCTCACTGAATGCTTTGCTTTTGCCAGCAAAAACTTTGATTTGGATTTAATAATCCGTAGTCCTTTTGGTTTGATCACACTTCGCAGGAAACCCCAAAAAGAGCCGTGTGGCCACATCTCCACCGACGTGGAATCAATTGCTCCTCCTTAATAAATGCAGTCGTTGAACAGCTGATCCATACTATTGCTTGTTATGTGCCATTGATTAGAGGTTTGACAGAGTTGAGGTTTGAATGGCCCCAGGTTTCCCTATTCAGAGCCTCTCAACCAAAAAATGACAATCAACAAAACCTGTGCCACAGAAAAATGATGTTTCTGATTGGAATTCCTTGTCACCGCCATCGTCGTGCATTGTCACACTCTGCTCTTAAGTGATTGCAGTGGTGCTGCTGCTCTCAGGCTGCCCTCGCTCCAGCTGTTCACATTAGAGACCCCTGTGTGAGTCACAAGTCTACACAGCACCCGCCTCCCAGCATTGTTGTAAATAATCAGCATCAGGAAAAGGAACTGAGTAGGAACTGGGAGTGTCCTCCAGCATCGTATCTTTATCTGTTATCTTATTTTCTGTCTCTAAGGAATGCAACCAAAGGCCTTTCAAAATTCAGCATTTCTGTTTCAAATAAATAATGAAATGCTGGTAAGTCAGCAAATTGTTCACCCAATGTAGTCAGGCAATTAAGTCAGAATCTCTGGGGGTGCAATGGGGGCATTTGGTGTTTTTCAAGGCTCTTTGGGTCACGTGGATGCGTAGCCAAGGTTGAGGATCAGTGCGCTCTAACCTGAAAGCTTGCCCCTTGGTGTTATCTGGGTGCTGGCCTCATGGGCTAGTTAGAAATTTGGAAATCTACTGAACCACCCAGACCCACTGAACCAGGTCTATTGAATCAGAATCTGCATGTTAGCAAATCTCCCAGGTGATTTGTAGGCACATTGAAGGTTAAGAAGAATTGACCTAAACGGATATTATTTTAAGAAACATCCCTCCATTAAGCAAGCCAATTACTAAACAGATTGGCCTCTTTCAGGGTTTGTGAAAGAAGTGGGGTGTAACCGTGGGGTCTGTTGTCAGGCAGTTCTGGGTTTGAACCCTGGTTATCCCAGTTCTTAGCTTATCCCAGACTCATCTTAGGATGAGTCTCTCTAAGCTTCAGTTTGCTTATCTGTGTCAGGATACTCATAACAGTACCCACCTCTATAGGGCTATTGAGAAAATGAGTTGAAAGTTTTCAGGTAAAGTGCTTAAGACAATGCCAGGTGTGTTGTAAGCAAGTGATATATTTTAGTAGTTAATACTAATACCAATAAAGTAATACTCTTCAGAGACTCTGCAATTGCTCAGGTATTTAAATGCAGATAATAATTATTTTTTATTTATCTCTTTACCCTTAAAGCCAAGTGGGGCTCTTCTGAAAGTCAGCCCTAACGTCTACCCTTGCATTTGCAGCCCCTACTTGATCCCATTCATCATTTACAGAAGGGACAACAGGAAGGTTAATGGATGCCTAGGAAAACGATGCAGTGGTGAGCTTGACCAGAAGGCCGTTCCTAATGCCCGAGTCTGGGGGACTTCAGCTCCATTTTCTTTGGAAGCCACTGCCATTGTGTGTGAAAGGACTCACAAAGCAGGCTTCCATGTGGGGCGAACTCTGTTCACCTACATTTGGCCTGATTTGGAAAGCTTTCTTGGCTTTCTCCCATCCAATCCAAACAGGGATGGGAGATTTTATTAAAATGACTTGGGCCCAGCCTGCTCTGTGCTCTGAACCATTGAAGAGAGCCAAAAATGTCCCCCGGTGTCCATAGAAACATTGTTCTTATTTTTCAAAATTAATCCAGCTGAATTTGCAAGGCTGCCTCACCTCCATCAGAGCTGCAGACGGCCAGGACAAAGAGCTGTTTTGATGTTCCCAGCTGGGAACCCTGCCCTCAGCAAATACAGTTGATATAAATAAATGGTCTCTTGCCTGCCTACATTCATGCCCATCTGTTTGGAGGGCGTGGTGCCCAATCAGAAGTTGCCTAGACGCTCACCATGGGCACCGGTGCCAAGGAAGGACGATTTCATGGCAGACTGCCTGATGCTGGGAGTGCCATCTTTTTAGTAGTGGGTTCTCATCCTGTACCAGAACGGGAGCACTGGCACTGCGTGTTTCCTTACTGTTGATCACACCTGTTGACAAGGTGGTGCCAAACTAAAAAAAGAGGGAGAGAAAGAAAGCTGCTGTGTAGGAACATCTTTGGGCTCCCAGGGCCTGGCACACATACTAAGACAGATTCTAATTAAGTAGAGAAAGTCTCTGCCCATGGATGTTCTGATGGGGCACAAGATTGGCAAGTCAAACTCTCCTTGGCTCTACCCCAGGGGCAGAGGGCAAGCTGCTCTCAGCTGGCAACTCTACCCCCACCTAATAGAGGGCATATAATAGATCACTGGTCTTTGAGGACATCAGGAGCCCAACAAACCAGGGGAATAAATCGTGCTCAGCCCAACCCACCATCCCTTCACTCCACTCCCAATTTTCACCCACCCACTGGCAATGATAGACCTGATGAACACAACTCACAGGCTGTAAAAACCTGGGAGCTGATTTTATTTTGCGTTGGCTGAGTTTGAGAAAGGAAATGAAGCCAGTCAGGAGAAAGTAGGATGTGGGGACATTTTTATGCTGATAAAGGTAAGTAAATTCCCTTTGAGTTTGTTAAGCATGATTGGAAACAAATGCGCCTACTCAGTTCCCCAGAGGACCACGGGGGGGAGGGGGGGTGAGTGGGGGGGAATCAGGAGAGAATCTTACAGCAAAAGTTAGGAAATTACTACTCTGTGGACTCTGGACCTCCTATGGACTAAACGCAGTGCTTCTCAGTCAGAATACTGTGGAGAAAGGGGGTGAGCAATCTCTATTGATGAGAAATTCGGGCATGCTACTTTGTCCTGTGGAAGGAAAACAAGTCGAGAAACTGCTGCCTGCAAGAGTTAAAGCAACATGCCTTATTTACACTTATAAGGGCATTTGTTACCAGTTTTTGGTTTCAATCCTGAATTTGCACGGTCTTATTTAACTGGGAAGTCTATCAGTTAGACCTGTGGCTGAATCTTGAGGTAGGCCGACAGTGGTCCTCCAAGATGTCTGTGTGCTAAATCCCCAGAACCTGGGAATATGTTACCCGATAGGACGAAAAGGACCTAGCGGTTGTGATTAATTTAAGCATCTTGAAATGTGGGAGATTATCCTGGATTATCTGAGTGGGTCTGATGTTATCACAAGGATCCTTATCAGAGCAGAAGGCAGTGTGATGAGGGCAGCAGAGATTGGGTGATGTGTTTTGAAAATGAAAGAAAGGGGCCCAAAGCCAAGGAATATACACAACCATCAGATGTTGAAAAAAGCAGGAAAGCCAGTTCTCTTCTCAGAACTTCCAGAAGGAGCCAGCTCTGTACACACCTTGATTTTAGCCCAGCAAGACGGATTGGTGGAGATGACAATTCCTCCAGAATTGTAAGAGGATAAATGTGATTTCTTTGAAGCCACTAAGTTTGTGGTAACTCGTTACAACAGCATTAGGACACTAATGCAATCCTCAGCCCTAGCGGCAGACTCAGGGTGGCCCAAGGTGAAAGGCCCCAGGCTACACAAAGCTTGGAGCAACACAGTCAATGGGTCCTCTGATAGAACCAACTAATTCAGTTAGTTGTTTATCCCTGTGACTCACTGATGTTTTATTCTCCCTCTTGAATACAAAAGACCATAATCAAATTCAATTGTTTTTGTTTTGGGTTATTGGCATTGCACAGTTCTCTGCTGAGTCTCAGGTCACACCCTTAAACTGACAACGTTTGGCCTACCACGCAAGAACACCACTCAGATTAACATAAGCACAGATAACGCCACCCTTCGTCACAAGCCTTCAGATCCCAAAGGTTGGGATTTAGAGCCTCAATTTAGATTTATGTTTGACTAATATTATATCCCTACTATGAGCCAGGTAGTCACATATTGACATTTGGAATCTCTCTCCAAGCAACACAGTGGGTTACCTTTGCAGCTACTGGACGTACACGCAGTGTGAAATAGCCATTATTGCTAGACGTTAATACATAACTTATTCCTCTCAGCAACTAACCTAATGCTGTAGGGCACCTGCTGTCACTGAATGTAAGCAGCAGGTGCCTGTCCATATACCCGTCCATCATTCCGTCTCAGCAGCTGGAATGTTCATCATTTGCCTGCCTGCAGTGGCCATGATGTGCAGAAAGCAGACACTGGGAAAACTCAGACTTTGCCTATGGCTAAATTATACTTCGGCCAAATTTAATATATTTTTGTAACTCACAGTGGGCCTACTTTGCTTTTGTTTCTTCTTGGGCACAATATAACACACAGCGTACATAGTAAGTCTGGACAATAAGTAAATAATTTGAGCTCTTTCCTGGACTAAGGCACACACTCCAAACTAACAAGGATCCTACGAAAAAGAAGATGTAGTAATTTAACCGTTTAACTTTTCCTTTAAGAAAATTAAAAACTTCTAAATTGTTTTTTTCAAAAAATTTTTGAGAAACTGACAATCTGCCAGTATTCTAATGTTTATCTCTATTGAATAAAGTTAAATTACATCTTTTCCAAATTCGTTGAGTTGGATCTAGGATTCCTATCAACTGGTCTATTTCAAAATGCATTTCCAGTATTTGGCATTCTGGAAAAATTACCCCCATCACTTCTTACTCTAATAGTTGGACCTTATTGTGCCAAAGTTTTCTTTTAACAATAAAAGTAAAAAAATATATTTTTCTTGATCTATCATCTTTTTCTCAATGCTGTTTTCTTTTTCTATTTTGCTTACAAACTGAGTTAGTGATAATTCAGTTTTCTGTTATGATGAGAGTCTCAGTTTTGGGGATGCCTGTCAGAGTGAAAGGAAAGCATCTCTGTAGAATTCTATAGACCTGAGAAAAAATAATTTATTGAGCATCTGGTTGCCCTGCTATCTTCCTTTTATTTCTTTTTGCCCTCCTCCCCCTCTTTCTCTTCCTTCCTCTCTCCTACAAAGTTGGCATCATATTTCCGAAATTGGAAATTTAAAGATGAACAAAATGAAGACTCCATTCTTAAATACTTAGGGCTTAATAAATAGTAGCAATATAGTGCAACTGTTTTGTTATGGAAGGGTGCAAGAGATACAATGAGGGTATGAGGAGGGAGAGATCATCTGTGCCGGGAGGCATCAGGGTAGGCTTCATAGAGGAGGGAACACTTAGAAGTTTGAGTAGGAATTCTGCAAGTGAACAGAATTGGGGGTTTATTAGTTTTCTATCTCTATGTAACAAATTGCCACTTTGTCATGGCTTAAAACAACAAACATTTTTATCTCATAGTTGCTATGGACCAGGATCAGGGCATGGGTTAGTTTGTTTCTCTGCTCAAGATCACACAACACTATACTGAGGATGTCAGGTGGGCTGCATTCTCATCTAGAGGCTTGACTGGAGAATAATCTATTTTTTAAGCTCATTCGGGTTGTTGACAGCTTTCATTTCCTCATGGTGGTCTGACTAAGGGCCCCATAGTTTTGCTGGCTATCAGACAGAGGCTATCCTCAGGTCCTAAAAGATACCTGTAGTTTTTAGGGGCTGCCAGAAGTTCCAAGTCATGTGGTCTTCTCCTACATGACTTTTTACTCTGTTAAGCCAATAAGGACAGTCCATAGTCTAGTCTGCTGAGAGAATCATATATGATATAAGAAAATCATGAAAGGACATCCCATCACCTTTGACATTCTGTTGGCTAGAAGCAAATCACAAATCACAGGTCTCACCTGCACCTAGGGAAAGGGGATTATACAAAGGCATGGACAGAAGGAGGGCCTCACTGGGGGTCATTCTAGGGTTTGTCCACCACATGGGGTGATTAGAGGAATGGGAGGAACAGGTAGATAAGACAGTGTGTAGGGAGTGAACAATGGTTCTGTATAGCTGCAATGGGATGGAGGAGTGAAGGAAGAGGGACTTGAGATAAGACTCAAGGCAAGTATAATCATTGCTAACATTTAGATAATGCTTACTCCATGCCGGAGTACTTTACATTTGTTAAATCATTTAATCCTTACAAAAACCCCATGGGGTAGATGTTGTCACCATTAATAGATGAAAAAACTCAGCAAAGTTAGGTAACCTAAGATTGTATAGCTTGCAAATGGTGGAACTGGATTCCAAGCGTCTGGCTCCTGAGTCTGTGTCTTTAACCAGTACACAACCTGGTCTCTCAGCAAGTATGGACAAGGAGGGAGGAGAAGATCATGAAGGGTCTTGATAAGGAATTTGAATCAGTTCCAGGAAGCAGTGAGGAAACACCACAGAGTTTTGAATCAAGGCTATGGATGCTCGGACTGACACACTGTCAACAGTACAGAGGAGGCACTGGTACAGGTGAAAGAACGCATCTGGTACAGGTGAAGGAAGATGAGTTACTAGATGATTCCCTGGATGAAAAGGGTGTGGGGCTGGGGAGGAGGGAACAGATAAGAGATCTCTGGAAAACATACATGATCTGACTCAGTGACCAGTTGTGAGGGCTAGGCATGCAGTAGTGGAATTGAAGAAGAGGAGTGTCTCAGGTAACTTCCAGGTTCCTTGTCTGAATGATTTGGTGTGTGATGGAGCAGGAGACTCATGCATTAAGTTCAAAGTTATTGGGCAGAGCAGGGACTATATTCTTCTTGTTCAGTGTTGCATCCTTTGGACCCAGCGTAGGTCTTTGCCTGTGGTTATAAAAGCAAACATTTGCACAGTGCTTACACCATGCCATGCATTGTTCTAAGATCTTTGCTTACACTAAGTTGTTTAATCCTTACAACACCTCTATGAGATATGAGATATTATCACCCATATTTTACAAAAAGGGAAATTGAGGTATACCATGGTTAAGTAACTTGACCAAGTTCACACAGTTGCTAAGTATCACAGCTGGAACTTGAACTCAGGTGGGCTCTGTCCAGAGTCCATGCACTTCACCACCACAGAATGTCACATCCAAAACAGAATGCTCAATAGTATTTGTTACATGTTGTTGTGTTACTTCATGAACAAAGAACAAATACCTAAAATATGACATGATAAATTTGTCAGTAACCAAAATGGCCTTTGTATGTCTCCATGATCACATTTAGGAACTTGTATTCTAAGGATGTGTATCTTTCTTTCCTACTACTGTTGAGCTGCTCACATGTAAGGGCTGGGTTCTATTCTAGACATTTTCACTGTGTCTTGTGCAGTGCACTCAATAACCATTTGTGGAGTGAATTACTTTCTTGCATATTATATGTATAATTTATAATTTTTAAAATGTATTTACTACATGATCTCATTCAATATTGAAATCAACTAGAGCAGGTAGGAGCAGGGAGGTCCTGTTGTTCCCATTTTATAGCCATGGACGTTGAGACAGAGGAGAGTGACCATATGGAACCCCAAAGTTCAATTCTTTCTCACTATAACTTAAATCTTGGCTGGGATAATGGGGATCAGTGAAAATGCCAAATTCTCAGCTGAAATACTCAATATAATGGTAGTGATTCTTTGCAATTTTTCTCTTCATATCAGGGAATCAATAAGGACATGAGGACATGGGGTACACTAAAAAGTAAAAGGACACCGGAAAGTATTAGGACTGGCATTAAGTGATTAATTAATTAATTAAATGGCCATCAGAGTATAGTCTAAAGTATAGTCTAATTTATTAAATAAATTAATTAAAAATAAAAAGCTAGGGGAACAGACTGTGACTTCCACCTTTGCTTCAGCACATGCCCATTTCTGTCACTCTGACCTCTTATCCACTTACTAGTTCAAAATAAATTTAAGAAAATAACCCTCATCAACAATGTGGCTTTCAAACTACTCCACAGGTAGGACTAACAGCCTCTGTTTTTCCTTTCAAAATTCACCTTATTCATCCCTTAATCTATACCAATTGTCTCATTTCCTTCCATTATTCAAAGAGCATCTTTTTCCCCTGTTCTCTTCCTCTAAGATAACATCCTAAGAAATAAGATATGTGCCTTTCCCCCAATTTTTTTCTTTTTTGCTTCTCTGTCTCCTCCACAACCTTCTATTTTCTTCTCACATAGGATGATACCAACTTCTGCTTTAAGAATCAGTTCGGGAGTTCCTTTGGGGTAGGTGAACTCCTAAGAAGGCCCTCCATGGCCCATGCCTCAGTATTCATGCTCTTCTGTAATCACCCCTTGAGAATGGGCTGTACCTAGTGACTTGCCCAGCACCATCAAAAGTAATGGGATGATGATGATGGTGATGATGATGATTATGGCAGAAACAGTGGGGTGTCACTTCCATGGTAATTATGATGTTCCTCTTGCAAGTAGGCTCTCTCTTCTGTCTTCTTGGCTGGCGTATTTTGATGAAGCAAGCTGCTATGCTGGAGAGGTCCACATGGCCAGGAACCAAGGGCAGCTTTCAGCCAACAGTGAAGAATTAATGCCCTTAGTATAAGAGTGCACACAGAAATGAATTCTGCCAATGATCACCGAGCTTGGAAGTGGATCTTTTCCCCAGTAGAGCTTTCAGATGAGACTGCATACCTGGACCAGCACTTGAAAGAAACCATTGAAACAGAGAACCCAGCTAAACCATGCCCAGATTTCTGCCCCACTGAAGTGATGTGATTATACATGTGTGCTGTTTTAAGCCACTAAGTTTTGGAGTAATTTGTTACAGCAATAAATTAACAGCTCCCTTCCAAGGAGCTTCCCCACACCCTAGGCACCTCTCCTTTATGCTGCCATCTGTATAGCTCTATTCTTGTACTTAGAACACGGTATTCTAATTATGTTTGTCTTTGTTTCCTGCTCTGCACGAGCTCATTGAGGGCAGTGACCTGATTTATCTCCTAGCACTGCACCTGGTTCAACAATAATTGTGTGTTAAGTAATGAACATATATTCAATAGCCCTCTTTGCTTCCATTGCTCTCCCACCAATCACCTGCAATTGGTGCCATTAGGGCAAGAGAAGATGGTTCAGCTCCAACCATCTCAGGTAACGGCTGTAATTCTTCCCGTGCCCCTGATCTCTTTGTCCCTTGGAGCTACATATCCAGGCAAAAATGAGAAGAACAGATTTGCGATATGTCATCTTTTATCATCTTCTAGGCTATCCTATGAACTGGATGTCAGGATCCAATGTACAATGAGGAAATTAATGTTTTGTATGGAGTTGCACAGCTGTTAAGCAGCGGAGTCAAACTTAGTATCTAACTGTGTCTGATTTTTAATTCAATGCAAATTTCTATTCATAGTGATGCCATGCTGCATGATCCCAGACAAAGTTTCCTGCACACTAGGATAAACTGGCTAAATGAGAATAACAACAAAGATAATGCTGTGTAAAAATAGTTATTGAGTTCTTGCTCTATGACAGGCATTGTTCTAAGAACTTTAAATGTATTTACTCATGAAATTTTTACAAAAGCTATGAGGTAGGTATTTTAAGATATGTGGCAATTACAACTGATGAAGAATATAAAGTTTGTATATTCTTCTCAACAAATGAACTGGAGGCTCGCATAATGCTCTGTGCTCCTGCTTGAGAAGATCTTCCAATTAAGCTTTCTTCTCTCAAAATAAACTTGTTTTACAGCTCCTTCCCATTTTAAGATAAGAAAACTGAGACAAGAAAGTGTTAAATAAGTTGCCAGGGTCATATGCTTAAGTGGCAGAGTGGGGATTCAACTCAGGTGGTCTGGGTCTGGTAATCAGCCTGGTTTTAGGGGACACGATTCATCTCAGGTAATTTTGACTTGCTCCTATAAGAGAGTAGAATGACAGAGCACTATTCACATGTATTGGAATCCTAGGTTCCCAAGATAAAATTAATTTGGAGATCCATTTCTCTTTTGTTAATGAGCATCAATTTTTCTCTGGAGAGAGGACCCCTCCTGTTATAGATCCCCACTGCAATGTAGGAGCTCTAATTAAGTCTATGCAAAGTACATAAAAAGGGAAATAATGAGAGTCTGCAATTCAGAAAGACATGACTCTGGTAGCAACCTTGAACACAATTTGGCCAGATTTTGTCCCTTCCTTTTAGCTTCCTATGGCTGTGAGCGATGGGAAGGAGATGCAAAACATAAGTTAATTTTTGAGAGAAAGCTTAATTGGAAGATTTTCTCAAGCAGGGGCACAGAGCATTGTGTGAGCCTCCAGTTCATTTGTTGAGATGAATTTATAAATTTCATTTTATTGTTTTCATCAGTTGTAATTGCCACATAAAAAGTCAAACAGTTCTGTAAGACTTATGAAAAAGATCAGCTCCCTGCCCTGTTTCCAGCCCTTGCCCTCCTCTGCCCCAGGCTACCTCTTTAAAGCCTTTTCAGCTGTCTGTCTTGATATTTACCTACATATTTTCAAATAACTTGCTCATACTGCTACCTCTTGATTATTTCAGTTTTAGACATCATTCGGGAGAAGGATTTGTCACTGGCATTTTATATGTCAAGTTAGCATTTCCTTTTCAGACATTTCCTCAAGAATAAAGAAAATAAGGCAAAGGGGTAATAGTCTCTCCACATAAAAATACATACAAATTTGTACAAAACACCTTGAGATAGCTGGGGCGGGGAGATAGAACAGCCGTAGGAGACAATGTAAGAGCAGTAAACAAGTAGTTGGGGGAAATATCCATCACTAGTTTTGAATAAAAAACAAAAACCAAAGCAAGCTCGAGGTGCCATTTGAAATTTAATATATTAACAAAAAGAAAGTTTCATGAAACATCCAGTGCTGGTGATTGTTGTAAGTCGAAACTCTCACATGTTTTTGATGGAATATTTTTGAAAATCAATATGACAATATGTACCAAGTGCCAGAAAAATGGTGATACTGTTTGACCCAATAATCTACTCCTGGAAATGTATCCTAAGGAAATAATATAAGAGAAGCAAAAACCTGTGTGTACCAACATGTTCGTTGTAGTATTGTTTATAAGAAAGAATTAGAACAAAAGAGACCCCCCCCCCACACACACACACAGAGCCAGTTTAAATACAGCGCTCCATACATTAATATAAATCACTAGCTGGATTACTATCCACCTGTTAAAAGTGATAAACTTGAAGGCTTTATGAAGACATGAAAAATATTTATGACATCTTGTTAACTGCACAAAGCTAAACACAAAATAGCATATGCTCTCTGATTTTCATCATGTATAAACAAGTACACATATACACAAGAGTGGTTGTGGGATGAGGGATGTGAGTACTGGAGAGGGATGAACTGATTCGAAGTCTAGGCCTTCCATTTACAAACTGTTCCTTGGGCTTTAAAAAATGTTTCTCTTTACCTTGTTTGTTACATCTATAAAATTGTAGAAAATATCAACTTTTTCTAGTGTTGGTGTAAACATTAGAGAAATATGTGATTGGTAACTAATATCATACCCAACATACAGAGCAAGGGCTCAATAGATGGTTATAAGTATTGCTAACATGTGGACCATATTCAGGAGGCTGGGGGAGCAATGTTAGGGACTTGGAACCATGAGTGCTCTTGTGCCCCTTAGAAAATTTTAAATATTAATGTTTGTGTATATATATATATATATATATATATATATACACACACACACACACAAACTCAAATATTTATATATATATAATACATGGATCTATATACATTTGTAAATTATATGTTTGTGTGTGTATATACACACATATATAATTACTATATGAACATTTTTAATTCAACGGAATCACACGGAACGTCTTGGTCAGTAACGAAGGCCCAGGATTCTGAAGGTGTCCTAATGAAATGATCCCAGAGTGGTGAGAACGCAAGGGCGAGAGCCTTGGTCTGTTCCACCTCTGTTCTCTTTTTATCGCCCTTGGCTCTCCCGGCTCTTTGTTCTCCTGTGGGCCATTGCTGCTGGAACTGGTGCATTCCTGCTAAATGGCATTTTAACCCTGGTATTCCCACAACTCTCTGCTATTTCCTTAACTGACATTTGCATGGCAGATGGCGCAAATGGCCTAGCAAATATATACTGGGTCAGTGTTAAAAAACTGCCAGATTGATGGCTTTGTTGGCTCTGTGCCTCTACACAGAGACATGACTGGAAATTGCACAGAGACTCAATTTTCCAGACCAACTTGTGGGCTTTCTGTTCCTCCCTTGCTATGGGCGATCAGTAGGACAGGTGAAGATGGCACTGGTCTGATTGGCTTCACTTTTAAATAGACACTGATGTGGGCAGATGGGTTGGCACACAACGTGCTGGACTGGGAGCTAAATCTTTCTACTTCTAATCCTGCCTACATCAGATTTGCTCAGGAATGGAAGCCAAATCTTAACCTGTTAATTTCCAGAGTGTTCCATAGGATAACACTGAGCTTCCTTTGAGAAGTCTCATGAAGGCTGATTTAGGAAGATAGAACATTTCATCTAAGCGGTTAAAGACTGGTTTACTTAAACCTTCTTTGTCCTTAACCACCTTCGGGGAAGAATAAGCCACTGTCTTGGCTTGTACCTCTTCTTTAGCCCTTAGGATTTTCATCTCTGTAGCACAAATATTTCTGTGTTTGTGATCTTCCCAACTAGACTCTAAGTCCTTTGAGGACAGACTAAATCTCACATATGGTTGTCTTCCTTATGGTGTCTGATAGGATCTCTTGCCAATGGTACTTTTCAGTGCCTCATAAAAAGCTTTGTGAAATAAGTGCTGCTGGGCTGGTTCATAATGCTAGGACAGTAGATGGTTAGAGGGACCCCTGCTCTGGGTCTCCTGTGCCTATAGCCCTATTATTGGAGTAAAGAGTCCAAGGTTTTATTATCTCAATAGCTGACAGTGAACATGACGTGATAGGCAAGATTCCACCTGGACGCCTCCCTCCTCCACACCTACTAGATCATATTCTTCATACACGTGACTCCTGAATTTCTTATGCCAATGGCTCCAAGCCCATTTCCAGGACCCACAAGTCTCCCAAGGAAAGACAATCCGAGTGTTTGTATCCTTAGACCTGGAGGGTAGCCCAAGGGGCAGCAGTTTGCGGTGGGGGGGAGGGGGAAGGTAGAGCTGGAGCCTGGAAATGAGACCCAGGAGGCAAAGGAAGGGGGTGTTGGGGCCTGGAAGCAACGGTGGTGAATAGCAGGTGTGCGCTGTGTTGATGATACTCCCCACGCTGCCATGTTCAGGTACAGCTCCTGGTGATCCAAGAGTCTAAATGGGAAGCTGGCCTTCAACTTTTCATACTAAGATAGAACTGTATGACAAGATATATTTTTCAAAGCAGACAGGTAGAATGTACTTTATTTCACATGTGTTAGTCTGATATATAACTTTTAAAAATACAGATGTATAGTAGTAGGCTTCTTCCATTTGTATTCTCACTCCTGAGCCTTGCAAATTTTAAGGGCAGGCTCATGTCAATGAATTCAACTCGCAAACTAGTATTGAGATGGAAAGGTGATGTCGATCCCTACATTTTATCAACTTATTTAACTTTGCTATAGATAGGTACCTTTGAATGTAACAAATGACAAAAAAAAAAAAAGGGTAAAAGACCACCACTCTGTGCATATTTTACTTTCCTTATATGAACTTGAAACCACATGGAGTTGATCCTGCTTCTTTCAATATTGGGAAGTTAGGGAAGAACCTGAATGTCAGAATAGCTTGAAAAACAATACAACTTTGTTACATATAATCACCCAAACTGATGACCAACCAGATATTGAGAAATTGAAGTCCTACAGGTCTCCTTTTGTAAAAAGATGATTAGCTCATTAATGGCTCTGAATGAAATGAAATGGCTCTTAAAGCCCTTGAAAACAATATTTTCTAAAAGAGATTAAACATTTCATCTGTGTTTTTTATAGAGCTTATTTGCTTATGTCATTTCACCCCTGACCTTTAGTTTTCTAGGATGAGGTGAACTTCGGCCTCATTCTAGTAAGAATGATGACCAATTCCAAGATGAGCAGGGCCCAACTGGCAGAGTGTTATGGTGCTGATTAGGGTCTGAGCACATGACAGGGTAGGTAGGATTCCAGACCCAATGTCAAGCATCCAGTTCCTCCTCTGGGATACCTTTGGGAGAGCACAATCATCAAGATAATGATTATTACAATTTATAGAAACATTTTATTGTTCCTTTTCAAATGATTTTTAAAAATCCCACTATAAGCAGGAAGAAATTAAATTCAGAGGGAAAACAAGAACTTTATAGGCCATCTGCTCAGACTTTCAAATTTAAATTTTATACATAAGAGCACATTAGCTGTGGGGAAAGAATGTGATCACATTTTGTAGCTGTCTGAGCAATGAAGAAATTTCCCTCGTTGGGCTTTCTGCATGGAAATAAAAGGAACCGTTTTGCTGGAGAAAATGAAATGGCTTCGGTATGGGGGAAATTTGCTATTCACCATTTTATATTTATGGAGTGCTGAACTTACACCATCCTTTATAAAATATGAAGTAACAGTCCATGCCTCAGGGGTCCAACAGGTGACGGTAGACAAACAGTATTGGAGAGCACCTCGCAAAGAGAAACCCGAGCCCCTGACAGCCTGTTAGTGGTGGTGAGTAACAGGTTGGATGGGTGGGGGGGGGGGGATTCAGCGCGACAGGGGGCCCACCTGTGGGAAGGGGGACACACATGCAGGAGGGAGGGGAGGCCGCTCCTGGGCAGCCCTCCTCCTGTGCCCAGGGCCTTCACCTTATCGCCTGGTCCTAGTGGCCTGTGCCTTTAGGAAAGTGCTTTCTCACATGGGAAAGGAGAACGGGAGGATGCAGTTGACAGCATGAGAGAGTCAAGGATCCCAGGGAGCCTAAGAGTGGGTGACAGCAACACTGCTTGCAGTGGCTGCTGACCCTGGGAGCTGCAGCTGGTCGCTTCCCTAGGAATAGTCAGGACAGCATTTGATTAGGTCAGGCTGCTCCTGCTGCCTCAAACTCACCTGTCTGATGCTCTGTGACAAGGGGAAGAGAGGTCGTGGCGAACACCAGGACAATTAGTGTGCACCGTTGCTTTTTTCACTGCCTGCCTTCCTATCCAGGCTGTGATCACCAGAGAAACCTCCATCCTCATTTGGTCAGATGAAGCCTGGCAAACAAACCCCTGCTTTGTTTTGTTGTCAACAGATAAAAGAGGCACAGTGAACATCCATCCAAACCGATGGAAGGAATGTTGACCCTGGTAGGCAACATGGTCTTTTGCAGCCGACCTTAAGAGCGGATACCTTAAAGCACCTAATTTAGAGAGGTATGTGAGATCATTAAAAAAAAAAAAATACTAATTAAGGAAAACCAGCTACAGGAAAAACTGTGAACTGAGGGTCATGAAAAACAAATTAAATTCATCTGAGTTGGTGCTATTTTAGAGAAGCCTAGAAAGGCTTAAATTAATCTGATGATAAATGAATGAAAGGAACATAGAACTCAAAAGGAATGACAAGCACTGAATATCAAACTTTGTTCTATCATAAGATCTTAAGAGCAAAATAGCAGAGTGGCTCAGAGGCCAGCCTCAGTAGTCAGACCACCTGTGTTTGCATTTTAGGTTTCCTGTCTTCTCGCTGTGTGACCTTGGATACATTCATTACCCTCTCTGTGCTTTTAGTCGCTCATCTGTAAAATAGGGCTAATAATGGTACTCAGTTCACATAATTTTGAGGAGGGTTAAGTGAGATAACACATAAAAAGTATGTAACAGTGTGCCAGGGATACTGAAAAATGCTTCCTAAATATTAGCAGTTTTTTTTTTTGAAAGATTCTTTTATTCATGAGAGACACACAGAGAGAGGCAGAGACACAGGCAGAGGGAGAAGCAGATGCGGGATTTGATCCCAGGACCCCAGGATCAGGTCCTGAGCAGAAGGCAGACACTCAACCACTGAGCCACCCAGGTGCCCAAATATTAGTGATTTTAATCCAATGATTTTCAAGCTCTGCATCAGAGTCCTAAGATTCTACAAGTCTGATTCAGGAACATGTGTAAGTTTAAGCAGGGAAGGATAAGCAGGGCAAACTTGGCTTCCATCTTCAACCACCATAGTTGCTCAGCTTTTGTATATTTTGTTTTAATTTCCATTTGCCATCCTATTTGAACAAAATCCTGATAGTTAAAACAAAACAGGTCATTATAATTCCCCTGTGATCGGTCTGCTTTCCTGGTTGGGTCAGGAATCTTGTCCCTATCTGTCAGTCATCCTGCCTCTTCTTGAACCTCTGCAGATAATGGGCTTTCACCAACCCCTGGGTCTTTACAGTACAGGGTTGTTCAGATGATTAGAACGTTCTTTTCCATGTTGACTTACCTGATTTCCACCCTCAGGTTCTAGTTTTGCTCTTTAAATATGGCCGAATTCTCTTCAGAAAGGATCCCTTTGGATATTGAAAACATAAACTATTATACCCTTTGAGATCGTCAGTTGCCAGAAGCAGAAATTGGCTCTGGCAAACCTAAAAAGGAGATAAATTTCGTGGTGAGCCAGTCGGCCTGCTCATGGAATTGAAGAGACCTTTGAGAACCAGGCGTAGAAGAAAAGACAGGAGTCTGGGTCTTTCTGGAGGTGTTGGTGGCATGACCCACTTAGGTTTTCCCTTCCCACATTCTTCCGGCTAGCTATTCCGCCAAAGATGTGACTTTGCTTCTCCCCGCCCACCAGTTTGCCAGGCTGTCTCCAACAGGGGGGCCTGGAAAGGCCCCACGCACCTGGCATGTGTTCTCCTGAGCTCAGGGACTCCTGGGATTCTTTCATCTAGTGATCATCCTTCCAGTCATACTGCAGCATTGATTTACTTTCCAAGGCACCCAGGACTGAAGGCTTGTATTGAGCTTTCAATCAATTAAAGCCTCAGGAGTAAGGCTTCCAGATTTACTAATAAAACGTACAATGCCCAGTTTAAATTTAAATTTCAGACAAATGAGTATTATTTAGTATGAGTATGCCCCACATATTTTATCTGGCAATCCCACTTATTGTTTGTTTGTTTTTGAATAGAATTGGCTGTGGAACCAATGCTTGTTTGTCTCCTGCCCTTTATTTTAAAAGCTAGGCTTAGGAATTTACATTTATCTCAATTACATTCCATCGCATTCATTTCACGTTCTCTTTCCACCTTGTCAGAAGTTTTAAATCTTGATGCTATGAAGTCAGTGCAATCACTCTACTTCTCAACCTTGAGTCCCTAATTGGACACTGTGACCAGATAGGGAAGGAGAGCAGAAGTCCATGGAGGGAAAGGTAAAGAGAGTGATGGAGGGGAGAAAGGATGGATGGATGCTGGTAGTAGGGACAGAGCCAGTCAGAAAGAAGGCCTCAGCGTAGGAAACATTCTAGGGAAATTGGAAGAAGAGAAAGAAACATAAATAGAAAGGACAGGTATCAATTGTAGTTCAATGGATTGCAGGCAATGACTCAATTTAAGCAAAAACAAAAACAGAGCAATTATGTGAACCCAGGAGAGGCTTGCAAACCCAATGGGAGGCTTGAATAATGGGCAGGAATCACAGAAGCAGAGCAAGGGCTGTGAGGTAGAAACAGACTGGACTCAAAGCCATTGGGTTGTTGTCGGGCTGGTGAGGGACCTCCTCCAGGCTCCACAGCCTTGGGTCATAGTCAAGTTCTGGCAAAGAGCATCCCACTGGTCGACCTTAAGTCATACCCATCCCACAGCAGTGCTGAGCGGAAGAGGACTTTGGCCAAGCCCTTTGGTCTCTGTGGTGGAAGTCTTAACACAGTCTCAAAAAGGGAGGCTGTGTCTTCTCTCAGTGTCACCCGTCTCTGTGAACACGGCACATTCCAAATCTGGTGTCATCCTTACCCTTCCCAACCTTTGATCCTTCATAGTAAAGACACCTCCAGATCCAGTTGAGTTTCCTCCTTCATGTCTCTTTAATCTGTTGACTTCCTTCCATCTCTTCACCTCCGCTAGCCTAACCCATCACTAAGATCTCTAAGAAAGATTTCAGGGAGGAGTATAGTGATGAATTGTGGTAAAGAGGAACGTTAGAACGCGAGAGGGTGAGAGATACTGAGAAGATGATGCGGTTAACCTAATGTAGATCTTAGGGAGATTAAAGCAGAATTGGAGTTGAAATACTAAAGGGAGAGAGCGAGAGAGACATTGGGCAGCAGAATTCGCTCTGAACCCCCAACCCCAGACTTTTCTCCACTCTTCAGCCAGAAGAATCTTTCTGAAATGCAAATTTGAACATGACATTACCCCCACCCCCAACATCTCTCAGCTTGGAATATTTCAATGGCTTTCCATTGCCCTTAGAAAAAGATGGAGATCTTAAATCTAGCCTACAAGTTCTTAAATAGCCTGACCCCTAGATAGTCCTCTCCAAACTCTGTATGTGGGGTTGGGGGTGAGGATGTGTGGTAGTGTGTGTGTGTGTGTATGTGTGTGCACGTGTATGTGACAGAGTGGTTTCCAGTGGCAATGTCCACAGCAAAAGTGACTGTTAGGTAAGAATCAACTTCAAGGCTTAAGGTTAAGTCCAGCCTTCATAGAACCACTAGGGTACGTATAGCCGTGATCCTTGTACACATGTTTACTTAAGTAGAGGCAAGTGTCTCGACCAGATGATGGCCCATATTTCTTTCCAGCTCCTTCTGTGATCTTTTAACTACCTAGAAGTATTCTGGCCACTAGAGGGCCTCATTGTTTTTTTTCCCCTTGAAAGGCACTCAATAGATATGAACTGCAAACATTCACTGCATTCCAGCTGCTTCTGTGGTGTATGACCTGTGCAAACATTTTGACTATTTTGCTGAAAATATTTTGAAAATATTTTTATTATCATTGGGTAGTTTTACACTGAAAGTAGTTAACAATAAAAAACAAAAGTTTTCTTCTCTTCTGCCTAGAAACACCCACTTTTGACCTAACTTATGTCATCACACCGTGCCACTTTCTCCTCCCCTTAATTGTTGTGATCAATGGACCCCCCAGAATACTCTCACTTTGTTCCTTGAATATTTTAACTCATCACTCCTCATGCTCTTTAAAGCCCCTCTTGGCAAAATTATTGGAAACTTCAAAATTCACACAGTTCCCAAATCCTGGCCTCTTAGCTCTTTGACTTCTTCTCTGGTGATTATGTCTTTGAACATACCTCAGTCACCAGGGTTGTGTCCAGATCTTTCATCACCAATAATTGCATGTACTCCATAATCTTCATTTCTATCTTTCATCTTTGACTGCTGCCCAACATCTCTTGCTCTCTCCCTTTAGTATTTCAACTCCAATACTGCTTTAATCTCCCTAAGATCTACATTAGGTTAACCGCATCATCTTCTCAGTATCTCTCACCCTCTCATGTTCTAACGTTCCTCTTTACCACAGTTCATCACTGAAATCTCCTCCCTGAAATCTTTCTTAGAAAGACAGATATCATTGTGTGGGGCACTTTGATGGTGGGAGCACACAGTAGATATCTTCTGAATGTCTCTGTGTTCTCAGTCCAATAGCAAAGAAGACATAGGTGAGAGTGAAGGAAGGGAGGAGGTTTGTAAGTATGAGGGGGATCAAGATGGCTTGAAAGGGGCTTCTCAAACTTCAATGTGCATGGAGCTCACCCAGGGATCTTGTTAAAATGAAGATTTTGATTCATTAAGTCTGGAGTGGGGCCTGAAATTCTGCATTTCAAATAAGATCTCAGGTGATGCAGATGCCATTTGTCCATGGACTGCACTTTGAGCAGCAAGGTTCTAGGATAAGGTTTCTTAATCTTAGTGCTCCTGCCATATTGAACTAGATAATTATTTATTGTGGAGGTCTGTCCCAAACATTGTAGGATGTTTAGCAGCATTCCCTTTTATAGTTTGGCTCTGAGCCCATATATTCTCTGTCATATTCAACTGGAAATGCCCAACCTGGCCAGATCCTACTCTCTGCTCCATGCCTGCACCTGTATAGTTGAATATGACTGGGGAAAAGACACAATCATAGCATAAATCCATAAGCATTAAGCAGACCCTTAATGCTGCTCATTGTCCTTACTACATTTTCTTAATCTAGTTAGACACTTCTTTTCCTACAATAGTGGTTGTTAAGCAAGATTGATTTTACTCCCTCAGTAGATACTTGCAATGTCTGGAGACTTGTTTTTAAATTTTAGTTCCAGTATAGTTAATATACAGCATTATATTAGTTTCAGGTGTACAGTGTAGTTGTTCAACAATTATATATATTATTTAGTGCTGTAAGATAAAGGTACTCTTAATTCTCTTCACCTATTTCACCCATCTCCCTGCCTACCACCCCTCTGGTAGCCATCAATTTGTTCTCTATAGTTAAGAGTTTATTTTTTGGTTTGTCTCTTTTTTTTTCCTTTTTTGTTTGTTAAATTCTACATATGAGTGAAATCATATATTTGTCTTTCTATGACTAACTCCATGGATATTGTTGCAAATGGCAAGATTTCATTTTTTTATCACTGAATAATATTGTATATATAGACCACAACTTCTTTATCCATTCATCTATCAGTGGACACTTGGCCTGCCTCCATAACTTGGCTATTGTAAATAATACTGCAATGAACATAGGGATGCATCTATTTTTTTGAGTCAATGTTTTTGTATTTTGGGGGGTAAATACCAGTAGTGTGATTACTACATTGTAGGCTAGTTCTATTTTTAACTTTTTGAGGAAACTCCATACTGTTTTCCCTAATGGTTGGACCAGTTTGCATCCCCACCAACAGTGCTAGAGGGTTCCCCTTTCTCTACATCCTTGCCAACACTTTTTTTTTTTTTTTTTGCATTTTAAAATTTTGGCCATTCTGACAGGTCTGAGGTAATATCTCATTGTATTTTTTGAGTTTCATTTTTCTGATGATGAATGATGCTGAACATCCTTTCATGTGTCTGTTGGCTATACATATGGCTTCTTTGGAGAAATGTCTGTTCATGTCTTCTGCTGTCTGGAGACATTTTGGCTCATCAGAACTGGAGAAGCATATGTTATTGGTATATCATAGATAGGGGTCAGGAATGCTGCTAAGCTAGTAGTGATCATATTGGGTCACTGTAATGATTACATAAAATAACTGGTTGACAAGGTGATCAAAATGTGAGGAACACTGTCAGGGTGTGCTTGTTTCTTTGTACTGACAATTATAGATGCTATCTAATTTAATCTCTACCATATCACTATGAAGTAATATCCTCATTTTATTGGGAACTGAGGCTCAGAAAGATTGAGGGCCTTTTCTAAGCTAGTGAATGCAGAATTAGAATGAAAACCCATTTCCGGCTGGCTATTTCCATAACCCTGTATTTCCACAAGAAACATTACCTTTTCCCCGATTAACACAGAGCCAGGCCTGCGCATGAGGAATCATTAAGAACCAATACTTACATATTCAGCTCGGCTCTATCAGAAGAGACAGTGAATCAAATGGAGGAAAAATGTCACACTGGCAACAAGAAAGAAACAACGATACTCTAGCTTAGTTTGAACCATGAGCCATCTTGCTTAATGATTCAACTACATGGATATACTTCACTAATTTACTCCAGCCTTTTCCTAACCGAGTGGGAAATAGCTGCCTTTTACATTGTCTGCTCCTGTTTTGTTTAATCCAACCTGAGTTTGTTGATACCTTAAGTGACTTATTAGTTAATTGGCACCTTGCTGGTAGTACAGATAATTGGTCCCTAGCCAGTTCTAGAGGCTGGGGAGAGATGGGCGAAATCTTCTGGAAGTGTCCATTGTGGCTGGGTGGGAATGTTGCCCCTAACCACCTCAGCAGCAGACTAGGGATTCCATGATCTTGCCCCCTGTAGGCCAGTGAGCTGGAGCTCCTTGCCAGATTTTTGTCTTTCAACATTGGACTCAATTCCTGCTGTGTGGCTGTCCATATCTCACTTTTACCAGCCAGGGTATCATTTCTGAGCTATGGTCCTCATTCGTAGTTAGCTGGTGAGTAACTTTCTCTGAGTCAGTGAACTTAGTGCAAAGGCCATATCAGGCATGCCCTGGTATAAGCCTAGTTCCATGAATTACCACTGGATGACTAGGGACGAGGGACAGAGTTCTGTTTTCTGCAAAGCGGGGACAGTAACACCTGTGCTACAATATTCCCGTAAAGAGCTTGCTGAGCTTCAGCCCAGTGCTTAATGCGTACTCCTCCCTGAGGGCTTGATGCTGTGCTAACCCCTTCCTAAGGGTGACTTCAGTTAATTCCCACTCACAATGTCCCTAAGAGGTAAAATAACATTAAAGTCCTCATTTTATAGACAGGGAAAGTGGTCAGAGAGAGAGAGAGCACTTGAATAACATGCATGCAGTCACACAGCTAGGAGATAGTAGCAACAGGTTTCAAACTCCAGCAGATGAACTGCAGAGCCCATGTTAGCCAGTAATGTTCAGAGTGAGCAGTTAATAGGAGGTGACTGTGTTGTCATCTTTGATGATGATGTTACTGTTTTAACTTTCTTATGGGGCTCCCTTCTCAACTTTCCAACTTCCTTGGGGTCTGTGTCTATATAAGAGGATGTTCCTTTGTATTTTTGCTCAACAGATATCTCTTAAAAACAGACTCTGTGCCATACAGTGTCTCACCTAAGACAAGTAAACCAGAAGATACGGTTCCTGAATTCCTGGAATAGTTCAGTTGGAGAAGATCCATTGCACAAAACGTGCCAGATGATGAATTAATTGAAAGTGTGATGAAGAAGTCAAGAGAGCTAGCAAAGTTGGTAACAAGGGAGCTCTAACCTTGGCAGGGGTATGGGACCAGGAAGGCCTCTTGGGTCAGAAGAATTCTCTTCCTCTTTCCTGGAAGCTTGTAGTGGAGGACGTTAGTTTTTTTGTTTGTTTGTTTTTTGTTTTTGTTTTTGTTTTTGAGGAGATCCAGAACAGACTAATCAGAGTTATTTTTATGCTAACTTTCTTATTAAAAACAAAAGGAACAAAACAATTTATGGGTTTTAAAAATCATATGACAGACCATTAAGAAAATCGAGTTAATGAAGTAGGTTAAATATGAGCATATGACAAAATTTCTTTCTTTTCTTATTGGAGAGAGAGGGAGAGAGAATTTTAAGCAGGCTCCACACCCAGCTTGGAGCATAATGCAGTGCTCAACTTCACAACCCTGAAATCGTGACCTGAGCCAAAAAAAAAGAGTCAGATACTTAACAGATTGAGCCACCCAGGGGCCCCATACGATAAAGTTTCTTAGAAATTTTCTCCACAGGAGTTTCCTTTTGCTTTGGAAACACTCATCGTCCCTCCATTTATGTGAAATTTCAACCCATCTACTCGAGTTGCCCTGCCCTCATAAGTTTGGGAATTGGGGAAGAGATGCTTTGTGTACAACCACTATGGGCCTTTTGCCTCCAGCTGTTCCCAAATCCTAGACTGTTCCTTCAAAACGCAGGCTTTATGCTTTTGAGGGCTTTCTTCCAACATACATTTTATCATCCTAGATCTGTTTTTTAAAATTTACATTTACTCAAGATGTTAAAATACTTAACTCAGGGGGATCAGTTGTTTCCCTGTAAAATGTTGTAGCTCTGTATATTATATTTCCACTTAAAAATATGCAGAAGGATTTGTAAAATATTTAGGCTAAAAGATAACACAAACCTAATTTATCACATGCTATAAATAATAATGAAGCAGTTTTCTAATTAGACATTGTTTCCCCAAATAAAGACATACCACAGCAGATTATTTCTGCAGCCCCTTTTAAAAAAAAAAAAAAAAACCAGTTCATCAGCACATCTGAAATCCATATACCAAATTGGCAGAAAATCAAGATACTAATTTTATATGGGAGAGGAAAACCCCTAGAGATTTCCATTTAAATATGTGCATCCTGGATCCATTTCAGATTCTGATTTGAAATCAGGGGTTCGATATTTTATGGCAGATTATAGGCAGAATCCAGAGAATTAGATGAGACATTTTCTGACTTGTATTATCTCCTTGATGAACCAAAGCCTTGCTTTCAGATTCATTTTCAGTCTGATTTCCCTGTTGGATACGTCATGGATGCCATGGTGAGAAGCCGGCAGGAAAACTCCAGGGAAGAGGTCAGAAACGATGCTATCAGAAAGAGAAATGCCATGGGACAAGGACTAAAAATTGGAAACAATGAGAGAGGGAGGGTGTGTGTGTGTGAGAGAGAGAGAGAGGGAGAGGGAGAGAGAGAGAGAGAGAAAAGAGAGGGCTATATCTATATCTACATCTATATCTATATTGAGAGAGAGCATTTGCATGCAAAGAAGAAAAATATAAGAAATAATACATGGAGTACTGCCACTAACATGATCATTCTGGTTCCTCTTATTTAAACTCTCTTTAAGCCTTCGCTTGTAATTAATAAGAACTGTTATTTAAAACATTTCAGAAGGACTTCTGTTTAGTGTTGAAACATAAAAGAAAAATATTGGCCTTTCATCATCTCCAAGAGAAAAAAAAAGAAACCCACACGATTTATGTATATACTTTGGAATCAAAGCCCCTTTTAAGTCTCTTGGAGCTGATCATAAATAGAAGCCAAGTCTGATCTCCTCAAATAATAAAATAGTGGAAAAAAAGATAATGCACCCTACAATTTAAGCATTTGGACCACATCATTAAATGTGGTTCAAGTAAGTGCCATTAAATTAGTTCTAAGAATGCAATGCATTGGAATTTGTGTGGTTGGGCTGTGTTTCTCTATAGAAGCAACTGCTGATGAGAAAGTAGTCACAGGGAGACTCTGTATGGTTGCTTTCCCAAGAATGGTTTCCTTTGGATGGATGCTGTTGGCTATTGGCTATTCTTCCTCTAAAGGGGAATTGACAGGGACGCCTGGGTGGCTCAGCAGTGGAGCATCTGCCTTTGGCTCAAGGTATGATCCCGTGGTCCCAGGATCGAGTCCCACGTCGGGTTCCCTGCATGGAGCCTGCTTCTCTTTCTGCCTGTGTCTCTGCCTCTCTCTCTGCATCTCTCATGAATAAATAAGTAAAATCTTAAAAAAATAAAGAGAAATTGACAACTTTATTTTTCAAGTGGAGGAAACATGAATTATACAGATATTAGTGCTAGTACTCAGTTAAGCAGGTTACTTACTAGACAGTACAGTTTTTTTTTTTTTTTTTTTTAGACAGTACAGTTTTGATGGAGGTGCAAGTTTATCCTGAGAAGGAGAAATCAGCTATACATTTGGTGATGAAAGTGGGCTGAATTTTTCCCCAGAAAGGTCAATTCAGATGCACAACCTGAAGCATGGAGCCAACATGTGGTGGAGAGCCTGCTGAAACTTAATACGTTTTCCCACTGAAGTACATTTGGGAGGTAGGGGGAGGGAGTTCAAATAGAGATAAACAGCAATCTAAGACCAGGGAAGCATCCTTAGAGACAATCATTTTTTAGACAGAAAACAGAAAGGCTTATGTATACAGCTGATATTTACATGAATTCCTCCCACTGATGCCTGGGACTTTGGAAGACAGACCAAGAGATAGGGGGGAAGCAGCTGTCTGTGCAGATGTTGTCAACAAATAGGATTTGGAATTCTCATCTTTTATGCAAAAGCCCATAACCAGCGACTTTTACCTGGGGAAGATGGGCATCAAACTGATCTCTAAATGCTGGTGTATTCAGGGCTTATTTCTGAGCTTCTTTTTTCATCTGTCTTTTCTCGCTAGGTGCCCTCACCCAGTCTCCGGCATGTAAATGCAATCTATGCTGATTTAATGTTTGTAAAGTGATGAGAGCCATGCCTTGTTCATAGTAAACACCATAGAAGTGTCAGCTATCTTTATTTATTAGAGCTAATTGCCTACTATTTCCATTTGGATGTTTGATAGGTATTTCCAAATTAAGTCCAAAATGGAATGGCGGGTTTTACTGTTCCCCCAAACCAATCTCCCCCGTGTTGTTTTTCCACCCCTGTAATAGCAGCTTGACCCAGTGACTCAGGCCAAATGCTCAGGAACCGTAGTTGATTACCCTTTTTCTTTTATTCTTCATATCCAATTCATCAGCAAGTCATTCCAGCTAAACCTCTGAAATAGAAAACAAATCTGTCCACCCCTCTCCATCTTCACTGCCACTCTTATTGAATAAGCCTCTCCCTGTCTCTTGCCTGGAGGACTGCAGAAACCTTTTACCCATTCTTTTTTGCTTCTAGTCTTCCATTATGGTCCATTCTGCATACAGTATCCAGAAGGATCTCTTTGAAACATGAATAGGGGTTAGGCTTATGACTCACCAATGACTTGGCATAAAATTAAGTCTCCCTCTGTTCTAGTCCATTTGGGCTGCTGCAACAAAACGACTGTAGATGGGGTGGCATGAACACCAAAACAACAAACAGTTCTGGAGTCTCGAAGTCCAAGGTCAAGGAACTAGTCTGTTTGGTGTCCGGTGAGAGCCCACTTCCTGTTCATAGACAGCTGTCTTCTTAATGTGTCCTCATAAGGCAGAAAGAGCGAGGGAGATCTCTAAGGTCCCTTTATTAGGGCACTAGCCCCATTCATGATGATTCATGATCTATTCACCCTCCCCCCAAAGCCCCACTTCCTAATACCATCATCCTGGGAATTAAAATTTCAACTTACACATTTTGGGAGGATACAAACATCCAGTCTAAGCCACCTTTCCATGAATTACAAAGGCCAAGCCTTGCCGCTCCCCACCTCCTCCATACATCCTATCTCTTGCTCATTGTACTCCAATTAAACTGGACTTCTTTTGTTCTTTTCATTTGTTCCCTGCATTGTTTCTCCCCCCACCATCTTCCACCCCTGTCTCTCACTAACAATGGATTTTTTTCCCTCAAAATTCAGGTTGCAGCTACGTGTGGTGTTGAAGGATTTCCCTGACCATTCAACTCATTCTAAACAAGCTCCCACCCCCCCTTACTCAGGATGGGTCTGTCTCTGCACACATCACCAACTGAACTCCTCTCCTTCCTGTGCGTGTCCTACTGGCACACTGGTCATTTCCACCCACTGTTAGTGCAGGCTTCTGGAGTCCTGTTCGCTGCATCTCAGATGCTTTGGATAGTCCTAGAATAATGAAGAGACTCAAAGAATATGAATAAATACAAAATTATCCAGGAATCTGATCAGTGGGAGGGGCTAGAAACTGGAAGCTTGTTTAGGGAGAGCAGCAGCATGTATGATACGTAAGAATAATACAACTACAAGAGGAGGGATTTACTTAGAACAGGGGTGAGAAGCTCCTTGTAAACTCAAGCTCTTCACGTGCCGACTAGATCTCTCCCCTTTCCTACTCAAGGACAACATTCCAGAAGTTGCTCTTTTTCTATAAAAATCATACCCTTTTTTGGGGGGGGTGTTCTCCTGGATCATTTCCATCATCATACAAAGATGTGATTTTTCTTCCTTTCTTAAAACAAAAGTCAAAAATGACAAAGGAAACCAAAGCCCCAACTTTGGTTGGCAGTTTCCTCTGCCTATTTCTCTGCTCCCCATTAGGACAGAGTTTACAGAAAGGGATGCCTATTTTTCCTGCTCCAATCTCTCCTTTCCAACTCCTCTTGGCACCGCCTCCAATTAGGCTCTCACAGCTTACTTCCAAGGTGTGCATGGCTGCCAATGGCCTCCATGTAACTAGGCTTTGGTCCATGCCTGACGTTTCCCATCAGTAATTCTCACTCTGTCCTCAATTTTTCATGTGACTTCCATACTTCTTATTCTCTTGGCCACGTTTTTTTCTTCCCTGACAGCTTCTTCTCAGTCCTCTTTGCTGGTGTCTCCTCATCTCCCTCAACTATAAGTATTCAAGTACCTCAGGGCTCAGAGCTCGGCAGCTTCTTTTTCTATCTTTACTTACTTCCTTGGTGACCTCATAGAGCTTCATACTTTCAACTTCCATCTAAATGCTTACAACTCCCAGATTTCTATCTCTAGTCTGGACATTTCCTAAGTCTTGCCTATTTATCATCTCCCACAACATTAAAATGCCTGAAACAAAACCCCTGATTTTTTTTTTCAATCAAATCTCCTCCTTGGGAGGACTCTTTATGATTCCCCAGAGTGGAAGACAAAACCTGGGGACCTTGGATCCATACTGGACAACCCCTTCCTCCATCCCCGAGATGCTACTTTTAAAATGAACCCAGAATCTGACAGTGTCTCTCCATTACTCTCCTGGTGAAAGCATTGTGTTTTGCCTGAATTATTTCAATATCTTCCTAATTGTTTTGCCTGTTTCCTTTCTGTCCTATTAGAATCTATTTTTAGCATGGCAATCTGAAAGATCTTTTTAAAACCTAAGTCATCCAAAGTCAGTCCTCTGCTCAGAGCAATGTTTGCCTTCTTGCTCAGAGTAAAAGCTAACTTTCCAATAGACCATAAGGTTCCTGGGAGCTTCATACATTGCCTACAATGGCACCTGGCACATGGTAGGTATTTAATAAATACTTAATAATTCAATAAATTAAAAAATAGGCTCCTCAGAAAGAGAGGCAGAGCAATACAGTACAGCAATGATATCTTAAATTCACTTAGAAACTCCCAGTGAGGGTAAAATACATGTAGAATTTCTTGGCAAATGATTCTCCCTTTTGTGGTCTTTTCCCCATCGCCTTGATTTCCTGTTTCCTACTTCTCTCCTACTCATTTATTCCACTCCAGCAACACTGTCCTTCTTGCTGTTTTTCAAATGTGTTGGATATATCCTTGTTTTGGAGATTTAGTACTTGTTGCTTCCTTTGCTTGGAACTATCTACCCCAAATATCTGCATGACTTACTCCTTCACCTCCTCAAATTCTTTGCTCAAATGAATCTTTTTTGGTAACCTTTTTCTTGACCATCCTTTTAAATATTTTAATTTTACACTCATGACAGCCTCCTCTTCCCTAAAGTATTATTTCCATGCGACAGGTCCCTGTCTCATATTCTATAATTTTATACTTTTATTTGGGTAAATGTAAACTCCTTGAGGTATTTTGGTCTGTTTGGTTCTCTGCTGAATCTTCAACACTTCCATTAATGCCAGACATAGAGGAGGCTCTCAGTAGATGTGTGTTGAATGGATGAATGCGGTATAAATAAATGAACCCTGATGTGAAGGAACTAAAACCTTGGTTGGACAAAGAGTTTGAAAGACAGATAACTCAGGTACTGCAAATAAATCTTTTTTTTTTTTTTTTTTTTTGCACATAACTCAGATTATTTCTCATGGCTGTGGAGAACTTGCAAGTCAGGTCACTGAACTGCTATTGATTGTTGTTGAGGAATGAAGAAATAAAAAGGATGTGCCAGAGAACGATGGACATTAAGAAAAAAAAAAGTATTCTTATTTTCAAAACAGGGTAAAGCATAGATTCAGCAGACTAATATACTCCGAACAGGATTTTGGAATTGATCATTATATTCTGTGCCTAGGCACTAGAGGAAGTTTACCACCAAGATTGAATAAGAGTATACCAAGAACAAGTCATGTTGGCTAAATTAATTTCTTATTTGCTTTGTTGAAAACTAGAATGCCAGAGAAGCATGAGAGATAGAGTATATTTACATTTTAGTAAGTCACTAATGAAAAATCTCCCATTTTGGGGGAAATAAAATGGGGAAAAGTAAGCTACACCTGACATAAATCGATAGATTAATAATTTGTTTGACAATTAGTGGTTTCTATCAGCCTGGATAGAAATTCCACCCCCCAATTTTAATCAGTTCTCCATATTTTGGTAAGCATGCTCCGTCCTCTCCTTTTCTCCTTGAAGCAGAGATCAGTGGTGTACTGTGGCTCTCTCCCTAGTCCTAATCAACATATTTGACTCACTTGGAAGGAATGGCAAAATACACTGGACGACAGAATCTGGATCCAATCCAGTCTAGTCTGATTTGGAGAACAAGTTTGCCCCTGCCAAACTTAAACAAGTTGCCTGTGCTGGTGATATGGAACAGATATAGCTTAGTAGTAGCCCATGTGAAAAGCATTAGAGGTTTGATTAGGTAGGGTGGAAGTGAAGTCACTACAAGTAGGTCCCAGAGAGGATAGTCCAGACTGCTGGGGCAGCTTGCTCCGTGTGCCATGGCTCTGCCATCCTTGGAGGATGCTGTCCTTACCTGTATGGGTAAAATGGCTCCGTTTTATGTCAGTGTCCTAAACTATGGAAAGAAGAATATCTTGGGAAAGTGACTTCCTTTTTTAAAATAATTTTTAATTTACATGTGGTAAATTTCTTTTTTGGGGTGTGTGTTGTCCTATGAGTTTTAACATAGATACATACGTACATATATACATACATAAATACTTACATAGATAAAGATTTTTTAACCATCTCTCTTGATTCTCTGAGTAGAGATCACGGGCTTCTTCTGGTGTTTCCTTTTTGTGGTTCCATTTTTGGGCTGCTCCAGAGACCAAACTATCATATATCAGAGGTACATACAAACAAAGAAAAAACAACAACAACAACACTGCAGGATTGCTTTGGAGCCCGGAACTTCTTATCCAGTTCTCCTGTTCTTACTCACTTTTTAGAGTCCTCCAACAGTTGCTTCATGTATTTTGCCCAAGCTTTCTAGACTTTGTAAGTGGAGAGATGGTATGGGGTGTGCTTACTCCATCCTAACAAGAATTGAACCCTGTGATTTCCTCTTAAACTACGGTGACAGGACACTCTTCACTTCCACTCATACTCTGTTGGTAAGAACTTAATACCAGAGCCACACCCACCCAGTGGCAAGAGTGGCTGGAAAATGCATCCCCCAGCTTAAGGTAATGTACAAACTAAAACTCTTTTACCAAGAAGGAAAGAACAGCTTTTAGAAAACACTGGCAGTCTGCCACAGGGATGATAGTGAAAAATATATTCAGTGTGGCTTGAAAGAGTAAGATGGCTAAGAGGAGCTCATGCTACATGTTTATGAATTTGAAATAGCAGGTTAGAATGAGACTCTGCTTGCCTTCCTCAGTTCTATCTTGGACTCCAAAATAATAGATATCTGAAACTGAAGTGAGGGCTAGACAAGTCAATGTATGCAGAATTGCAAAGGAAATAGCTAAAGACTGGATTGGAATCTGGAGGGGAGTAAATGTGGGCAAGAAATTTTTCAGCAAAAGCTGCAACCTTTATCTTCAGCCTGCCAAGGGGAGCTTCCATGGAGCCACTTGGAGAGCTTCAGTATACACTCATTGCAACTGTTAGGGGACGGGGGAGGTTGGTGCCTGACTCATACCTGAGGTTAGAGGTGGCTGCCTAAGACTCGCTGATGCACCTAAGTTTGTTGAGATGAAGAGCGGACCATAGGTGGGCCATACAGAAAAGAGAACTGATGTGAGGCTATCTTGAATCCTGTCTAATGTGTCCACCTGGAAGAGAGGAATGACCTCAGCAGCAAGAACATGGAGGAGAATGTTGGGTTCTGGGAAGTGGCTCAAACAATGATCATTGAGACAATAAGCTGAAGGAGAAATATTTGTGGAAAGGTCCAGAGATTTTTCAGGAAAATGGTCTCGAGGGATAGAATTCTTTCTCACCCAAAGTACACAAAACACCCACAAAAGTAAAGAGAAAGCTTTCAACATCTGCCAAACATAGAGACAGCAAAGCCAGGTTTATGATTCAAGATCTTTTGTTTCATCTTATTTATTCTAACTTTGGAAAGGGCAGAAATTAGCTAGCAGGTGCAGAAACAGATAAGAAGCCACCCACCACCCACTATAAGCATATGAAATCCCCTCCCTTTTCACGCAGCACGCAGGCTTCCAGCCTGAAGCTGACTGAAGCTACAGAAGTAGAAAAGATATAATGGTTAGATCAAATTGATGATTTTGATTAAGTGGGCATTTTAATTACTGAATGAATGGAGTCTATGTTTATTATTTAAAGTGATTTTAGGAATGTCTGTTACTTAAGAATAAGAAAAATATCATGCTTTTCTTTACTATATATGATTACATTTTAAAGGGAAGGTAGGAGACAAAATAATGTTGCATCTTGATAACACTACAAATTATATCTTGTGAATATATCATAAGTATGGAGTATTTCAGATGCAAGAGAACAGAATCTGGTCTTATTTTCTCACAGAAGAATTTTGAGCATTTGTAGGCACTGTACATCAAGAGGAACACAGAAAGGAACCCTTTACATCAAGTGACCATGGTAGTAGTGGGATTCAGAAGGATCATGTTCCTATTTTCCCAAACTGAAGGTCTATCATGAGGAAGAAAGATTAAACTTGCTCAGGAGTTTAACACATCAACTGGGTGGTAACTTCATAGAGTCATATATTTAATATGACTAAGACTTCTTTAGTGTTATGGGGCCCCACAGATAGATGGGTTGCCTTGAGAGATAGGAGCTTTGCATCACTGGAGATACACAAGTTTCATCAGATGATGGTGTGGCAAGGTTGCTCGTAGAGGGAATGCAAACACTGGGAGGGGTGGTTGAGACTATAGGTTCTATAATCTCTCTGTCCAACTGTGCTCATACTGGGTAGAAATTGTAATATTGAGTCTCAAACACTTTGAGTCAAATTTATAATTACATTTATTCTCTCCTGTAACAAGAATCTACTCTGTTCTGATCACTTCTGTCTATTTGAATCTCACAGGAAATCATCCAAGTGGAAAAAAACTCCAACAAGTTTTTTAAAATCATGAATCCATAACTGAAAAATCTCTTGAATAATGACAGTTTAGCTCAGTCCAAATGATAATTAAATTTGTGATTTATTTTATACCTAAAAAAAAAAAAAAAAGCGCATTCCGGCTTCCCTGTCTCCCACCCTCTTTCATTGTTGCTTCCTCTGTCAATCACCTTCTCTCAGTTTCCCACTAGCTCTTTATAGCTCAATCCACAGAGAAAACAATCTCTGTTCCAACGTGTCCATGCCATTGTCTGGATATATCTCTCTGGAGTCCAGTGAAGGAAGCACAGCTGTTCCTGTTTAAAGATGCAACATGGGGTTCCATGTGCTTGCCTGTTCTCTTCAAGAGTTATTTATGTCAATGGCGCTTACACTTTTCTCAGATTCCACAATTGCAGGAAGCACATGGTGGGTGCTCAGTAAATAGGGAAACAATGATCGCCTTTTCACCTCTTATTTTGAGGTGCTACTGAGATACACCAGATTGGTGTCACAAAGAAAGTTGGATAGCTTTGAGGGGTGCTGGGCATTGCTTCCATTCTAAAATATTTACTGACCATATGGAACAGAGAGATAAAGCAAACGAGATCCCTGCGATCAATGTACTGGTAATCTAGTTGGGAAGATAAAATATGAGAAAATAGTCACAATAAAAGATATGAGTGTGCTAAATGTTGTCGGTAGGCTATTTGGCTTACAGATTTGGGGAGGACCTTGGAGATTAGTGACTTCATACTCTTCTGTTTACAATTGGATAAACTGAAGCCTTCCCAAGTCTCCTGCTGTCTTGACAATCCTATGTCCACATTACTTGAAGTTCTATCCCTTAACGTGATACTTATAGCTTACGTTCCCCGCAGCCATTGTCTTCTCCTTGCAGATGTCATTTTGTTGTTTGGTTAGAAGTGTGTCCAGTCTGAGGGTTGAAGCATGATTGGTTTCGGCCATAACTACCCTTCCTCTATGCCAATGATTGATATAGGGATGAAAGTGTGACGATAGGATTTAAGGGAAATTAGCTGAAGTTTTCTGAAAAAGCTTCTCATTTTCATTGAAAAAAAAAATAGGCAGGTGAAGAGAAGGTTCATTTTTGCTTCTTTCCATTTGCTTCAAGTGTAGATGCTAATGTCTAAGGATGTGACACCTAGAGTTGGGACAGACATATTTGCACCATAAGGGAGACATTTCTACACATGGTAGATGGCAGATTGGTGGAATCAAAGGAAGCTGGGGCCAACCTCTGTCTAAACTTCTTATTAGATAACAATAAATGTCCCTTTGGTTTAATTCTGTGTTTTGCTTTTATTCATAACCATAAACATTGTGAAATTTTATCTTCAGTAATTCTTCCGCTGCTGTCTTTCCACCTCATTCACTTTATTAGAACCTCTGGAACCTGGATTCCATTGTCTCTATGCCTACCTGGAACCCTGGCTCTCACCAGAGGGTACTGAGTCTGTTGCAGCCATTTGAGAGAACTGTCATTCTCCATTCTCCAAATATCACCAGGATCAGAGAGGTATAGATGCCATTACCTTAGATGCCCATTGCCTTGGTAGGCCATTAATTCACTGCTATTATGAGAAAAACCCCTCTTCTGAGGAGGAGGCAAGAGGAAACAGATTGTGATTATACCTGATTATGCCTGATAATAACTACCATCTGGCCAAGACATCCTCTACCCCTGCATGTCATTGTCATGTATACTCCCCACTACTTTACTCCCCAACCCAGGAACTCATCCATATTCCTTTTCTGAAGCCTCTGGCAACTGGTTCACAGGCTTCCTTTTTCTCCAAAATATTATCATCATCACAGTGACTTCAGCATCTAAAGAGATGCCCTTTCCAATACTTGAGTTCCAGAAATAGGTGTTCAATGCTCACTGAAATGGTCTTTTCATTATGCATAACACTGATGCAGTGATTTCAAAACATGCCAGCAAATTCCTTGACACCCCTTCAATCAAGAGGGGGTGTCTGTGTTTTCTCTCTTTGAATTGAGCTGGCCTGAGTGACTACCTATTAATCAATAAAATGCAGTACAAGTGATACTCTGTGAAATCAGAAGTTGGGTTAGAGAAGACCATGCAGTTTCTGCCTGATTCTCTTGAGATCTTCATCAAGGGGAGGCCAGTCTCCATGCGAGAAGTTCCACTACTCAAGAGACAGCCACGCGGAAGAGGTCATGAGTGGGGGCGCCAGCCGATAGTCTCAGCTAAGTCTGTCACCGGGCAGCCTTGTTAGTAAGCCATTCTGGAAATCTAGTTGAGCTTTCAGATGACTCTGTCCCCCAGCCATAGACCAGCCAAAGGGCAGAGACAAGCCATGCCTTCTGTGCCCTGTCTGAATTTCTGATACAGGATTTTTGAGCATATTAACATGCTTATTTCAAGCTGGTAGGTTTTGAAGTGTGGATTTTCCCTGCTACCTGAAGGTAGAGCATCCCTCTGAAAACTTTGTAAGCCAAAATGGCACAAAGCCAAGTTTGCATTATGCCATTTCACTTTGATAAAAGACCTACATTGGTACCTGGTTTTTGCTAACTGAAAGAAATCTGAAGAGCATTTTCACTTTTACAAAAAACGAAAACAAAGCAATGCAACAAAACTTTTCCAAACCAGTGTAGGTCTTTTGTGAAAACAAAGTGGCACAATGCAAACTTTGGGAAAGCTGAAGGGCACGTGTATTTGTTTTGGAGTAATAACAGGATGTTGGCCATTGGTTTTCAAGGGAGTACAGTTTATTTAATGTTCATAAAATTCTCAAGAGAGAACCTTCCAAAGCAGGGAGGGAGGAGAAGACAGTGATTATACCTGATTGCACCTCATAATGTCTATTGGATTTTGAACATCGTGATTGTGCCAGGCACGGTGCTTTGGTTAAGAATGTGGATTTTGAAGGATGCCTGGGTGGCTTAGTGGTTGAGCATCTGCCTTTGGCTCAGGTTGTGATCCCGGAGTCCTGGGATCGAGTCCCGCATCACGCTCCCCTCGGGGAGCCTGCTTCTCCCTCTACCTATGTCTCCGCCTCTCTCTGTGTGTCTCTCATGAATAAATAAATAAAATATTTTTTAAAATGTGGATTTGAGGTCAAACCAATATGGATCCCCATCCCTGCCCTGCTACTTAGCAATTGTGTTTTGGGACAAAAAAGCCTCTGTACCTTTCTGAGTATCAGTTTCCTTATCTGTAAAATAACATCTCATGGAATTTAAAAACAATTTCTTATTTATTTATTTATTTATTTATTTATTTATTTATTTATTTATTTATTTATAAGAGACACACACACAGAGGCAGAGACACAGGCAGAGGGAGAAGCAGGCTCCCTCTAGCGAGCCCGATGTGGGGGCTCAATCACAGAATCCCGGGATCACGACCTGAGCTGAAAGCAGATGCTCAACCACTGAGCCACCCAGGCGTCCCTCATGGAATGGTTTTGAAGAGTAAATAAGATAATATGTATAAAGCCATTGGCACTACAAATGGTAGCTGTTTTTGATAATAAGATAGAATAATATGATTTGTATAGGGCAGCAGTGAGAGATGAAGTTTAATGGAAGTAGAAAGTTTTTAAGTAAAACATAGTTTATTATTTTTTACCAGGGGGCCCCTTTTTGTTGGTATATTTGTTTTTTCTTTCCTAGCCCTTCTTTACTGGTTATAAATTATACTTAAATGTTTAAAGTATTAAATTTAGTTTGTACTAGTCATCTTACTCTGATATGAGACATAAGAAAAAATCTACAATTTTATATCACAGACTAGAACAATGATGTTGGGCAAGAAATTTTGGAATCTGAGAGAATTATGTTTTTTTATTATCTTAAATAAAAGGCTTTTTAAAAAATCAATTTGATCTTTTGATTATGTGTGAGGGAGTGGTTTTAGTTTCTAAATATTATATTTGAGACTCATCATAATATTTATCAATTTAATTTAAAAATACCTACTTAAGTATTTCAGGTATAAAGCAAAGAGCAGGAAAAATAACATTTTTCACTGAGGACCTCCCTCTCGGCCAGATGCTAAACCTTCGTGTTTGAGAAGCTGAGGTTGGTAGGGTGGTGCACAATGAATCAAAAGGTGGAACCGCTGGGCAGGGGGCTAGTCAGGGGTATTTCAATTCCAGTATTACTGGTAGGTAATGTGGTTGTGATTCAAACACGGGTAGGAGACTGGATGGGAAGGTGTGGGCATGAGAGGCTCCCGTGAAGGAAGATTTGACAGGCCCTGGTTTTCCAGGAGTCCTATGGTCAGATTTCCCTCTCCCGCCTCCAGTACCATATCGTAAATCAGTTTTTCCTTTTCCTTGGGGGAAAAAAATAAAATTAACAAAGAACAACTACTAAACAGGTTACACTAAGATATGTGAGCAATTTTGTCAGAAATATCAATTCTACATATTGCAGCAAAGGAAACATGGAATGTTTGCCAAGTTCTTGTGAGAAATCTCTGTCTAAAAATTGTGCCAGCTTGCTAAATATAGATTGTTATGGAGAACAGAGCCAATTGGCCTGTTAAATCCAACTCAAAGAGATGATGGGGTTATGCTGGATCTTACCTCACCAATCACTTCTACCCCAAGGGATGTGGGAATGAGGTCAGGGCACTTTTCTCCCTGGAGCCAGACAGCTTCCCAGCTTCTGTAGCTCTTCTTCCCCTCAAAAAGTGGCAGGAAGTATCCATATGTCCTCATACACCTGAGAAAAGAAGAAATCTCTTATGCAGATGGCTGAAACAAAGCTGTGTATTACTTTTTTTAAGTAAAAAATCCAAAAAGGGCAGTAGAGAAATCCTTTGAAGGCTCTTAGAGTGTCCTGAGACTTCTGTTCTGTGGCTTTTTAAAGAAAAAAGGCCAGTCTGGCTCCAAGGAAGGAATTACCCCTGATATTGGAAAGCACCTAGAAGTGTTAGTAACTGACTGAATGTAAAGGAGTCCAATGGCTCAGCGTGAGAGCTGTAATAGGAAGAGGGGTTGGGTGAGGAGAAAGGGACATGTAGTTGGCTTTGGATGTCATGAAAGTAAGCATACAAATTGCTGTTTGGGAGGGTAGTTTGAGTCCCTGTGAAAGCATAATGCGGGAGGAGCTGCCTGCAGAAGAAGGTGCTGGACTACTGCTGTCGTGGGTTGGATTGTGCCCCCAAAAAAGATGTGTCTAAGTCCTGGTATTTGTGAATGTGACCGTATTTGGAAATAGAGCCTTTGCACACGTAATTAAAGATCTTGAGCTGAGATGATTATGGATTTAGGATGGACCCTAAATCCAAAACCAGTGCCCTTAGAAGAGAAAGGAGAGGGGGATTTGAAATGCAGAAACACAGAGAAAGCAAAGATGTGAAGCACAAGCAGAGATTGGAGGGATACAGCTAGAAGCCAAGGAACATTAAAGGACTACTGCCAGCCACCAGAAGCTAGGAAGCAGGCCTGGAACAGATTTTCTCTCAGAGTTTCCAGAAGGAACCAATCCTGACAACTTGATTTTGGACTTCTGGCCTCTATAACAGTAGGAAAATAAATTTTTGTTGTTTTATAGCTGCAGTTTGTGGTAATTTGTTACAGCAGTCTCAGGAAACAAATACAACCGCCCACAAAGGCACCCACGCAAAGAGGAGACCCAAGATTAGAGGAGGGGGTGTTGGTAGGTCCAGAAGTATGTTATTCAAATTTAATTTTTTTAAATCACGTGAAATATAAAATCCAGGTCCTCAGTGTCCCTAGCTGGTCACAATTCAAATGTGCAATTGCTCCACATGGCAGTTATCCAAGGGGACAGGACAGATATAGTACATTTCTGTCATTGCAGAAAGTTCTACTGGGAAAAAATCACTCTAAGAGCCACAGATCACAGTTTCATTTTTATGGACAAGTAGCATGCATGGGGACTGTGGGCTTCAAATCTGTCTTTTCACTCACACCTGCACCAGAAGATAGCAGTTATCACTGGTAGTGTCACTTTTGATTATGAAGGAACAACAGCAGAAGGGTGTAAATATAGTACAACCACCTGCTTCAGGCTTCTTCCCACCTACCATCTTCCCGAACAACAAACATACTAAATGATAGTATTGATAGACAATTCTCTTCCAAGATGACATCCCAAATCACTAGGACAGAAACCATCAAACATGTTCTTATCTCTGACTGCTATGGGAGTCGTACCCAGGTGAACATATTTACTCCATTCCCTTCCTTGTATATGTCTATTTTCCCTTAAAATTTTAAGAGGGATTTCCTCCCTTATAGCAATTTACCTTCTGGTGGGCTCTGTAGTTATTGAGAACAGCAGGAGCTCCTTGATGGGCTTAAAAAACTAGGGAAAGATTCGTAACAGGAGAATGATGTGCTGTACACTTGATTGTCCCCAGAAGAGGAATCTGGCAAAGACATTAGGATGATTTGAAGGGGTAAAGACTGTTGGTTGTGTGGTTTTGATGAAAATGGGAAAGAAATTATGCTCTGAATTGCAAAAGCTGCTGTCACCGAGATCCACCTGTTCAGAACTATCTTTAGCTGCATTCAGGAACAATTTACCCACATAACCTTTCCTTCCCTTACTTGTCTCCAGGTACAGATATGGAGGAATTTGCAACATTAAAAAGGGAAACAGCATTACAGGATTGTGTGTGTGTGTGTGTGTGTGTGTGTGTCTGTGTGAGAAAAAGAAACAGAGAGAGAGAGAATTATGGGATATACATGTGTGTATGCACCCTAAACACATTACCTTTTCACCCCAAATCCCTCCCTCCCTTAGCTCTTAGAACCACATGTGCTGTTCCCTAAATATACCAGGCTCTGCTGTGTCTCCATCTTTTGTCCTTATCTCCCCTTTGCCTGGAATGCTGATCCATGTCCTCTCCCTATAGCAAATTCTGACTCATTTTCAAGGTCAGTACATAGGTCACTGCCTGTAGAAAACTCCCTTTTGTTATCCTCTTTTCCCTTTGGAAGGTATTCTTGCTTCTCTTGGTTTTCCCTCTTGACTGTCAAACACATTCATCAACCACACGAGATTTGAATTCATTGCATTGTAATAACAATGCAGTGAATTTACTTTTTTATCTGTGGAATTGATTCCAGGGTCATCACCAGTGGACACTCAAGGAAAGCATGCTGAATGGATACCTGAGCTGGGAGGCAGACTTGGAAGTTGAATGGGAAGGTGGTGAATCTCAACTATTCTCATTTGACAAATACTATTATGACCTGTTTTCATTTAGTAAACTTCGTTGGCTTACAGCTTAGTGGTAGCATGTCTTTTTACAACCAGATAAATTGTTCCTCAGAAGTAACAGATCTCTGCATTCTTCTCATCCGTCAACGCGCATTTGTCACTCACACCTACCCACCCCATTCCCATGGCAGTTTTCCTTGTCTTAGTAAATAGCACCCCCTCACACACACATATACACATTCAGTTGTATAAGCCAGAGAGCTGGAGTCATCCTTGATTGTGTTCCCTTCTCTTTGTCTCCTCCTGCCATATCCACTCTGTCAGCACAAACTCTTGACTCTATCCTCATGTGACTTCATCAAGATAAGAAGCTTTTGCACAGCAAAGGATACAGTCAACAAAACTCAAAGACAACCTACAGAATGGGAGAAGATATTTGCAAATGACATATCAGACAAAGGGCTAGTTTCCAAGATCTATAAAGAACTTATTAAACTCAACACCAAAGAAATAAACAATCCAATCATGAAATGGGCAAAAGACATGAACAGAAATCTCACAGAGGAAGACATAGACATGGCCAACATGCATATGAGAAAATGCTCTGCATCACTTGCCATCAGGGAAATACAAATCAAAACCACAATGAGATACCACCTCACACCAGTGAGAATGGGGAAAATTAACAAGGCAGGAAACAACAAATGTTGGAGAGGATGCGGAGAAAAGGGAACCCTCATACACTGTTGGTGGGAATGTGAACTGGTGCAGCCACTCTGGAAAACTGTGTGGAGGTTCCTCAAAGAGTATTTCTCTTTCCTTCTTACCATTTCCACAGCCACCACCGTGACCACCCACAAGTAGCTCTTGCTTGGATTATGGCTGTAGCTTCTTAATTGGTCTTCCCATATCTGTTCTTCACAGAGTGGCCAGATAGACATAGCAACATAAATTGGAGAATTTCACTGCTCTGGCAAAACATTTTAATGGCTTCCCACTGTCCTTTGAATGAAATTGAAATTCCTGAGAATGGGCTAAGAGGCCTTCTGAGGTCAAGCTCTCGACTGTCTCCCAGCTCCTCTTAGACTTCTTTCTCCATTGCATGTCAGTCTCTTTCACACTGAATTTCTTTGTTCACTTCAGAGCTCTCCAGACTCTTCTGCTTGGAACCAAATATTTGTTGCTCTTGGAGCATTGATTCCTCCCCAAATGTTGGGCTTAGTTTTTATGTAACTTCCCCAGGGAAGATTTCCCTGATTGTCGTTCAGTAATATCCCCTCTTGTTCTCTTTCCACAATGTATTTTGTGTCCTACATAGTACTCCCAGAAATTTTCATGAGTTCAGTTATTGGGTATTTGTTCAACTATTGTCTATTCTCCTTCTGGGCTTTAAGCAGCACAAGGACGGAGAACACGTGACTACCATGTTCGTTCAGTCACCATCATGGTGCCTGATACAGACAATATGGTCCATGAAACACACATTGAATGAATGGATAAGTGAGTAAGTATCCAGACTCATCTTACTGTTCATTGGCCATCATAACCCTTCTCATGCTTTCAGACTTATCTCCAATGCCAGCTCTGCATAAAATCTTCTCCAATCTCTCTACATAAAATAAATCCTGACTTCGAGTTCCTATATTGTTTGTTTAAAGCTTTGATGTTGAGAAGCAACATACGAAGTGGTTAAGAGAACAGGTTTTAGAGTAAGTAAGAGTTGAGTTGAATTCTTGTCTAGCATTTGTCACCTTTGTGATCTACTTGGGTGAGTAACTTAAGCTCCCTGACTTTTAAAAAAATTAATTAAATTCAATTTAATTAACATATGCTGTATTAGTTTCAGGGGTAGGATTTAGTGACTCATTGGTTGCATATAACACCCAGTGCTTATTACTTCAAGTGCCCTCCTAATGCTCATCATCCAGTTACCCCATCTCCCCAATCCCCTCCTCTCCAGTAACCCTCAGTTTGTTTCCTAGAGCTAAGAGTCTCTTGTGATTCTCCTTCCTCTGTTTTAGTCTTATTTTATTTCTCCTTCCCTTCCCTTATGTTCATCTGTTTTATCTCTTAAATCTCACATATGTAAACTCCCTGACTTAAAACTTCATTACACCAGGGAAACTATTTTCAATCTCATTTGTATAAAGTGCTTGGCACATAGAGGGAGACTCAATCATCGTTGATTGCTAGTATTATATTGGTTCATAATTTTCTATATATTTTTATACAAAAGTTTTGAAAGTAAGAACTAGTGATCTCTAGGTGACATGATTGAAGACATTTGATGGCTGTGGATCAAGTCAAAAGCAGCTCAATATTGGAGAACATTCTAGGTTCTGGAGCCATAGCAACCTAGTCTCAAATTCTCAGATTTGGGCAGCCCGGATGGCTCAGCGGTTTAGCGTTGCCTTCAGCCCAGCGTGTCATCCTGGGGACCTGAGATTGTGTCCCACATCGGGCTCCCTGCATGGAGCCTGCTTTTCCCTCCGCCTGTGTCTCTGCCTCTCTCTCTCTCTCTCTCTCTCTCTCTCTGTCTCTCATTAATAAATAAATAAAATCTAAAAAAAAAATCCTCATATTTACCACTTATTGTCTGTGACCTTAGATACATATCTTTTCCTTTTAAAATTCTAGTTTTCTGATGTGATTGGAATGATACTGTCTCGACAGGGGTGTTATCCATACGATCTCAACAGAAGTCCAATAAATACAACTTATGCAAGGGCCAAGAGCCAATACATAATCATAGCTGCAGAAAATACCTTTAATACCAATCTATTTCATTCAACCAGGATAGAAACTTGGTCAAACTCAACATGATCAAATCTGACATGACTAACAATGCTCATAGAACTCCTGTCAATTTCTTAAAGCAGCCAAATTTACCAGAACCATGACAAAAAATAATTTTCTCAAATTGATGAATCCAATGTAAAGGTCTGGGCATTTCTCCAATGCTTGCCCATCTGTCCTAGGTAGTGGCTTCAATCACCCCTGCAACAGCTGTGGGTTCAAAGTGAACCTTGACTGGGACTGGATTAACACTAAAACAAGGTCTGTTACAAAGATTTCTGATCAGTTGGTAGGCTCAGCTTTTTGAAGAGATATCTGAGAAATTTGGAGACAGATAAAAACAAAGTTTTCTTTAAAAGAGAACAATAAACAATATCCTCCAAGAAATGGGTATTCAGGAATTTCTAATGTTCAATTATTGAAAAACATATGTAAAAATATTTTTAAAAATTTAAAAGGACATTTTCAAAGGAGAGGAACTGGGGTTGTGTATTGGGTTGAATAATATCCCCCTAAAAATTATGTCCATCTAGAATCTACAAATACGCCTTTTTTGGGAAATAGTTCCAAATAATTTAATCAATGTCCAAGCAGGTGTCATCAACTTAAGGTGAAGTCATATTGGATTAGGGTAGTTTCTGTATCTGATGAGACTGGTGTCTTTATAAGACAGGAATTTGAACACAGACACACAGACATAAAGGGAAGATGGTTATGTGAAGATGGAGCCAGAAATCAGAGTGAAGCTTCCACAAGCCATGGAATGCCAACAAGTATAGCAGTTACTATAAATGACAAGATAATTCTTCCCTAGAGTCTTCAGAGGAAGTATGTCCTTGCTGGCGCCTTGATTTCAGACTTCAATCCTTCAGAACAGTGAGAGGATAAATTTCTGTTGTTTTAAACCACTTGGTTTGTGGTGATTTGTTCCAGAAGCCCTAGGAAACCAATACAGGCTGAAGTCTTGAGTCCAAGACCATGAGCCCTGCCAGACACTAGGTCTGGCTATATCCTTGAGCAACTTCTCCAAAGCCTCAGTTTTCTTATTTGAAAAAGACACTGACATCAAAGGCAGACAAGAACAGAACAAGAAAAGAAAATTACAGACCAATTTCTGTGATGAACTTCGATGCTAAACTCCTCCACAAAATACATGCAAATTGAATTCAACAGCATATTAAAAGTTCATACACCATGATCAAGTGGGATTTATCCCTAAGATGCAAGAATGGTTCATTTGCAACAACATGAACGGATATTGAAGATGTGCTAAGTGAAATAAGTCTGTTAAGGAAGGACAAAAACTACATGATTCTGGTAATGTGAGGGATCTAACAGAGTCAAAATGATAGAAGCAGAAAATAGAAGGATGGTTTCCAGAGGACAGAGGTGGGGTGGAATGGGGTTCCATGGGAATAAAGTTACAGTTACACAAGATGAATAGGCAGAGATCTGCTGTGCAACTTAGTGTCTATAGTTAACAATATGATGCTGTGCACTTAAAATTTATTAAAAGGGTAAATCTTAATTAAGGGTTCTTATACAAAAACCAAAAAAAAAAAGCAAAGGGACACAAGGGAACTTTTGGAGGTGATGGATGTGTTTATTATGATCGTGGTGATGATATCACGGGAGCATGCATGTATCTAAGCCCATCAAATTGTATACATTAATATGAGCAGTTTCTTTTTGTGAATTAGTTATTCCTCAATAAAGCTGTAAACAAAAGTGTTGGTGAATTATAGAGATATTAATGAAAGATCTTTGAAGTATGAAAGAAAGAAAAAGAAAGAAAGAAGAAGAAAGAAAGAAAGAAAGAAGACAGAAGAAAGAAAGAAAGAAAGAAAGAAAGAAAGAAAGAGAAAGAAAGAAAGAAAAAGAAAGAAAGAAAGAAAGAAAGGAAGAAAGAAGAAAGAAAGAAAAAGGCACTTGGGTGGCTTAGTCGGTTAAATAAGTGTCCAACTCTTGATTTCGGCCCAGGTCATGATCTCGAGGTTGTGGGATGGAGCCCAGTGTCCGGCTTCGTGCTCAGCAGGGAGTCTGCTCGAGATTCTCTCCCTTTCCCTCTGTCCGTCCCCTCTTCTCTCTCTCTCTCAAAATAAATACATAAATCTTTAAAAGAATTTTAAAACAGAGAAAGAAAAACAGTATGTATAGAACTCCTCTTTTGTCCTGTTTCCTATTGCTAACCACCTTACTCTAGATGCAAGTGCCTCAGCTGCCCGGTGCGCATCTCACATTTTGCGCCAGGGCCTCTCTGCCTGTAGCCACTTGGGGTTCCTGCAGGACCCACTGCTTTTAGGTCTTGCAGCCCTGGAAGTGTTAGGATGCCAGTACCATACAGGACAACTCTTGACTGAGAGAGGTAGAATACAGGGAGAAAATATTCTGCTCCACAAAGTCTCAGATCATTCCAGAGTGTTTTATGCACAGCTCCTCAGAGCTTCCCTCACCTGCTAGAACCCCAGTGGCTCACAGAGTAAATCATCCAGATAACACAACCCTGGGTTGGTATTCCATACTCCCCTATTTCACTCTCCCTAATCCTCACTCCTTTTCCTTGTTCCCTTCCCAAATTAAACTGCCTGCACACAGCCCTTATCATCACTTTCTGCTTTTGGGGGAACCTAGGCTAAGACACAGAGAGAATCACAGCACTGACCTCACAGGTTTGTTCCAAAGATGAACATTTAAACATATGTAAAGTGCTTAGTCTAGTGTCTGGTGCAGAGAAAGCACTCAATAAATGTTAGCCATTTTCCCCATATGAGATGGAATGTCCTGGAAGATGAATTTGAAATGCACTCTCATCAATCTCTCTTTCTAAGTGTTGAGTGGATACATAACAGTAAAAGTCGTTTGTGGTTTTCAGCTTCAGCTTCCATCTTCATTAACACAAGTGGGGCTGTAATGGTAGAAAACAAGATATCAAATTTCACTCCCCCTTATGACACCCACTTGAAGCCCTGAACCCAAGAACTAAAAGCAAAATAAAACTATTTACCAGCCAGAGGGAAAGGAGAATAACAGCATGTGGCTTGTAAACTTAACAAATGTAATCACAGTAATTGAGCAGCCCAGGAAATAATTTGGCCAGCATAATTATATTACAAATTACATATTGCACAATTAAACAATTACATTTTGGCCACAAATGGAACTCCAAATATACAATTTATGGTGAAGTGGAGAGGTAATTTAAAATGAGAAAAGAAAAGCAAAGGCCCAGAAATGCATTTACATTTATATCCATATTAGAAGGAATATACAAAGCAAACTAATAAAGAAAAAGGCCATTGTTTTCAACAGAAAAAAACAAAACTGAGTTGAATGAATTTGCCAAGTACTATGCAGATGCCTTACCACTCTTTGACTTTCTAGCATATGTAAAATCCAGTAGCCCAATTCTTTCTTATTAAGGAGAAATTTCTGTATTAGAGGTTTTTGATTTGAGCTATTAAACTGGATGAATAAAGTCCTGAATTTACTGGGAAATTCCAAAACTCAATCATTAAAAACACGTTGGAAGAATTTTATCTTATTTTTCCTTGACAAATACATTCTTGAAGTACGCTGATTAGAATATGCCAGAAAAAATAAATAAATTGCCTTCCTCACTCTGCTCTTCGCACTTCTTGGGAATTTGGTTATTTGGTCTGACCCTCATCAAATATTGACTATGAGCTTTCTACCTGCCAGGATGTATTCTAGGGGGTATGGTGGGGACCTTAGTAGACATAATTTGCTCTTGAAATGTATGTTAGATGAGAGCAAACAAACTTTAAACAAATTATTACAAATAATTCATGAAATGATTACAAATGTGTAAAATATCAAGAGGTAAGGGTGCCAGGTTTTGTGAATGCACATATCAGGGACTTCGAACAAAGCCTCATGAGAGAATGGAACCGATCGGGGAGAGGGAGCCCGAGGAACTATATTTACACTGAAACTTGAAGATGCCCAAGAAATATAGGACTCATTAATTATTTCACAATTAGCAGAGGGTAAGGAAGCCCTTCTGGAATTTTTTTACTGGAGGCTCAACACTCCACATCCTGTTGTTGATGGAAACCATCTGAAGGCAAAAGCGATTGGAGAAAATATTCCTCTGTCAAAAAAGAATCTTAACAACAATAAACCCCTCGGTAATTTGGGGATGAGTTCTCTAATCATTCTTGGTTTGCATCCTGCAGGACCAGTGATTTAATATGTCCATTGGATTTTTGATAAATGCTAAAATATCCTGACTCTTTTTGCTTAGTGCTTGGAGTTCAGGGGCCAGATATAAATAGGGTTTTTTGAAAATTGACCAAACGGTACTCATGTGGTCACCATTGATGGAGGGCTTTGCTGTGAGCCAGAGTCTCTGCTGAGAGCTCTGTCCTCCTCGGTCTTCACAACAGTTGATGGAGTGGGGGCTGTTCTTACTTTATTGTGCACATGGGACAACCGGGGTACAGAGGATAAACAAATGGTCTCAGGACCTCAGTGAGTGGCACCTCTGGGAATGAAGCCAGCATCTCTCTGACCCAAATGTCTACTCTCTAGCATTTGCTACCAAGTCTTTCACCTACAGAGGGGAAAAAAAAAAAAAAAAAAAAAAAAAAAAAAGGAATGGAAAGGAAAGAAAAAGAGCAAGTGCCTCGCCAGCAGGAGATTTGCTCCCACCATCTAGGACTGGCTTTCGAAGTGTGGTCCTCATGGTCAATATCACCTAGAAACCTGATAGAAATGCTTGAGCCACTGAGTCTGAAACTCTTGGGGGTAGGACCCAGCAATCCGGATTCTACAAGCCGAGGTGGATCATGATGCCAGTTAAAATCTGAGAACTGCTGGTCTAGGCTACTGTGGAGGGCCCTCCGTATATTTGCTCGGGGTCTGACAATCTCAGCCGACAGGGTGAATCTGACTCCTTTCCTTTTTTTAGTGGGGGATAGCCAATATCAGGAAGTAGATTTTTTATTAAAGATGCAGATTTGAAGCATATTCCAAGCTCTGAGATTTCTCTCTTTACCTCCTACCCCACATTGATTTATAACTGACCTTTTTGGTTCTCAAGCTTTTATATTTTTGATTTATAGCTGCCTTTTAAAACAGATGACCTCCTTCAGAAACTTGCCCCCTCAAGATCCTGGCTTTGTTTATATTTGAATGTGTGTATCTTAGTTGGAAAATGTGGGAGACCCAAGTTAAAATGTGAAAATCTGATTGGATCCTGGGAAGTGTAGATCTTCTCAGTGAAATTAATGAAGGAACTTTTTCCCCAAGACAGGGAAAGCAACACCACAGGGAAGAAGCAACTAATAAAAACAGGAAATCAAAAACCCCAGGGAAAGGGAAATAATAGGTAGGTGGAATTAGGTCTTTCTCATAAAAAGGAAAACAACATTGGAGTGAGATGGGAAGCTACTGGTTAAGTGACATGACCTGAGTTATGTTTTTTTGGTTAGTTTTTTCCTCTTCAGGTAAAAACTGCTCTGAGACTCAGCATTACATGGCTTACAGGTCATATTACAGAGAAAGAATGACATAAGGATGGGTTTTGTGGGTCACCTATCCTGACCCAGGCAAGGTAGTGATCAAATGAATTGGAATATGCTGCATACCCTCTCTGCATCTTGGGGGGTTTGGTGTACATTAAACATTCGCTCAGCACACAAACTCTGCTTCAATAAGTGTTTCTCAAAGTTATTTGATCTTAGAACCATTTTATAAGAATATCTATTAATATCCTGAGAGCATACTGATCTAAAGTCTTCAAGTACCACCGAGGTCAGTGGGGCTGAATCTGTGAGTCTTTAGTATTCAACTCACAAATTGACACTTGTGATTGGTGCTGTTCTGGCTCACTGTTAGAATAGACGGTGGGTCTGCAGGTGTGGTGAATGAAATATGAATCGGGCTCCTTAGGCAAAAGAACTGAGACAGATATTGAGGAAATGGTATGATCAAATATTTTTTTAACACTTTCATGCTGGGTTGAAAGTCCATCTGCTGGACGCTTCTGCTGGATGAAATTCTCATAGATGGTTTGCTGGTCCACGTTGGAATATATTTCATGATAGATTTTTTGCTCTGTATTTTTTCTTTTCTTCTCTCTTTCTCTCTTTCTTTCTTCTCTCTTTCTTTCTTTCTTTCTTTCTTTCTTTCTTTCTTTCTTCTTTCTTTCTTTCTTTCTTTCTTTCTTTCTTTCTTCTCTTTTCTTTCTTTTTTTGCCTAATTTGTGATGAAGGTAATAAGACTCCACCTTGGCTAAGGAGCTTTGGGGAAAACATCGTTCCTGGAAGCAGCAAACAAGACTAGGAGAATAGCGGAGTCAGTCCCAGCCTCTTTGTGCTTGCCAATGAGGTCTTCAACTATAACCTCAGCCTTGCTCATTTGCCAAGCCAGATTTGCTCACGGGCTTCTTTACCTGGTGTGTGAGATCCTCCATGGCCAGGCCTCTGTCAGCCTGTTCGGTCTTCTTTCTTATACCTTGCTATCTCCCCTGACACCGAGCTTCTTCAGTCCTTAAATATACCATGTTCTCTTTCTCTCTTCCCTGAGCCTCATTCCCTCAGCTGCAAACACCTTCCTTCCTCATTCCCTAGCTAATCCCCAGTCCTCTTGTTTCCCAGTGTTATTGAGCTGTAGTTGATAGACAGTACTGAATGAGTTTCAGGTGTACAGCACAATAGTCTGCCTTACGTATACTGTGAAATGATTACCACAATGAGATTAGTTAACCTCCATCATCATGTAAGATACAGTTTTTTTTAAAAAGATTTTATTTATTTATTCATGAGAGACACACAGAGAAAAAGAGGCAGAGACACAGGCAGAGGAAGAAGCAGGCTGCATGCTGGGAGCCTGATGTGGGACTTGATCCTGGGACTCCAGTATTACACCCTGGGCCCAAGGCAGGCGCTAAACCGCTGAGCCACCCAGGCGTCCCCATGTAAGATACGATTTAAAAGAAAAGAAAAAAATGCTTTCTCCTTATAAATGAGAACTCTTAGGATTTGCTACTCTAACAACTTTCATATAGATCATACAGCAACCTCATCCTCTTTTACATCTCAGTTTAGATATCACTACCCTCGGAAGCCTTTTATACTTGTTAGGGTGGTTTTTTTTTTTTTGTTTGTTTGTTTGTTTGTTTTCTAGTTGCAAGTGGTATAAACCAAATCTGTTTTTAAGAAGAAAAGTTATTAAGTGGTTCATAACATTTTGGAGCATCGGCTTGACTTTGGAATCTGACTTGACTGGAACTGCACCTGCTGCCAGCATTGATGCGAAACCTCATTCGGGAAACTGACTTTCTGACCAGTTGACCTGCTAAAGCTTGGGTACCTTGAAGGCCAAATGGTTCTGTGGCAGGTGGCGGGGGGGGGGGGGGGGGGCTTTGTATACATCTTTCTCAGATCTAAATCAAAATCTCTCTGAAATGAGTCTCATCAGTGTAGCTCAGGAAACACACCTGTGCCCTAATAACAAAAGGGACTGGGGTGGCAAGTTTTCTGGGTCCTATTTTAGCAAAGAGGGATACATAAGACTGAAGATTTCCTGAGGAGTCAAAAAGAGATCAAAGATGCTGGGCTGGCAGCTAACATGACACATGTTCACTACTTATTCACTGATTTTGTAACTCTGGGTTAGGTGCCCCCAATGCATTATACTTTCCATCCTGGCATCTTACCCCCCCCCTCCATATTGAAATCAGCTTTTTATTATTTTATAACTTTCCCCAGACTGCCTATAAGAGAAAGGACTCAATTTGTTGTTGTCAGTTTCTTTTTATTCACAATTACATTCCCAGTCCCTAGCTTATATTGTGTGCACACAGTAAATGCTCAATAAAGATCTGTTTAGAGAATATATTTGGCTCCATTAGTCTGGACTTCATAAACCTGGCATTCAAGGAACTTTCATTTATAGCTGCTGTATTTTTTCCTTTTGTGACTCAAGCCAACCTTCCTTTACCCCCCTCCCAGCTTTATTGAGATATAATTGACAGATAAATTACGTAAGGCTAAAGTGATGATTTGATACACGTATGTATTGTAAAACGATAACCACAGTGAGGTTAGTTAACATACATGTTCATCACCTCATACAGCTACTTTTTTTTTAGTGGTGAGAACATTTAAGATCTACTCTTTAGCAAATTTTATTTTATTTTATATTTATTAATGAGAGACACAGAGAGAGAGAGTGAGAGAGAGGCTCCATGTAGGGAGCCCGAGGTGGGACTCAATTCCGGATCTCCGGGATCACACCCTGGGCTGAAGGTGGCGCTAAACCGCTGAGCCACCCGGGCTGCCCACAAATTTTAAATATACCACACAACACTGTTAACTATAGTCATCATGCTCTGCATTAGAACCCCAGAATTTATGTATCATTTATCAGCAGACACTTAGGCTATTTCTATGTCTTGGCCATTGTGAATAATGCTGCAATGGAGACAAAGCTATCTCTTGGAGATAGTGTTTTTATTTCCTTCAGATCTGTACATGGAAGTAGAATTGCTGGGCCAGCCTTACTGTTTAGCTTGCACCCAATTCTATCATTGGATCAAGGAAAATGACCGTGAGATCTGACATTTTTGTTGAACTGGGCACTGGAAATCCCTAAGCTTTTGCCAGCTTTTTATTACTTCAAGCTCTTTTCTTGTACCGTCAACCATTGACTAGAACTTCATTCCCAACCAGAGCTATGACTCAGGAGCAATACTTTCATTCCTACCAGCCTAAGCCCTACACTGTTCCAGCCGGCTGACCCCTGTTCCCACTATATTAGTTTCGCTTGTATATGTCATTCCAGTGCTGTTTGCCTTTCACATTTGGATAGGCCTGATAGTTCAGTTTACTCTGGTAGTTCTAGGACTCTCAGTTCCAGTTTATCCCTTTTCTACTGGCCCAGCACAAAGGACCTAGTGTTCCTTGGAGTCCAGTTCAAATGAGGGGGGATGGATGGAAGAATATAACATTCTATTTTAGCCTATTTGAATTTGAGCTAGGGTGCACTATCTGGGTACAAATGCCAAATGGGCAGTAGTAGGAAATATTGATCTTGAGCTCATGAATGAAATCATAGCCAGAGCTGAGAATTTGAGAGTTATCAGGAAAGGAGAATAGCAAGAGTAGGAAAGAATCCCAAAATGCTAATGTAGAATGGGAAGTGAGGCAAAGACCAAACTTCCAGTCTGTTTGCAAGATGGAGGGAAGAGCTTGTTCAGATGAAGAAGTCAAAAGTGTGAAATATGAAAGAAATAAAGGATTAAGTTTGTGGGGAGATAAAGAATATGAAGTAAAGGATACAGCTGAAGGGATTTTCTTAGAAAGAAGTTGGGGGGAGGTGGCAGATATCCTTGTAATGTGAAGGAAAATAAGCCAGAAGTGAAGAGCCAGAGAACTAGTGAAGTGGGGAAGCAGGGGTTCTAGGGGATTTTCATGGCTGCTAGCTTTAAGTTTTTCAGATCTGCTGAGAATTACATGGCTGAGATGTCCTTAAGGCCCTGAAAAGAATGGAGACCATCTGAAAGAGCTGCTGTAAGGAATAGGAAGGAGCTATTTATGGATGCACTAAAGGATCAGGATCTAACAAAGTGGAATATGTGAGTTTATAGCAGCTGTTTTCACCACTTTGAGGTGATAGCAAATTATTCAAATTTTAAATTTTCCTGAAATTAATAATATTTGAGGTGTGGTTACAAGCTTAAAAATAGCAATAGCAAAAATGAGATATACTTCATATGATTTCAAAATAATTTCCAGTGACTCACATTTTAAGTTTTCTTGGGAAAGGTTAAGTGTGATATACTTCAAAAACAATAGGGCTGGCAATGGAACTAGACTGTTTTGAATGTCTCTGGCATACCAGATCTTGGACTAGGTGCTTTATATGTGTTGTCTTACTGAACTTTCACAGAATCTCTGAGAGGAGGCAACTAATATCTCCATTATGAGGTGCAGAAAATGAGATTTACAAAGGCGTTCTAGTCAAGTCACTCATCTAGTGAGTGGAAGAGAGATGATTTGAACCCAAGTCTTGGAATGCCAACATTTGGACTCTTGTCACTTCTCTATGTTATTCTTCAGGGAGACCTGAAAATCATCTTATAACTTTTGTCTTTTATTATATCCACATTGCCATCTAGGTAATTTCTGATTCTATGAAAGAAAGAAAAGTTTGTTAGAAGATATGGTTGGGTCTACTAGTCCTCAGAAGGTAAGCAATAATAGACAGTAGAGGGAAAAGATAGATGAAGGAGTTTTTAGAATGATTTCCAGAGATGCCATTGGGAAATACTACTTTCTTCTTAAATATGCCAGAAGATTTCAAGCCTTGAAGTGGATTCTAAATGAGAAGTGAGAAAGATAAACCTAGAAAGAGACCTCACATAGAATCATCTTTTATGTTCATTTTCATCTAGATTGCTTTATCACATCACTCTAATTTCTCCCTAGCAACCAAAAGTAAAAAACTGGAGTAGAGATGAACTCTTCATAAGACTAATGTCAAATTAGTAGGACTACTAAAGTTAAAAGCAAATGTGATCAGAAAATCCAAAGGAATGTTCAAGCACATTACAAAAACTAGGGATTTCAGCAAAATCACTGGATAAATGATTAATATACAAAAATCAATTACATTTTTGTTAGAGCAATTAAAACATTAAAATCTAAAAATTATCATTTATATTCGATTTTAGAAGTATCAAATACTTAATATATTTACTTAATATATTTAAAAATTCTACACTGAAACCTTAAAAATTATAACATGGCTGAGAGACATTAATGGTGTCTTAAATGGAGAATTATGCCAGGTTTATGGATAACAATATTTTTAAGATGCAACTATCCTCAAGTTGATCTATAGATTCAATGGAATCTCAATTAAAATCCAGCCAGTTAGTTATTTCGGTAGAAATTGACTAGTGGACCCTAAATTTTATATGGAAATGCAAAGAACCTATGATAGCCAAGAACAAAGTTAGAGTACTTATAATACTATAATGTATATAATAATATATATTAATATATGTAGGTGATTTATCACGCATAAACTTTATCACGCATGTAGCCTTTGGGGGTTTCAGTTTTATGGGGAAAAGATTGTCTATTAGATTTTTTATCTTCAGCAGGCCTAGGTTTTTGTTTTTTTAACTTTTCCATTTGACATATCAACTATAAATATTATACTTTATATTGTATAGTTATTCTACTGGGCAAAGTATCTGAATATTAAGTTTCAGTGCTCTGTTAATTTTTCAGAAATCCTGCCTTCTCTGTCTTTGAACTATTTATTTATTTGTTTGTTTATTTATTTTTTTATTATAGAGAGAGAATGAGAGAGCACGAGAGTGGGGGAGGGGGTGTGGAGGGGCAGAGGGAGAGGGAAAGTCTTAAGCAGACTCCATGCTGAGTGTGGAGCCCAATACGGGGCTGGAACTTTTGACCTTGAGATCATGACCTCAGCTGAAACCAAGAGTCAGCTGCTTAAACGACTGTACCTCCCAGGCACCCCTTGATATTGTTTTTAAGAAAAAAATTAAATTCCGGACTTTTAGTTATTTTTCAGCAATAGAATTTATCAAGGTGCCCAGATAACTTTATTGTTAGGAATGAAAGTCCCTTGTACATGTTAAGTTTGAGACACATTTTAGAAACCCAAGAAGAGACAATGAATAGAAAATTGGTTTTACATGTCTAAAGTCAAGAAAGAGGTCTATACTAGAGATATAAATTTGATGTTATTGGTGTAAAGATAAGACTTAAAGTCATAAGTCTGACCAGATCCCCAAAAAAGTGAATATAGGTGGAGAAATGGTCTAAGGACTCTTGGACACTTAAAAGTTTAGAGATTGGGTAGGTGAGGGACCAATAAAGACTAAGACACATTAGTAAGGTGAGAGGAAACTGGGAAGGTGTAGTCTGCTGAACCATAAGTGATGAAAGAGTTTCCAAGAGGACAGAATGATCAAATGTACCAAATGCTGCTGAAAGTTCAATTAAGATGTACTGGGCTCTTTGGCTTCAACAACCTAGAAGCCAATGACCTTGAGTAGAATAGTTTTGGTGGAGTGCAGGGGGAAAAGCCTGTTTTGAATGGGTTGAATGCAAAATAGAAAGAGAAGAAATTGAAGCCAGCAACTACCAATATGTATTAGTACAAATCAATACGGACAGAGAAATGGGGAAGTAGCTTTAGGACATGTGGAGGTAAGAGGTCTTTTTTTTTTTTTTTTTTTTTTTTGAGGTCTTTTTGAATCTAAGACAAATGACAGCATTCTTGTACATCTGCAAGAATTACCCAGTAAAGAGAAAAAGTAGATGAGGCAGCAGAGATGGAAACAATTTCTGGAGTGATGTTTTTGAGTTGGCAAAGTAGAGGGGATTTCACACATAAGTGAAATCTGGCCTTAGGGAGAAACATGGGCAGAGCATACTCAGGAGACAAAAGAAACTTTCTGAGCACATCTGTGAGTGGGTGGATAGTTGTAGTGGTATGAGCTTGTGGGAATCATATCTTCTGATTTTTTTTTTCAGTAAAATAGGAAACATGTTTATCAACTGAGAATGAGCAGATATTAGAACTTGGAGGAAGAAGGAGGAGGCATGTAACAGTAACCTAGGAGAGTGAATGAATGTGGGGCTGCCAGGTAGCCCAAAGGCCACTTGAAGGGAGAGGTTATGGATTTAAAGTGAAATCAGCCAAGGTAATTGTGTTTTTCTTTAGCTCTGTTCAGCTGTGTGTGTAGTGTATCCCTGCACTGTGCCTACCTCCACTCCCAATGCCAACCCATCCAGCTTGGTGGCCATCTTTCATTGCCACTCAGGACTCATGCTTGGCAAATGCGAGGTACCAAGTTGTGGAATCACTTCTGGCCAGCTGCCCAAACTGAAGTGGCTGGGCTTTTCAGGAGGAAGGAGTGTCCTGAGATCTGGGTCACCGAAGCAGAGGGTGAAACTAAGATGGCAGTCTTAGGCAAATGGGGTGAGTGGAATGGGGCAGAAGCTTTCCGCTTTGTTAGATAAGTACCCACATAATATTCTTGTTCTTGTCTCTTGGGCCACAAAACCTAAAATATTTACTATCTGACAAGGCTCTGAACTACAGAACTCAGCAAGAATTGTGATACATTAGTGCTGGAGAGAGTGACAGTGAGATAGGAGTGAAAAAGCCTCAAAAAATTAGGGAAAATAGACTAAGGGTTATTAGTTGACTGCACCAAGAAGGGTAGTGGATAGAACAGTCAATGGCATGAGATTAAAACTTGAGTCCTGACTCCCTCACTTTTTAAATATTCGTAGAAACCCAGGAGTGAGAATGGCCAAGTAATGGCAAAGGTTACTACAAGGAATAAAAATACAGTTTCAAAAGAGCTTTAAAAAGTCATTGTCTTACCATTATCATTATGGAACTATAAATGGTTATTGTGTTGAAGTAGGATTTAATGGACACTTGAAAACTTATAAAAAGGTTAAGTATATAATCAATAGTGAACCATCAATGTAGAATTTTTAGTAAGTTTTAATGCAGTTCTGAAACCCAGCTTTCCTATAAACTATTCTATGTGTCCTTGGTTTCAACTCTAATGTCTTGCTCATAAGTAAACTTGCCATGCAAACTATTCATTGCCTGTAGAAACAGGGTCCACAGAAAGCTAAAATTAGAACTACCATCCAAGGAATTGTTATTGAATATTTCAAACAACTGAGGCTCTCCTCCATCACCGTCATGGCAAGGTACATACAGGTACATAAATGGAATCATTTTTAATGGATGGGTGCTTTTCTAGGCTACTTTTTTTCTTTTTGAAAATTATCTCCAAGGGCTGAATTACACCTGTGATAGGCAGCCTGAAATGATGAAGAGCACTGAATTTAAGTCTGAATTCCCAATCCAACATTTCCCAGCAGTGTGATATTGGGCAAATAACTAACCCTCTTTGGACCAAAGTTTCCAAGGCAGTAAAATGGAAATAGTATTATTAAAGCACATTGGATTATTGTGAAGAATAAATGAAATGTGTGTGAAGGTTCTTAGCACTATCAGGCATATGCTGGGTAAACATATGAAGTAAGCCTGAATCTGAACTAACAAGATGTTTCATTGATCTTCAGACAACATTCTTCCAGGGTCATGACTTTTTAAAATGAGTTTATAAATTTGTGGAAAAGAGGCATTTTGTTGGAATATTCCAAATGGCTATTATGTGTTGTTTAAGTCATAGGGTAGCACAACTAATAAGCATCTCTAAGATGGAATACAAAATGTTATGGATAGAAACTGAAGTCTTCATACTCATTTATTCTATATAATAGGCCAGAAAACCGATATACTCCAGATAAGAGTGCTGGTAACTTAGGCCCACTGGAGAATCCATGTTCTATTTAAGAGCATCCAAATGCTTTTAACAATATGTTCCCTCCTCCCCTAAATCATCAGATATAGCTAGTGGGCCATCATTTTGTGGCTGTGCATAGACCCTGAGATCTGTGCATGGACCCTGGTGTTGTTGAATGAAATTTCCAGATATTTATGAATATCCTCTTAGTTTTGTTGAGATGCACTGATTTCTATTGCTGAGAGCTAACTAGCAGCATTTTTAACTTTCATTAAAATTAGATCTTTCACTGTATGGCCATTTGTCATAAAGAGACAAAGGTGCTGTCACCTAATGGGAATTTTGCACAACTCAGTAATGAGCTGTGAACAGCAAAGGCCTGTTGAGATATAATCCTGGGATTAGGCTGACTTCCTACCTAAGTGGTTTGTTCTCATAAGCTAATTTCAAAATCACCTGAGACTCAAAATTCTGCTTCAGCAAAATAAAGATTGAGTGTAGTAGGGCTGAAATTTTGGGATCCCTGGCTGTAGCCATAGGACCTGGTTTGGTTGAATTGCTTGACTTCTCCAAGCTTGCTTTCTTCTGGGAGTTTTGGCTTGGCCAGGCCAGTGAAGAGTAGTAGTAGACAAGGGATGAGAGGTCCTGGTGAGTGGTTAGCCTTATCTAGGGAAAATTAAGTTCAAACCAAGAAAATGCAAAAAGCAAGACTGGACTTGAAAATTGGAGATATACCCACAGAGGTCAAGAGTCTAGTAGAAGCAGAAATGGAGTAGGAAGCAAAGAGTAACAGTGAGGCAAGGCAGAGCAAGAGGGGCCAGGCATTTCCTAGGAAGCAGGGGCTGTAATGCTTGGTTTTACCACATGTTAAGAGCTTTCTGATTTGAATCTCAGTTGCCATGGTTTAAAGAGGAAATTGCAAACTAGGGGCCCAGATCAAATTCAGCCCATATGCTAGTGGTAATAATGATAAGAAAATAATGGCTAGCTCTTACTGAACACTTCATACACATGAGGTAAGTTCTAAGTATTGTATACTTATTAGCTCATGGGAACCACCAAATAAGCCTTGAGATGAATACGAATAGTATCCTCAGTTTACAAATGGGGGAACTGGATCAACAGTCAGTTAAGTTGTAGTACCGGGCTTTAAATGTAGGTAGACTGGTTCCAGAGTCTATACACTTACTTACCTACCATCCTATCAAAGGGGTCATATCCTAGTATTAGGGAGAACACACTCAGAGCTTGCAGAATGAGGCCCATACTCTGGTCTGGTGAGGGAGTAGTCCCTAAAAACCAGCTTCCATGCAAAAATAAAAACAGTTTCCACCCCTTGACTACTTTCTTTATGTGTCTCTTGGTCTTGTTCTCACATGACTTTCTTGAGCATCTTTTCATCGCCCCCCCTTTTTGTATATATATTTTTTATTGGAGTTTGATATGCCAACATATAGAATAACACCCAGTCCTCATCCTGTTAAGTGCCCCCTCAGTGCCCGTCACCCAGTCACCCCAATCCCCCACCCACCTCCCTTTCCACCACCCCTTGTTCGTTTCCCAGAGTTAGGAGTCTCTCATGTTCTGTCTCCCTCAGTGATATTTCCCACTCATTTTCTCTCCTTTCCCCTTTATTCCCTTTTACTATTCTTTATATTCCCCAAATGAATGAGACCATATGATGATTGTCCTTCTCCGATTGACTTACTTCACTCAGCATAATACCCTCCAGTTCCATCCACGTTGAAGCAAATGGTGGGTATTTATCATTTCTAATGGCTGAGTAATATCCCATTGTATCTTTTCATCTCCCTTAACTGTCATCAACAAATCATCTTAACAGATTACTTTGAAGGGATATGTTTAACATATTACCTTCACATTTCTTTGAAGGGGCTGTCCTTTTGTTGGCAAATTGTATTTTGCCCACCCAGTGTTTTAAAAACATCAAAAGCAGTTGCCAACATTTTAGATTTGAGAGATTGCACATTCAAATCTTGATTTCCAACTCTTCTTGAGAAATTGGACGACCAAGAGAAGTTCAGGATGGTGTTCTTGCTAACTACTGACATGATGTTTGGCAGAGCTGGTGCTACTACTCCCCAGAGCTCTGTCATCTGCATCCACCTCTGCTGTATTGTTCACTGATGGCACTTGATTTGCCTCAGGAGGACTTTGTGATCCCTAGTTTAAAGGTCCCAGGTGAGTTGATAGCATCGAGTATAGCAGAGTGATGTTAGGATCGTAAGGAGAGATATGCAGAAAACAATTGAATTTAAAATTATAAAGTGGGACTTAAATAATTGAAATGAAACTCCTCAGCTCTATGCATCTATTTGTATGATTTTAGAGTTTTGAATTTTATAAATAATGGCTAGCACCTATGGAACCCTTTCCAGTAGCAGAGAGAAGGCTATGCATTCACTAAACTGGTTCACTTTGTGCCAGTGCACATAATGAAGGTTTTGTTGGCCAGTGCATTGACACCTAGGCAAGACCTTAAGACTGGTTCTGAGGAAAGTGATGTGTGTCATTACGAGGTCTAGCCCTCAAGATCATTCCAGATATAATTATTCTCTTTCTTCCCTTTCCATGGAATCTTGGATACCATGAGTTAAAGATTATGGCATTACATGATAAAAGGATTTAGGGCACAGAATTATTACCTGGAGAACAGCCAGCTGGCATCGACCATCCACACTAGAGAAATTATCTTCTATTTTATTGGGCCACGGAGATTGAGGTTTGCTTGTTACTGTACCTACTGGCAACTACCATGACGAATAGTCTTAATATTACTCTGTTTAAAGCACTTTACATATAGGAGTTCATTTGGTTCTCACAACTACCTTGTAAGTTCTCTGCTATCCCATTTTGCAGATAAGGAGACTGAGGCATAGAGAACTCAGTAACTTGCCCAAGGTTATAGAGCTAATCAGTAGCAGAGCCAGGATTTGAACAGAGGCTGGCTAGCTTCAAAGTCTTACCATTGTCCATACTGTCTCTCAGCAAATTTCTTCTGAGGACATGCTAAGGTCCAGGCAAAACCAAGGCTCTGGGAATACAAAGTCCATAAATGCACACTGTCCCTATACTCAAGGAGCTCACAGTATAACAGAAGAAGTAGTTTCACGCATGATTAGGTAAACTGACATACTTATTGAATGACTGATTGTGTGTCAGACATTGGGGTAGGGGAAGAAGTTTACCCACTGTGAAAGGTGGTAAGAGGGTAAGTGAGGATGGAGATCTATAGGAGGGGTAAACCACTTCACACAGGAAAGACAGGGGACATCTCATGGGACTGAACGGTCTGCTTGGCTCCTGAGAGCTGCTTAGGCTTTTGCCAGGGTTTGAATAATTCCAGGGGCTTGCTAGGCATGTCCTGTTTCTCCTCGAGTACATGCAACCTGAAGCTCTCTCCTCTCTGACTTATGAGCCTTTTCTTTACCCAGTGAAGTGATCATCACTGCTTAGTTATTTTAGGAACAGGAACAGAGAACAATTAAAAAATCATCAATTACTGTAAATAAACCTGACAGTCAATATCCCTCATGATACCATAAACCCATGCAGCTATTGACTCACTAACAGGTGAATAATTCTCTAGGATCAATGATGACAATAATGCTTTGCTAAATTTAGAACCATCAAAATAAACATACAAGTACAGAGGGTCAAAACAATTCCTCATATCCACAGGGAAATTTTCATCAAGTTAATGTGCCATGATAAAGCAAAAACAAGTGGGAAAAAAAATCCACTTCTCCTTGAACGTACTCTTTTTTTTTCCTGTAGAGGATTATAGAATTGTTTTCTTTGTTTCCAAACTTTATGACATTTCATGCAGCAATGATATTAGCTTAGAAAAATGATGACTAGTCAGCATCCACATGGAGGCACTCCTTTTAAGATATTTGTGAAAGAGTCCAATGACCTTTAGCATCCCACAGTTTCAGCTTGGTTATTGCAAATGTTATTTGTATTCCTTGGTTTTTGCTGTTCTCCTCATGTTATATACGTCTTTATGTCGTTTTGCATATTCTGCATCTGCAATGTATAGTGTTTGGCACTCTTTTAACAGTGAAGCTTACAGGAAGCTTAAATTTTCTATGACCTTATATATTCAAATACTTCTTACCATATGTAGGTACATGGAGCTACGTACTGCAATTAAGAGTGAGTTGAGAGAGACCTGCATCCTAATCCCATCTCTGCTTGGCCCTGGCCTTGGGCAATCTCCTTACCTCTCTAAGCCTCCATGTTCTCATCTATTAAATGGAGTTAATGTGAGAATCTTTCTCATATGATAGAAAAGCACAAATTAGTGGAAGGAATGTAGATAAGGATGAACAGAGAAATTTAAAAAAAGCACCTACAGTTGGGTTGAGGGAACACCAAAGACTCATGACATTTCCTTGCTCATGGCCTTAAATAATTTTCTTTCACCCATAAAATAAATGCCAAAGTCTGAATTCCTTAGCTGGCCTTCAATATCTGTATATTTCTCACTCCTTCCTAACTTCATCTTATTAAAGCAGTCTGTGTTTAGATTACCAAGACCTAGGTTCTAGCCCAGAATTTACCATTTATCAGTTGTGTGCTTTGAACAGGTTGCTGAACCTTTCTGAGGCTTAGTTTTCTCAAATGAAAAATGTGGATACAAGTATCTTCTAGGCAATGGGTTGAATGAAATGCTCAACACAGAACCCCTTATATCGTACACACCTCGTAGAATGCTCTCCCTCTTTGATTGTGTGAAAAAGTCCTCTATAACCTGTAAGTCATTCGGAAGAGTTATGTATCATCATCATTTGGACAGAGCAGCTGGTCTGAACAACACTGTATTTATGCAGCTTCAGAGACATTGTATAAATACATAAATGCCTCAGTAGAATGCAGATAGATTTCGCTTACTGGCATCACCAAGTTTCTTCAAGTTGGCAGCTGCCAGTGAAAGACTATTCCAGTGGGATACACTTGAGAACGATGCCATTACAAAACTTAATTAGGACAAAAGGTATGGAACGGAGAAGATTAAAACCCCATGGCCCAGGACATTGCAAATTGGCCAGAAAATAGAGTGGGGAAAAAAGCAAAGAAAATTCTGCCCACAATAGGTTTTCCCTGGGCCTTTCCATTGTAAGACCAGTGACTTCTCCTTGGAGAACCCTCCCTACAGAGAACACTTTGGTTTTGGTCTGCACACTCTTCAGCTCTGTTGGGCTTTCTCTCTCATGAACTCCTTGGGTTAAATCAACTGTCACTTCTTCCCAGACTGACCACACATAGCTCTCCATGAGCTTGTAGAAAAGCAACTCTGTCCACCGCTCAAAGCAGCTCCTGCCTAATCCCATTATGTTTATGGGTGTTGGTCACATTTTGTTTACAGCTACAGACATCAGCATTTCAAGTCCTGTTAATATCCCCTTTGGTTCAGTTCAAATGACCTGTGAAAAGTACTGACTGATCCTTAATGGGACAGTCAATTCACCTTTTCATTCCAACACCAAAAAGTTTTCCACTTTGATATGTATAAAAATCACTGTGATAAATCACATTGAATCCCAGTTCTGTTTCACTTGCTATTAGACCCCATGCCAAATCTTGAAGGACCTGCATTCAATTTGCTTTCACATAATAGAAACTTTTTCCTTCTGAGGAAGGAAAGTTGCTTGTATTTTTCTGGTTGGTAAAAAAGAATTGCTCCTTCTCGCCCATGAATCAGGGGAAGCAGCTCCTCTTACAAATCCTGCAAATCCTCTGTAAGAACATGGTTTATGTTCCTGTCGATAAGGAACAAAACAAAAGAAATACAGTAATGGTGGCATTAGCAAGTCATAAAACAACTACTTTTGAATATTTATATTTTTAGGCAGTTTAAAATGCATGTTCTTTTTAAAAATAGACTGAAGAGATATACCATTTATTAAGCCTATACCAGGTGCAGGGCACATATTCAGTACTTATGAGATTACCTTACTTAATCTTCCCAACTTTATGAGATGATGTTATAGATATTGAGTAACTTCTCCAAAGCTGTGTATCTGCTCAGTGGTGGAGCTGGGTTTGTACTCAGGTCCACTTGATTTCAAAGTCCAAATTAGGGAACCCTGGGTGGCGCAGCGGTTTGGCGCCTGCCTTTGGCCCAGGGCGCGATCCTGGAGACCCGGGATCGAATCCCACGTCGGGCTCCCGGTGCATGGAGCCTGCTTCTCCCTCTGCCTGTGTCTCTGCCTCTCTCTCTCTCTCTCTCTGTGTGACTATCATAAATAAATAAAAATTAAAAAAAAAAAAAAAAAACAAAGTCCAAATTATCTCCGTCTACTCTGCTAACCCTCTCTAACTATATAAACTTAAAAGCAGAATCAATTAAAAATCAGAAACTCCCAAATCAATCGTATTTTTCTGCACAGATTTCTATTTGATTATAAAATGAACTGGTAACTTAGGGTGAATTGGAAAGAACATCACTTGTTTTTTTTAATTTAGGCTCTGTCACTTGCTGGCTGTGTCATCTCAATCAAGCATCTTAGATGCTTGAACCTTCCATTTTCTTATCTGTAAAGTGGGAATAATAATAATATCTACATTACACAGTTGTTATGATTTAACAAATAATACATGCAACTCTTCCTGGAGAATAACTGGAGAGTTGTTCAATAAAAGGCAGCCCTTCTTCTTCTTATACTGAGTGGACATTTACTTGGTGACGACACTGAAAACATTTACGCCAATTAATGCTAATATTTTGAACCAGAAAATTAGAAGGTTTCCTTCATAAAGAATCAAGAAAAAAATAAATGACTGAGAAATGGTTTCTTCATACACTAGCAATTCTAGTAGATGTTAAGGAATTGCTAATGCAACCTGCAAGGCAAATAGGTCTGTAAAAGGTCGAAATAACAAATGCATTCCTTTTCTTTCTCAAGTTTAAAATGCTTAGGGTAAAAATACATTTGTAGCTTTCTAGTGAGCCTTTTTATTCATTCCTTAAAAAAAAAGTCATGCCATAAATTTAACAGGTCTTAAGCTGTAAGTTAGAGTAATTTTTAAAGTGGTAGGCCAAATTATATGCATGCCACCTACTAGCATTTTTCTGAAAACACTAATGTTGCTCTAAATAGTGTCAGAATGGGCGATTTCTGAAAAAGCAGTAAAGAAACACTGCAAGCATTTTATTATTACATTTGATAGTCCTCTGGCTGAGCACTTTCAAATTGGGATTATTCTGGATGCTAAGAATAAGTGAAAACACACAAACATCATCCTGTAAATGACTTCTCCTTCTCCCTTCTTATTCTTTGATAGTAGGAAATATACAGAACACACTGAAAATTCTACTGCAGCCTCTTATTGAGGTGAAAAATTACTGGGGACTCTGCCTAATAAAAATCATTGCATCCAACCACAGAAAATCAGGAGTCAAAAACTCTAACCTTGAATTTTAGAACTTTTTTTTTTTTTTTTTTTTTTTGAACCTCAAAAGTGCATTTCCCTCTATTGGTCTATGAGAACACCATGCAGCACGATGGAACATAGGGAAAGGTGGCAAGTTCCAAGTGATCTTTGCTCTTCCACATCCAGCACAATGGACTAGAGTGAATGCTGGAATTTTGACCTTCCTCCTCCTTTAACCTTTCCTAGACAGCATGCATTCCATGTCTTTTTTTTTTTTTTTAATGGAGGTCTTCCTAGTAGGGCATTCAGCTATTTGTTTTAAAGATTTATTTATTTATTCATGAGAGACACAGACTGAGAGAGAAAGGCAGAAACAAAGGCAGAGGGAGAGGCAGGCTCCCTGCGGGGAGCCGATGCAGGATTCTATCCTGGATCCCGGGATCACCACTTGAGTCAAAGGCAGGCACCCATCCGCTGAACCACCCACCCAGGCATCCCGCATTCCATGTCTTAATGAGACTTTCTCTCAGTTTGACAAAAATTCTCAGAATTTTTGAGATTTACATGTAAGGTTGAGACTGTCAAGAATCAAGCAGCTTATGCAAAGTGTCATGGAATTTAAGATAGAGCCAGGACTCAAACTGAGTCTTTTTTTTTTTTTTCTTTAAATTTTTATTTATTTATGATAGTCACAGAGAGAGAGAGAGAGAGAGAGAGGCAGAGACACAGGCAGAGGGAGAAGCAGGCTCCATGCACCAGGAGCCTGATGTGGGATTCGATCCCGGGTCTCCAGGATCGCGCCCTGGGCCAAAGGCAGGCGCCAAACCGCTGCGCCACCCAGGGATCCCTCAAACTGAGTCTTTTGACCATCAGCCAGCCCATCACTTTGCCCTACAGGAGAACTAAAAGGAGAGTTTGTTTTGACAAGAGCACAAGCAAGAGGAGCCTGTGGACTGGATCCTAAAGCAGGTGTCAGAAAGAGAAAAAGGTGGGACTAGTCCAGTTTTGTCTCATTTCATCCAGAGCAGCCTCAGCCTCTGAGCAAACGAGATTCATGGTATGCTATCTGCTGAGATAAACTAGGGGAAACTAGGGGAGGCACATAAGAATGGGCAAATTTCCATCCTTGTTGTGATGGGGGAGACTAGGACAGTCACCCTCCAGTGCCTGTTCCCTCTGATGATAATAGTACCCACCTCACAGAGGGCCCGTCACTCTACATAAAATGCTTAGGGAAAACTTAACTAAATTACTAAATTGGGAGTAATAGCATAGCTTTATGAAAGAAAGTCCATTCCATCGTAGGAGTGCACATGTGCATTATTACAAATTTGGAAAATATCTTTATTAACAAATACTTAGTGTTTCATATGTGCTTCGCAATAATAAACTCATTTCTTAGTAAGGAAATTTTTTCACACTTTCATTTACAGAGAGGTTATAAAACTTGTCTAAAGTCACACAATTGGCGTTAGATCTAGGATTCAATATCAAGAGAAGTCAGGTTATCGTTCAAATAAAAGGATGAACCAAAAAATATCCATAATCCCCATACCCAGAGACTGTAATTTGCTCTTATGTTAGTTTACTTTTTTCTCCTCTCATGGTAGTTTATTTAGACAATGGATCATTTTTGGGAGCCTGGATGGCTCAGTCAGTTAAGCACCCCACTCTTGGACTCGGCTCAGGTCATGATCTTGGGGTCCTGGGATGGAGCTGATGTGGGGTTCTGTGCTCTGCACAGAATTTGCTTGTCCCTCTCCCTCCTCATCTGCTCCTCTCTTCACACGTACACACATACACACTCTCTCTCAAATACATAAATAAAATCTTAAAAAAATAAAGATAGATCATATTAATGTTTTTATTTGATCATTATATTTTGTCAGGATCATTTGATCATTATACATTGTCAGGCTCACACTCTATGATTTCAAGATTTCAAGATATAGGAACATCATGTATTGGTAATATATGAATATCCCAGACATTATGCTAAGTACTCTACATATATTTTCCAACTTGACCTTCATAGCAATCCTGTCAGTTAGGTCTTATTCTTTCCATATTATTGATGAATATTATTGATGAAAGGAAATTATGCATTAAAAGTCCTATTCTTGTAGCCTTCTTATTCAAAAATAACTATGCAGCAGAAATCAACACGGCAATTTAGAAGCAGTAACGTACCTTAAGATAGGCCTAGACTGATTTTACAGATAAGAAAACAAGCACTGGGAAAAGGTGATTTTTTCACTGTCATGCATTAGGTTAAGGACATAGGGAAGACTAGAACCCTAGATCTCTTAAATTCAGTTGAATGCTCACTCCACATCTCCCCCGCCTCCTCCCACCCACATAGTGTTTTAAATAAAACTATCAGTCCCTTTTCCTGCTATTCATTTCCTCCAAGCAATAGAAGTGACAGAGTCAATGTTTCTGAGCTGATTTGTCCCTTAGCATCTTGCCTTGCCTCGCATACAGCTGTCTATTTGCCTGCAAGATCTTCCACAACTCTGTTGATTCTCATGACTGCTTCCATCTGCATGAATCACCCAAGATATTAACATCCTTCTCTTGTGGGACCTACATTATATGCAGAGGGAAGTTAACTTTGAGCTGAACAAATTGGGTTTGAGAGGACATCTGTGATCCATTTTAACTTAATAGGAATTTAAACAAAATAAAGAAAATACAGTGTGGTTGAGCAGAGATATATGGGGGGATATGGTTAGAATTTTGTCAGGTATAATACAGAAAATCAGACTATGGATTTCTAACTGGTTATGTTAAGAGTACTAAAATGCAATTTTAAGTGCTGAAAATAGGGGTGAGTAGAAATGTAATAATGATAATAATAATAATAGTAATAATAATATCCTACTTAGCACAGGGCCTAGCACATAATAAGCCCTTTAAATAAGATACTTTATATTATCTATTTACCTTCAAAACTACTCAAACTATACTCACTCCCCTGGTGAGGAATCTGAGGGTTTATGTAACTCCCAGCCTAAGTAATTTACAAACAGTACAGCTTGTAGGTGAAAGAACTGGGAGCCATATGTCTTTTTAATGGACACATTTATTTCCCTCTAAAGTATAAGCTCCATGAAAGTAGGGATTTTTCATCCAGTTTTGATCATTGCTGTGTCCTGGAGCCTAGAATAGTGTCTGGCATGGATGTACAATTAAGCACTTAGAGTCTGGTTTCCGTCATTCAACTTAATAGTGTAGCAAGAATGTGAGGGGAGAGATACAACTCTTAACTAGGATGAATTATCTGGACAGACCCAAACAACCAGACAGGCTGTCAATATATCTTCCTAAGTCCATGTTAATGAAGGGACAGAATGTAGTAGAAGGATGCCAGTATGAGAGGAGGTCAGCAGCCATCATATAATGGAGGAGTGATAGTAGTGGCTTGATGCATTTGCAATACATCGTGTTATGAAATGACAAAGCAGCACAAATTGCTTCTATGAAAATAATAAGGATAATGGGAAAGCATCTCTTTCACTCCCTCTGTTTCCAGATTTTAAGATAATAATGATTGCATGCAAAACATTTTGAAGGGCTACTTGTAGCCATTCTGCCAAATGGGATTCCTCAACTCTCTGACTCCTATGGTTCATCTGAATGGGCACAGATCATGGCCTGTGGTTGGAAACTGTGATGGAATGTTTCATGAATCAGCCCAGGCTCTTGGACTTTTGACCCTGTATAGATAACTCTGGAATTTTTCCACTGAAGCTGTAGCTAGTATAAGAGAGAAAGGAATTGGCATAGTATTTAGTAAGATTGAGTCTACAGAAAGAGAACACACACACACGATGGATGGGACAGACTGGATGTGATCTCTGACCAATGAAGGGAAGATAGAATTTGGCTCTGAATGCTTGAGACTGCATGACCTTATTTCTTGACTGTAGAAATAACTGAAATAACTTCAAAATCTATACATAAATGTCTCATCATTTTCTCTTATCATACAATTACAGTAGCAGCAACAACAAAAAAGACCATTGGCACTTGGAACTTCCTTTTTTATTAGAAGGCTCTATGTTATAGTGATAAGGACATGGGTTTCAGAGACAGACAGACCTGGGTTCAAATTCAACTCTGCAAGTCACTTCCTTCCCATGGTCAGCAAGTAACTACAACTAGTTCAGTTTCCCCAATAGCAATTTGAAAGATGAAATACTAGTACCAGTCCCATAATAATGGTATATAAGGGGATCCCTGGGTGGCTGAGTGGTTTAGCGCCTGCCTTTGGCCCAGGGTGTGACCCTGGAGTCCTGGGATCGAGTCCCTCATTGGGCTTCCTGAATGGAGCCTGCTTCTCCCTCTGCCTGTGTCTCTGCCTCTCTCTCTCTCTCTCTCTCTCTGTCTATAATAAAGAAAAAGAAGAAAGAAAGAAAGAAAGAAAGAAAGAAAGAAAGAAAGAAAGAAAGAAAGAGAAAGAAAGAAAGAAAGTCTAGTTCATTAAAAAAATAATGGTATATAAATAAATGTATTTGTTTTTCATGGCTGTTTTAAGGATTAAAGAAAAATATATGTAAAATACCTGATCCATTATAGACATTCTATAAATAGTAAATTACAAACACACACACACACTATATATATAAATAAAAGAAATAGTAAGGGTAAAAATGTATTGGAGCAGGAGTCCAAGATGGCAGAGGAAAAACTCACAAGGAGACCTTAGTTTTGTCTGGTCCCAGGAATTCAGCTAGATAGCTATTAAATCATTCTGAACATCTGCAAACTCAACCAGAGATCTAAGAAAAGAATAGCTGCAATTCTACAAATAGAAAGGTGACCACTTTCAGCAAGGTTGGAGGTGCGGAGAAGCAAATCTGAGAGGGTATATGGGAAGTCAACTGAGGGAGGAGGGAGCTGGCTACCAGAAAGTGATACAAGCAGTGGAGTACAGAATCGGAGCTTTTATAGGTTTGCTTCAGAGAGGGATGTCCTTTCCTGAAAGGCACTCAGGTGGCCAAGCAGGGTGGAATCCAAGGTGGGACAGCATGGTCTCAGGATCCCCAGGGTCATGAAAAGAATGAGGGTACCTGAGTGCCACAGAGTTCGCAGGCATCGGAGTGGGGAAGCCAGCTGCAATCAGCAAGCCCAGGAGTGGGCTTTCAGCTGGGGGTGCCACAGAGCATGACCTGGGGCACAGTGTGTACGTCCACTCCCTGAGCAGGGGCCCAGCAAATGGCAGAACCCCACGGAGACCCCCCTCCATCGCTTGGGAGGCATGGTGCAGGTTCGTGTGGGAGGAATCTACAGAGTTTGGGGACTCCAGTGGGGCTGCCTGCCTGAAGATGGAAATGCTCAGTCACAGGCCGAGTGAGCACCAACTGCCCACCGGAACCAAGGAGACAGGAGTGATGGACTGCTTTTCCCTGAGGGGCGCTGAGGAGCAGGGCCCCAGGCTTTCCGCTCTGGGGACTGCAGGTTGGGAGGCTGCTATTTTCACTCTCATCCTCTAAAGCTGTGGGAAAGCCTTCCGGGAACAAAAGCCACAGAGAGAAACTGGAGCGGATGACTTAGCCTGGCTGCCTGGCGAGGGAGGTGCAATCCCACCCCGGGACAAAGACAACTGAGAATTAGTGCAACAGGCGCCCCCAGAAGCTCAGCGAGAGCATGCAGCCAAGACCAAGTCTACCAAACATTGAGAACTGCAGAACTCCAGCACTAGGGGACTATAGCATATAGAATTCATTGTTTGGGTTATTTTTCCTCATGATTCTTTAGTCTTTCAATTTAATTTTTTCTCTTTCCTTTTTCAGCCAATTTCTTATTTTATCAACTCTTTTTTTAAGACCTTGTTTAATTTTCATTTTTACAATCACAGTCTACCTTTCATTGTATTTAATTTTATCTTGTATATACGTAAGCTTTTCTTTCTTTACAAGTTTGGGATACAGTTTTTTCTAACAGATTGAAATACACCTAGACTCAATCTAGTGTATGGCTCTATTATCTTCACCCGTCTGATCATATTCACTTTTTTGTTTGTTTCTTCTTTTTTTCTGTTTTGTTAAAGTCTTTAAATTTTCATCTATACATTCTATCCTTTAAATGTATTTAATTTTTTTTGTATATATGTGTTTTTCCTTCCTTACAATTTTGAGATATAACTTCTAACAAACCAACCAAAATGCACTCAGGATAGTACTCTGTTCTATTCACTTTCCTGTTTATATTTCTTCTTTTTCTTTTTGGTCTTTTCATTTTTACAATTACATTCTATCCTTTCACTGTATTTAATATTTTTTGTACATATAAATTCTTCTTTCATTACAATTTTGGGACCTAGTTTTCTAACAAATGGACCAAAATGTACACAGGATCCAGGGTATTGCTCTATTCTGTTCACCTGTTTGATTATATTGTCTTCTTTTGCTTATTTATTTTTGTTTTTTGTTTTGGGTCTCTTCCGAGATATTTGTTTAGTGTCTATTTCTCTAGAATTGTTGCTGCCATTTTAGTATTTTGTTCCCTTGTTTATCTATTCTTCTCTGGGTAGAATTACAAGACAGAAAACTCACCTCAAAAAAGAGAATAAGAGGCAATACTGACTGCCAGGGACCTAATCAGTATAGAAATAAGTAAGATGTTGGAACTAGAGTTCAGGATAACAATTAGAGGGGCTTGAAAAAAACATAGCAGATACTAGAAAATCCCTTTCTGGAGAAATAAAAGGACTAAAATCTAATCAAATCAAAATTAAAAGGGTTATTAATGAAATGCAATAAAAATGGGGGCTCTAACTGCCAGGATAAATAGGAAGAAGAGAGAATTAGTGATCTAGAAGACAAAATGATGAAGAATAAAGAAACTAGAAAAAAGAGATAAACAACTAGTGACCAACAGGGTAGAATTTGAGAAATAAGTGATACCATAAAGTGAAACAATATGGGAGTAATTGGGATCCCAGAAGAGGAAGGAGGGGGGCAGAAGGTATATTGAAGCAAATTATAGCAGAGAACTTCCCTAATCTAGGGAAGGAAATAGGCATCCAAGTTCAGGAGGCACAGAGAACCCCCTCAAAATCAATAAATATAGGTCAACACCTCAACATATATAATAGTGAAGACTGCAAATCTAAGAAACAAAGAGAATATCCTGAAAGCAGCTCAGGACAAGAGGTCTGTAACCTACGAGGGTAGAAATATTAGACTGGCAGCAGACATATCCACAGAGACCTGGCAGGCCAGAAAGAACTGGCATGATATATTTAAGGTGCTAAATGAGAAAAATATACAGAATATTTTATCCAGTTAGGATCCCATTAAAAATAGGAGAGATAAAGAGCTTCCAGGACAAACAGAAACTAAAAGAATTTGTGATCACCAAACCAGCGCTACAAGAAATATTAAAAAGGGATCCTTTAAGTGAAGAGAGAGTTCAAAAATAACATAGACCTGAAAGGAACAGAGACAATATACAGAAACAGTGACTTTACGGGTAATACGATGGACTAAATTCATATCTTTCAATAGTTACTCTGAATGTAGATGAGCTAAATGTCCAATCAAAAGACAGAGGGTATCAGATTGGATTAAAAAGCAAGACCCATTGATATGCTATCTGCAAGAGACTCATTTTAGACCCAGAGACACCTACAGATTTAAAGTGAGGTGGTGGAAAACCATTTATCAAGCTAATGAACATCAAAAAAAAGCTGAGATGGCAGTCCTTATATCAGACAAATTAGATTTTAAACCAAAGACTGTAATAAGAGATGATGGACACTTTAAATTTAAATATCTCAAAATAGTAAGGAAGGAAAAACACATATATACAAAAAAATTAAATACATTTAAAGGATAGAATGTATAGATGAAAATTTAAAGATGATGGAGATGATATATCATAAGGGTCTATCCAAAAAGAAGATCTAACAATTGTAAACATTTATTCCCCTAATGTGGGAGCAGCCTATTATGTAAGCCAATTAATAACAAAACTAAAGAAACACATCAATAATAATGCAATAATAGTAGGAGTCTTTACCCACTCACTGCAATGGACAGATCATCTAAGCAAAAGATCAACAATGACACTAGGGCTTTGAATGACACACTGGACCAGATGGACTTAATAGTTATACTCAGAACATTCTATCTAAAGTAACAGAATACACATTCTTCTGGAGTGCACACAGAACATTCTGCAGAATAGGTTACATACTGGGTCATACATCAGGTCTCAACCAATACCAAAAGATTGGAATCATTCCCTGCATATTTTCAGACCATAATGCTTTGAAACTGGAACTCAATCACAGGAGGAAATTTGGAAAGAACTCAAATACATGGAGGCTAAAGAGCATCCTACTAAAAAATGAATGGGTCAACCAGGATATTAAAGAATTAAAAAAATTCATAGAAACAAATGAAAATGAAAGTACAACTGTTCAAAACCTTTGGGATGCAGCAAAGGTGGTCCAAAGAGGGAAGTATGTAGCGATTAAAGCCTTTCTCAAAAAATAAGAAATTTCTCAAATATACAACTTAACCTTTAACCTAAATGGGCTGGAAAAAGAACAGCAAATAAAGCCTAAACCCATGAGGAGGAGAGAAATAGTAAAGATTAGAGCACAAATCAATGAAGTAGAAACCAAAAGAACAGTAGAATAGATCAACAAAACTAAGTGCTGGTTCTCTGAAAGAATAAGACTGATAAACCCCTGGCCAGACTTATCAAAAAGCAAAGAGAAAGGACCCAAATAAATAAAATCATGAATAAAAGAGGAGAGATCACAACCAACACCAAAAAAATACAATTATAAGAACATATTATGAGCAACTATATGCCAACAAATTAGGCAATTTGGAAGAAATGGATACATTCCTAGAGATGTATAAGCTACCAAAACTGAAACAGGAAGAAACAGAAAATCTGAACAAACCCATAACCAGCAAGGAAATAAAGCAGTAACCAAAAACTTCCCAACAAACCAGAGTCCAGGGCCAGATGGCCTCCCAGGGGAATTCTACCAAACATTTAAAGAAGAATTAATACTTATTCTTCTGAAGCTGTTTCAAAAAATAGAAATGGAAGGAATACTTCCAAACTCTTTCTATGAGGCCAACATTACCTTGATCCCAAAACCAGACAAAGACCCCACCAAAAAGGAGAATTACAGGTCAATATCTCTGAGGAACATGGATTCCAAAATTCTCACTGATATACTAGCCAATAGGATCCAATAGCACATGAAAAGGATTGTTCACCATGACCAAGTGGGATTTATTCCTGGGCTGCAAGGGAGGTTCAACATCTACAAATCAATCAATGTGAAACACCACATTAATAAAAAGAAAGGACAAGAAACATATGATCCTCTCAATAGATGCAGAAAAAGCATGTGACAAAGTACAGCATCCTTTCTTGATTAAAACTCTTCACAGTGTAGGGGTAGCGGGAACATACCTTGATATCATAAACACCATATAAGAAAAGCCCACAGTGAATATTATTCTCAATGAGAAAAACTGACAGCTTTTCTCTCAAGGTCAGGAACATGGCACCCTCACCACTGCTGTTCAACATAGTACTAGAAGTCTTAGCCTCAGCAATCAGACAAAAAAAGAAATAAAGGGCATCTGAATCAGCAAAAAGTCAAAACTTTCACTCTTTGCAGATGACATGATACTCTATATGGAAACCCCCCAAGTTGCTAGAACTCATACAGGAATTCAGCAACATGGTAGGATATAAAATCAATGCACAGAAATCAGTTGCATTTCTGCACACTAACAATGAGATAGAAGAAAGAGGAATTAAGGAGTCAATTCCATTTACAATTGCACCCAAAACCCTAAGATACCTAGTAATAAACCTAACCAAAGAAGCAAAGGTCTGTACTCAGAAGACTATAGAACACTTATGAAAGAAATCGAGGAGGACACAAAGAAATGCAAAAACGTTCCATGCTCATGGATTGCAAGAACAAACATTGTTAAAATGTTTATGCTACCTAGAGCAATCTATACATTCAATGCAATCCCTATCAAAATCCCATCAACTTATTTCACATAGTTGGAACAAATAATCCTAAAATTGGTCTGGTACCAGAGAAGACCCCAAATAGCCAAAGGAATGCTGAAAATGAAAACCAAAGCTGGTGGCATCACAACTCTGGACTTCAAGCTTTCTTACAAAGCTGTAATCATCAAGACAGTAAGGTACTGGCCCAAAACCAGACACATAGAGCAATGGAACAGAACAGAGAACCCAGAAGTGGACCCCCACCCCTATGGTCAACTAATCTCAACAAAGCAGTAAGGAATATCCAATAGAAAAAAGACAGTCTCTTCAACAAATGGTGCTGGGAAAATTGGACAGCCACATGCAGAAGAATGACACTGGATCCTTTCCTCACACTACACATAAAAATAGACTCAAAATGAATGAAAGACCTAAATGTGAGACAGGAATCCATCAAAATCCTAAAGGAGAGCAGAGGCAGCAACCTTTTTGACCTTGGCCACAGCAACTTCTTGCTAGACACGTCTCCAAAAACAAGGGAAACAGGCAAAAGAACCTATTGGGACTTCATCAAGATACAAAGCTTTTGCACAGCAAAGGGAATAGATGACAAAACCAAAAGACAACCAACAAAATCGGAGAAGATATTTGCAAATGACACATCAGATAAAGGGCTAGTATACAAAATCTATAAAGAACATATCAAACTCAACACCCAAAGAACAAATAATCCAATCAAGAAATGGGCAGAAGATGTGAACAGACATTTCTCCAAGACATATACATGGCCAACAGACACATGAAAAAATGTTCAACAACACTCGGCATCAGGGAAATACAAATCAAAACCACAATGAGATATCACCTCACATCAGTGAGAATGGCTAAAATTAACAAGTCAGGAAAGAACAGATGTTGTGAGGATGGGGTGAAGGGGAAACCCTCTTACACTGTTAGTGGGAATGTAAATGGGTGCAGCCACTCTGGAAAACAGTATGGAGGTTCCTCAAACAGTTGAAAATAGAGCTACCCTACAACGCAGCAATTGCACCACTAGGTATTTACCCCAAATATACAAATGTAATGATCTGAAGGGGCACCTGCACCCCAAAGTTTATAGCAGGAATGTCCACAATAATCAAACTGTGGAAAGAGCCCAGATGTCTATCGACAGATGAATGGATGAAGAAGATGTGGTGTAGATGTACAATGGAATACTACTCAGCCATCAAAAAATGAAATCTTGCCATTTACAAGGACATGGATAGAACGAGAGGGTATTACACTAAGTGAAATAAGCCAATTAGAGAACAATTATCATATGGTCTCACTCATATGTGGAATTTAAGAAACAGAACAGAGGCTCATATGGGAAGAGAAGGAAGAATAAAACAAGATGAAATCAGAGAGGGAGACAAATCATAAGAGATTCTTAACCATAGGAAACAAACTGAGGGTCACTGGAGGGTTGGGGACGGGTAACTGGATGATGGACATTAAAGAAGGCATGTAATATAATGAGCACTAGGGTTATATAAGACTGATGAATCACTGACCTCTACCTCTGAAACCAATGATACATCATGTTAATTAATTTAATTTAAATAAAAATTCTTAAAAGGGTAAAAATGTATCATTTCCATAAACAATAGTGCCAATTCAAACGAGTCAAGAACATCCTTGAAAAATTATATATTTAAAATTAAGCACTGGACAAAGAATATTAACAAGCAAGTCATAAAAGAAAAAAATGTACGTGGACAACATAATTAGGAGAAATATTTTAACATCATGTGTTGCCTGGGAGATGCTAAACAAACAAAAAATACTATTTTTCACCAACTATATGGGGAAAATAGGGTAGCTTGATAAGATCTTACAAGAAAGACAATATGGGAAAATGGCAGTATAAATTGTTCTGTTTTTATAGAAAATAGGCAGTATCTATTACAGAAAAAAACAAGCATATTCTAATATAACAATTGCATGTTAGGATCAATTCTGTTAAAAAAGGAAAAAGCAAAATGCCATTCTGGACCATAAAACAACTCTTCAGCAAATTTAAAAGGATTGAAATCATAGAATATAGCCTTGATAAAATTAATTAAATTAGAAATCAAAAATAGAAAAATAGCATGAAGATCACTAAAAGCTTGGAAGTTAAATAGCATACTTCTAAATACCTGGTTAAAAAATAAGAGAAGGTAGAGCATATTTTAAATCAAATGGAAATGAAAATACAAAATATCAAAATTCAAGAGATGCAATGATCAAAATCTGTGTGAAATTTATAAAACAGACCATTTACATTAGAAAAGATTACTAATGGTCTCAAGAAATTATCTGAAGTTTTACCATAAGAAACTGGAAAATGCATCCACATACACAAAGTAACCCAAGGTAAGCAAAAGAAAGAAAACAATAAAGTACAGAAATAAAGATAGAAGTAGAAATGAGATAAATAATAGAGAAAATAAGTAAAACCAATAGCTAATTCTTGGAAATTAATCAATATAATTGATAAAACTGTAGACTAATCTTAGCAAAAACAAAGAAGACACAAATTACCTCAAGAATTAAATTGTGATTATCACTATAGATGTATAAATATTAAAGAATAACAAAATATTATGCAGAATTTCATGCCAATAAATTTGATAACTTAATAAAATGGACAAATTCCTTGAGAAAGACAAACTACCAAGCTGTCCTAAGGAGGAAAAGAAATAGCCAGAAAAATCCAATATCTATTCACTATCTTTAAAGAAATGATATTCATATTTAAAATGTTCCCACAAAATAAACTCTATGCCTAGAAGTCTTCATTAAGTGGAATCCGGAAGTAGAGACATATATACATATTCAATTGATTTTTGGCAAAAGTTCCTCAGCAATTCAGTGCAGAAAAGATAGTCTTCTCAATAAATTGCTTTATAATAAATGGATACCATATAATTGAAAAAATAAAACTCGACTCTTACATCACACATAAAAACTAACTTGAAATATGTCTAAATATAAAAGCTAAAACTCTAAGTCTTCAAAAAAAAGATGTTTGTGACTTTGTTTTAGGCAAAGATTTGTTGGATAAGAAGCAAAGAGCAGAAACCATACAAGAAAAATTAATAAATTGTATTTCTTCAAAATTATAAACTTCTGCTCTTCAAAAACTGCTAAGGCCATGAAAAGTCAGGCCCACAGATTAGGAGAGCATTAAAAAAATCCAGTTTAGATTTCTAAAAGCTTAGTGTAAGAAGCCATACACAAAAACTATAGCTATATGCTTTTATTTATCTGAATTTTAGAAATGGCACCAACTATAGCCATAATAACAGATCAGTGGATAGAGAAAGGAATACAGAAAGGCATAGAGGAGCTTTTGGAGAATGATAGATGTGTTCTATCCTTCTCTTGTTTTGGTATTTACCTGATGATATATATTTTATATGCATGCTTGTTAGAACATACCAAACTGTGCACTTAAAATGGGAGGATTTCATTGGATATAAACTGTGCTTCAATAAAGCTCACTAAAATGAACAAATAAACGAGCAGCGCTTGTAGCTAAGGATAGATATATGGGGGTGTTTTAAAGACAAAAACAAAATAGAAAACAAAAGCAAAATAAAGGCTCTAATCTGATTACTTACCCATAATTTATCATTGAATACATTATGGTATATTCAGTATATGCAGCATTATGCATTTTAAGTGTCACATCTATTTATTGATCTGGAGGTGTACACATAGTATTTTGTGGAACTCCAGTGATATGTGTATCATACCCTCCTTTTAGTATTAGGAAAAAAATAAATCATATATTGAGGAATATTTAATTTCTATTCTTAAAAATACTTCAGGATGCTGAGATTAAACATAGGGATCAAGGGAGATTATCACACCTTTTATAAATACACCTGTGCATTGTTTGGTTTTTTACAAAATCTTACAACTTAAACTCTTATAACTTAAAAAATCTGATAAAGTTTAAGAAAGAAAAATAACACAGCTGTTTTCTCTGAAGGACTTGTCTTTTCAATATTACTAGCACATGTTAGTCAAATACAGTGCTCACGTGTATACACTGTCCTCAAAACCTATCATGTTGTATCTTAGCTGTTTGCAGGACTGACTCTTACTAGATCAGAAACCACAGGAGGAAGAATCAAATTCATCTTTGAATCTCTGGGACCTTTTATTGTCAAGTGTTTTTTGAGTACGTACTAAGGGGTAGTGGCTGCCCAGGCAGTGGGCATATTTTCCAGTATGTAACAGAATGTCAAGCCTCTTAATTACTGAATTGAATCAAGGCACAGTAAGTATTTCATGGGAACAGAAGAAGGAAGGCACTAAATGAATAGACCACTTTCCTCTCTAACTAATGTAAAAAAAAGAAAAGAAAAAGAAAAAAACCAAAAACTTAACTGTAGTATCTGTCCACTTGTCATCGGGTTTAAAGTAGAATTTGGCTCTGCAATTTGAGTGTGAAATGAAAAATTACATAAAAGTCCAATTTAAATTGTTTTAAAAAGGAGCCATATGTTCAATATTTGGTGCTCCCTGCTCCCTCCTGTATCCATAAGACTTTAAGATCATAAATCACAAACCTAATAAAAATTAGGACCATCTATTTCATTAGAATTCATGAAAGACACACAGAGAGAGGCAGAGATACCGACCGAGGGCGAAGCAGGCTCCCTGTGGGGAGCCCGATGTGGGACTCGATCCCAGGACCCCAGGATTACACCCAGAACCAAAGGCAGATGCTCAACCTCAGAGCCACCCAGGCAGCCCATCACCACTTTCATAAATGGCATGTGGTCACAAAGTGAAAAACCAATACCTCCTGTACCCTACAAATAAACACTAGCATAGCTAAGGTATGGATTTCAGAGCCTACCTGGGTATATAATCCAAGCTCCATCTTTTTCTACCTTTCAACCCTAGGGTGAATCGCTTAATTTCTTTATGTCTCAGTTTCTGTGTCTGTAAATTGAGAATAACAAAAGCATCTACCTCATAGGGTTGTTATGAGGGTTAATGAACTATATTAATTAATTATGAATCCCATGAAACAATCTCCGGCCTGAGAAGTATTTTATAAATAAAGAAAAATACCAGTAGACCAGTTGTGCTCACTTTACATCTCTGTTAGTGAACATCTCTGAAAGAGAGAAGGAAGAGGAAGGGGCTTGGGGTGATCATCTCGGCCCCAACTTAACTTCTGCCCCCACTTGGCCTTGATATTTGGTATTTTTACCTCCCCATTTGTGATCAGGGGTGCTTAAACCAGAAACACCAACTTCTAAATGAAACTTCTAAATGAAAATATTCGGAAGAAGAAAATGTAAACAAGTCTACCCCATGCCAAATTTCTTCATTCTAGGATTCTGGGGCTGGGACTTTGTCACAAATTTGAGCAATGGTGTTATAAAACAGACTGACAAGGCTGTGAATTGCAACACTACATCAAGCTGGAGTTCTAAACTGTTATACTTTTTTTTTTTTTTTTGCTTTGAGTTTTTACTCCATATGCTTACCATTTCTGCAGACATGCTTTCATGCATTGGAATTTTGATTTTTCAGGGAAAAAAATGCTTGGGATTAAATCAGTCAGGATTTTGCTAAATGTTAGGGCAAGAGAGTTAGGACATTGGGGAATTAGTAGGAAATGAGCTGTGGTGGTGGTGGTGGGGGGTAAATCTCTGTCTCTCTATGCTCTGTCTCCTTCCTGGAATCTACATTATTTAAGCCTGCTGCATTTCCCTATGACATTGTGAGTCTTCTGAAGTGAAAACTAAGTCTTATCTTTGAACAATAAATAGCAATCGTAATAATGACAACAGGCAATGTTTACTACATTGCAGATAGCATGCTGAGTGCTGTCCATGAGTTAGCTTATTTAATGTCCACACTCATCCTGGCCACTGCTTTTATTTCAGTTTAGCGGATGGGGAAAGAAAGGAAAATTAATAACCTCAAGGTTAGAGGGCTAAATGGCACCATCAGGTTTGGGATGAAAGTTTGTTCAGTTTCAAAGTGAATTCCTTGAAAAATACCCTGTGATTCTCATGTAGGGTACAGTTTAGTGCTGGAAACGTATGAGGAGCTCAAAAAAAAGATAAATGTTCCCTCCTCGGGAGGGTGGGGGTGAAGAGGGGGCAGGCAGCTGGATAGAAAGAGCGAGATTGAAAGAAGTGTGGGGTGGCGGGGTCAACAGAATACTGTGTTTTCCATCCTTTAAAAAATATATGTATGGGTGTGTATGCATTCCTTTACATAATTTCAGTTATTAAAATTTACTAGTTTTTATGTTTAAAAAAGCATTTCAGAATAATTGGGCAGGTTTCTTGTACCATAATTGCAGAGACTGTGGTGGTGCTCTATAATGGATAACTGGCATAATGAGAGGGCCTGGACCCGTGGCGCGGAAGGCTTGAGTTGGGTTCTGAATCTACCACTTAAACTTCAGTCCTCAGGCAAGGGTCAACCTGTGTAATGTGAGTCTCTTCACCTTATAAAAGTGCAGATAATGCTAATTGGTGTTTATGAAAGCATTGTAAGTCATAAGGTCCTTTATCCATGTAAACTATAATCAAGTTTTCAAGCTGCTAAGGCTTTATGAACAGTGAGGATTCTTGTCCTTGGTGAACCAGAAAGAGTAGATCAGAGATATATAGGACAGGTGGTAGCATTGTATAAGAATAAGAAGGAGGCATATTTAACCAGAATGATGAAAATGTGGTACAGTTACCCCTTTGATCATGCAAACTGGCCCGTTTCTGATCTCTAGGGGGATAACTGTCAGTTTGATGGGGAAGACAGGAGGGTAAGAGAGCTAGAGCCTTCTGCATGGATGAAGATGTGGCTGAGAAGGACCAGTGAACATGCAGCTTTAGGGATGGAGGATGTGGATTTCTGAAGGATTCCTCAGTCTGGGAGCACAAAAGGAAGATGAGCCCAGGCACAGTTTTTACTGAGCATGATGCACAGTTTAGTGAAATTCTAGTTTGACTGTCTGTTACTATCTGTGTTTCCCTCGCCACCCAATTCACGTGTTGGTAGGCTTAAACACCACCACCACCCCCCACCGCCCATGTAATGGGATTTTGAGAGGGGGCCTTTAGGAGGTTTGGGTGGGGTCAAAAGGGTGAGAGCTTCAAGATAGGGTCAGTGCTCTTTGAAGAAAAAAACAGGGGAGCTTGTTCTCTCTCTTCCCCGCCATGACACACCAAGAAAAGGCCAAGTGGGCGCACCTCCGGAAGGCAGCAGTCTGCAAGCCATGAAGAAGGTTCTCACCAGAACCCAACCACACTGACACCCTCATCTGAGACTTCCAACCTCCAAAACGGTAAGAAAATTTCTTTTACTTAAATCATTTAGTTTGTGGCAAATTTGGTAATGGCAGCCTGAGTAGATTAATACGTAGTAAAAAGAAAAAAAAATCAGGTAAATTTTGGAGAATATAATCAACTAGGCCACTGGTTTTATTCTTAATTATGGGAGACATTCAGTGGAAGACAACTACTTGTATCAAAAAGATGAATATGGATTTACCTCTTTTGTGCTTAGGATTGTCTTTCAAGTGGAATCTACCTTATTCAATCTCTTTCTCTGTACTCTCCTCCACTGCCAATATAACTCACTCAACAGGGTTCAGGCTTGTTAGTTTGGGATTTTTAGGGAAAAAGAATATTGTTGAACACAAGATCCGTTAAGTCTAATTGCCTGTGCTGCCCTACCCACTCCACCCATGTATGCAAGGAGCTTTGCTAAAGAGGATAACTTACTTTGCCACTCACCTGGAACTCACCTATATGAGAGCAGGTGTTGAAAAGATGACTTTCATCCTAAAATCAAAATGATGATAAAAATAGCACCAACTAAGGCTATTTCACTTTTGGAATTAATAATGAAAGAACTTTCTTCTACCTTGAAAATAGAGTTTATCTCTCAATTTAAAAAATATATAAATTGGTGATTTACGTGTGTTCCCAAAACCCTCACTATTTGCCTTGGAACAGTTATGAGTTTTCAGAAGGACATGGAAAAAAAATGCTGGTAAGGCTCATGTACAAGAAATCAACAACGATGGTGTGAAAAAGGCATCTTATTGTCTGGAGATCATAAATCTCTTCCACTGCATCTTTCTTCCAATGAATTAAGAAAAAAAGTGACTGAATGTCAGATTCTCAGGAGTGAGAAAAAAGAAAGCTTCAAACTAAAATGTCCAATCCCTGTGCTGTGATAAGTTACTTCTGGCAGGTTGACAACACTGACTGATCATGGCTCCAGAACCACCTCTCTTCTTGCCTGGAAACTTAACCTTCAGATTTTGGTAGCAATGAAGATTGACTTTGTGCTTCTCAAAGTACAGACAGAGTAATTCAAAAAGGAGAATTGCAGATCTTATCCCATTATGCTAGTAAAGAAACTGATTTAGAAACCTGTTTGCAGAGAGCAGTTTTAACCCTATTATGGTCCAAAATTGAATGCTCTTTTTCAGATGAAATGAAATTTGATCCTTTTGTCAATGACAATAGAGGGTTCATTGCCCACATGTTAGAAGCTTGCTTGTGGTAGGTGATTCCTCAAAATTCCTCAAAATTTCTCAGTAGTTCTAAAGCAAATAAAATCACCTCTAGGTAATCTGATTGTGAGGAAACTCAAGACTTTGTGTATGCCTCTGTCTTGAGCATAGCCTGGCTTGACTGGGACAGACATATATTGTTCTTCAATGCCTCTCCTAAGATGACTACCTGCGCGGCGCAGGTCATGCTCCTCCCTGTGGGAGTGCTATAGAAGGCCTCTAAAGTCCACCTGACTGGCCACGTTCACACTTAGTAGGGCCACTCATTTATCTTGCTGCACTTTAGGCCCAATTTTTGTGTGTCTTAACCATGAAAAACAACTCACTGTCTTTCTGTATTATAAATCCCCTTGATCAGAAGGAAATTCTGCATGTGGCTTTCTTTGTTGCTGTTTTTTCTTTTTCAGGCTGAATAATACTAAATTCTGTACACTTTCTTCTCACACGCCCTGCTTTCTACTTTATAATTCATCCTATGATGAGCTGTGGCTTTCCAAGAGCTTTCTGAAGTTTGGGTTGGGCCTAACCAAAGAAAAGTGTGATGAATGTGTCTCAACAATGAATATAAGTGTTGTTTGCCAGAAGGCCCTCTATCTAACTGAACTGCCTAGGCCTGGAGCTCCTTAAATCACTAAAATTATTCATTACTCTTGTCTCTAAAACCATCCCCTGCTGAAATGAAGAAGGCAATTGGAAGGAAGGAGAGTGATCTTCACAGAGATCTACATGGCAGATTAACTGGCTAACAGCATGGTGTAGGAGGTGGTGACATGGTGGAGGGCAAAGAACTGAGAGTCACTGAGAGTCACAGGTAAGGGATAGCATTTTCCCTACCCTTGCCACTCACCAACTGGGTGTCCTAGGGTCTGTGTCTAAATTTTGGATATTTTATCTGCAACAAGAAGATACTGGAGAAATGTGTTTATGATTCTATTCATGTCTGAAATTTGGAATTCAGTAATGATATGAAGTAGAACTCTGAGAGGATACAATACAAATTATATTTCCAAGGTGACAAAGTTGATGAAGGCTACAGGAGAGAGTGCTCTGTGTTTATGGGGCCTGCAGTAGAGGAGTGTTGTGAACATCTGGGCATAGAGTGTGGGCTTTGGATGCCTGGAAACTGGGGAAGCAATGTGAGAGGGGGCTCCCATTTTGTTCAGAGCCTCAGCCAGTGTAGAAGATAATGTCTCAACTCTTCTGTGCTTCCTTACATAAGCCCAGCTGTGCTGAAATAGATCTCAATGATACTGGGGACATTCAATGTTTACCTCATATATACCTTTGAGTAAAATCTTATTTGTTGAAGACAAAATCATCTCCTCCTCTAGAGTTGCCAAGATGATAAATATCCTGGCAGAAAGGTTGATGACTATCAAGTTCTATAGTAAGCCCAAGAGACAACTAGGATTTATCTTTCCTTTAATTTCAAAACACATAACTCCAAAGAGATCAGCAACCATAGAGGCTTTCTTTGACTTTATCTAATGCTTTTGTCAGTGGTGTCAAAAGAAGTGATAGAGGAGTCTCAAATGAAACAAACACAAAAGTGTCCTTGAACTTTAGATCCAGTGATCTTATGCTCCTTTAATAGTTAAAATCAATACAGCACAGTGGTTAGGAGTGCACTTTCTAGACTCAGCCACATCTGGGTTGCAGGTCTGACTCTGATTTAATAGGGGTAGGATCTCAGTGAAGGCTGAGGATTTTTAGCTTCTGTTTCTCCTCATCTGCCAAATAGAGATACTAAGAATAACATCTATCCCATAGGACTGTCATAGAGACTAAATGATAAAAAGTTCTTAGTCCGATGCTTGGGATATGGTGAGTGCTCAATAAATGTACATCGTCATCATCATCATCATCATCATCATCATCATCAATTTATCTTCCAGGAGGCAAAAATGATAACACTGTGGTTCTAAATGTACAAAAATCACACTCAGAGAAAAGAAGGGCAGTCTTATAGTATGCTTCCCATTTCTGGCAGCTGGATATGGGTCTGGAAAATGAGCTAGAATGTGTGAAATATGAATCTTGTAGAAATAGGAAGAGGACTGCTCCAAGCTAGTCTCCCAAGCCAGGCCAGTGTCTGATATTAAGGCTTCCCTGCAGTCATATTAAAGTATTATTACTATATATTGCTTTGAAAACAAAAGCTGAGACCTGTGTCCTCAAAGTATCTTTTAGGCTATGCTGATTGGTCCATCCCAGCTTCTCATTTTTGGTGGAATCTTTGTTTTGATCATCATGAGACAGAAGACTGAGAATAGACAGATGACTGATTGGTCTGTGTACCAATGCTCTAGTTTGTTTCAAGTTTAATAAATACCAATGGGGAAAAAAACAAAACGAAAAACAAATTTCACCATGGCTCTGAATCTGGTCCTCTATGATTGAAATCATTGTTATAAGGACTGATAGAAAATGTAAACAATATTACAGTTGATATCATCACCACCCACCCAAATTCTTTTAGTGCTTTATGTAGTGGAGATTAGGGATAAGGTGAAATATTGTACTGTTGAGTAAGAGACAAATGTATAAAATCTAAACATGGGCTTTTCTTTCTTACCACAGTTTTTCTGTCAATTCAAAATTCATGTTTTTATTGTTTATTATTTTATTTTGTGGACTTAAACAAGTTCAAGCTGCAAAAATGGCATCTGTGTTTGTACAAGACAACAGACATCATTTGAATTTATTAATATGAAGCATTTTACACCTAGAAAAGACTCAAATAACCAATGTAGTAAGCAGATGGGAAAATATAATAAATAATCTGTCTCTCAATGACATTTATATCTTTTCCTCATTCAGCAATGGCAGACAAAATAGGCAAATGGACTTTTTTATAGTCAGAGTCTAGGAAAGCTTCCTTAAGGCTGCTTTTGTTGGAAGCTTATTTTTATTATGTTGGATTGAGTAATCAAGTGATCTGCATTATGTAATGCAAAAGTTTTAAGTCATTTTAGGGGAAAAAAATACCTAATTTACAAGAGTGTTCAAATGTAAATAAAAGCCAAAAGTGTTTTCTGAAATGGAGAACATTTTAGTGAAAGCACTTCAACCTAAGGCATTTAAATCTAAATTTTGCTTTCAGATGCACTTGTCCCAATACACAAAGCAAAAGAACCAAGAGCAAAAAACTAAATGGGTTTGGGGTGTTCAGCTTGAAGGAGAGAAAAATTAAGGAAAATTAAATTTAAAATTTTCTATTTTAGAAAGAATTTTAACTAAGAGAATGGAGATATATTGTTCTCTGTCCTCATTTACGCTAAAAAAATATTTTTTAATATAAAGTGTCTATGAAAATTACCATACGGGGGTATTCAATTGGCTAGAAGTCACCATTTACTGTTTGCAAGAGTTTTAAAACTGGAAGAAAGAGTGCCTTTTGTGAGATCTTTTGAAATATGATAGAATGTTTTTTTCCAGGTTGGCTAGAATTGATGCAGGTGTGATTTCCTCCCAATCCATTCCCACTCTCTTCAGATTCCTCTAGCTCAATTTGCTGGGTCAGCAAGGTGAATTATATTTCTCCAAAAATGTGATTTCTGCTATGTGCTGTTCAATTAATTAAACAATGGAGGCTGTTAGACTGTGGTGGCTCTAATGCTGGAATGGCTGCTGTAAGCAATCCAAAACCTAAGCCTGTAAATGCCTCAAGGTTATGATATCAAAACCTAAGAACAATGAATCACAAACAGCCAACCAGTCTTTAAGCCACAGCCACTTGGATAATTTCCTTGCATTTCTTCTGCACCTGTTCTGGTTAAGTCTAGCTCCTGGCTATGCGGTGCCCCTCACCACTTCCAGTTTGGTGTTGTCCCATTCCAATAGATTTTTGCTTAAATAAACTCTTAAATTTTTAAATGTGCCTCAGTTTATCTCTAAACAAAGTTTAGGGAAGGATTAGTTAGAGATTAATTCCTCTTAATCTTTATGTCCACCATGGTCAGAGAGTAAAAGTTGTCTGTCCTGCTTCTATCAAGTCTAGTTGAGATCTGTCACAGTCAAATAGGCATTGGGAAAGTAGTTGCATTTCTGAGTGCTTCTCATTGTACTGATTGATTTATACTCTTTTGATGCATCTCTTAAGAAAGGTTATCTCATTGCTTATGGCTGGCTGGTTTTCTTTGTTTTTTCTTTTCTTTTCTTTTCTTTCTTTCTTTCTTTCTTTCTTTCTTTCTTTCTTTCTTTCTTTCTTTTCTTTCTTTCTTTCCTTTCTTCTTTCTCTTTCTTTCTTTCTCTTTCTTTTTCTCTTTCTTTTTTCCCAGTCCACAGGATTTAAAAACTTACTTAGTTCAAAATAGGAACTAGCATAAGTTCATAGGTAGGCTTCCTTTTTTATGAAGGCCACATACAGCCATTCAGTGTGCAACTCAGATTCCCAAAATTCTTTTTAATAATAAATTTATTTTTTATTGGTGTTCAATTTGCCAACATACAGAATAACACCCAGTGCTTATCCCGTCAAGTGCCCCCCTCAGTGCCCGTCACCCATTCACCCTCACCCCCCGCCCTCCTCCCTTTCCACCACCCCCAGTTCGTTTCCCAGAGTTAGGAACCTTTATGTTCTGTCTCCCTTTCTGATATTTCCTACCCATTTGTTCTCCCTCCCCTTATTTTATCTTCTCTGATCCCAGCTGTTCACAGAGTGAGTTGGTATACTTTTGGACAAATGAGAGAATTCTTTCTTCTTGTTCTTGTGTACGGATGTTATGAATTTTACTTTGGGGGATATTTTTTTCTAGTGGAGATGGGAAAAAGAAGCAAAATAGATGATGGAGAAGGAACTGAGCTTTTTTTTTTTTTTTTTTCACCAGGAAGTTATAAGTAGGTAAAACTGACCTTCAAAAATGTTACCCAGGGCAAGGATAACAGATGGGGGAAAGAGACAGAGGTGGGTCTAGCCAGAAGGACACTCAAAGTCATAAAATCAAGAATGGAATGGTCACTGAAAAAAGAGACAAAAGGTCTTTATTATGTATATTACCTGTAACCAGGCCACACACTTACAAGTGTACTTAAAACTAAAGGAGCTGATGAGGGCTTTGGAGTTTGAGATAAGAGTTTGCCACTTGGCAGGTCAATTAATCTCTCTATGCTGAATTTCTGAATGGGTAAAATAAAGATCAGGAGAGTAGCTATCCCTAGGGTTGTTGGGACAATTAAATGCCAAATGTACATAAACACTTAACATGGCATCCGAAGCATAGTAAGAGTTTAATAGATATTAGCTGTTATTACACTGAGAAGTCTTTAGTGAAGAAGAAATTGTAAATACAAACTAAGGGCAGAGATAACTATAACACCTAATAAAGGATAGTCTCTTTATAAAGGTTGCCTTCTTTAGTTTCATTTCAGTGAAGGTAAAAATATTTATAAGTTTTACACTAGATCTTTCTGACATTTTTCCCCCTTAGCATGATATTTATAGAAATATAAGTCTTCATGTGTGTGTGTGTATATATATATGTATAAATATAAATCTAAATATTAAGTTGCTCAACTTTCATGTCACATCACTTAGAATTTCAAGATTGTAACACTGATAGGGTGAACCCACATATTTGAAGGATTTAACACCTTCTCTTTCTCAATACCACTTTCTAAAAAGGACCTCTAGTGCCCTACAAGAAGTAAGACGAGAAATTATGGATCACTAAATTCTAACCCTGAAACTAATAATACACTATACGTTGACTAACTTGAATTTAAATTTAAAAATAAATAAATAAATAAATTATGGGCCTTCCATCTACTCATAAAGATTGTTTTGTTGGTTTGTGGGGGTTTTTTTGGCTCTGATTGGGGGCTTAGGAAATCTGGAGTAGGATGGGGGTATGGGAAGAAATTTGGAGGAAATGTGTTAAATAGAATCCCATTATTTCATCACAGCAATTCTTTGATGAAATCTAATTGGGAACTCTACTACACACTTAATTAACTGATAGAAGATTTCATTTTGAGTTTGGCTTCAACATCAACTAAAAATACATTGAATTGTAAGTCACTTCCAAATTCCAATCAAGCTTCTTTAAGAATATGAATCATTTCCTAATTTCTATGACAACCAACTTATGCTTCTTTTTATCTCATGTGAAGCTCAGAATGACAGTGACCCAAATCAATGCCATCATTAACGAGAGTAACGTAACATGTTTAGATGCCTTATGTTGTTTGAGTCCTAAAGAAGTGTATCTATGCCTTGAAAATAAAAAAAAAAATTAGTTAATAAACTGATGATGAAGACCAAAATTTTTGTAGACAGATATTCAAATTTCATCTGTTTTTTTATTAAATGATTTTCCTCTATGCTGGTCTTTTTTGTTAATCCTCTCCATGCTCCCACTTACTTCACCTCACACCTTCCTTTTAAGCTGTGATAGCCAAACTGATTAAATTCAATAATATTGAATATCAATTATGCACCAGGCAATATAGGAGTTCTAGAAATGTCTAGGTGAAAAGACAGAATCGGTTCCTATGCTCACAGACCACAGGGTAGGCAGGTGAAAACTAATAAAGGAGGAATTGCAGTGGAATAGGGGCTCTGGTAGGGAAAAAATCCAAGTCCCACTTCCTTAATGAAATGGGATCAGATGCCGTTGTTGGAAAGACGGTTTCCCCTCACTTCCTATTTACAACCACAGCATGAAGACACAGCAGTTCTAGAACTCATTTTTTTTTTTTTTTTCTTATTAGTTGGCTGCCAAACCTTGGCCAAGGTAGTGGTCTTCTGCGAGTATGCGGTGGAGGGGTGGGTAGAGAAAACTGTCTGTCACAAGAAGCCATCTTGCTTTCTAAAATAATAATGGTCCCACATGTCAAGTGGCTTGCCAAAAATGTGCCAGCCTTTTAAAACAAAAAACAAAAAACAAAAAAACCTCCTGCTTGTCAGCACTTCTTTAGACTCAACATCCGAAGAGGAGAAACATCTTCTGTTCATCTTCTGATCTTACACATCACCAGCAAAATTGTCAACATGCTACAACACTTAGATCTTATAAGGGGAACTGGGAAAAAGAAAAAGATGACTTAAAAAAAAAACTTTAATTCATTTTCAGCAATGTATAGGGCAATCTACTACCACAAACGAACCTGGAAATTTACCTCTGATTCCAGTTGAAAAGGTTATATTTGAATGCCCATATGCAATATTAAGTAAGTAAATAATACAGCAAATAAGTTACTAGATAAACAGAAAGACATCTAGAACTAGCTAGACTCCAACAATCATGATAGAGTATTTTAAAAACACATTAGTTCATGAATTCAGAATTCCCTGGCTTCTTGTTTCTCCTGAGCTGTCTTCACCTCTTACTCCTGAGCTCTGTCTGAAGGATATGGATTTTCTGACCACATATATATTCATCTCTCCTGCCTTGCTTGTCTCCATCTGTGGAAAATCAACAACAACACAACAGTATGACAAAGATTTCATGGCATTGGCATACTTGGGAGAGCACAAAACTGAAAGTTTGGGCCCTCATTTTGACACTTAATGGATTTTGTGTCCCAGAATAAGTTACTTCATTTCCTTGAGCATCAGTTTGCTCATATGCACAGTAAAGTCTCATGACATATGTATATACTTATTTTTGTTTCTTCAGATGGGGCATCCTGTCACCAAAACTCCTAAGTCACATATCCTCCATTCTATCTTTCAGGCAGATATTTTCCAACTGTCATTACAGTTGTATTTTAGTGAAAGTAAATATATTTATAAGGTTTATATGAGATCACTTAGTAGGTGCCCTCTATGTCAGAGGATGTTGATTATCCCCTGATATCTATACTCCCCTCTTCCCAGTTTTTAGTGAGGCATGTGATCACTTGCATAAAGACATTTCCCAGCTTTCCTTGCAGGTCTTACCACATGTATAGGTCACGACCCATGAAATTCATTCATTTATTCAACAAACGGTTATTGAGCACCTACTATAGTCTGGGCTCTAGGGACATAACAGTGAATAAAATAATAGTTCCAATAAACCCCCTCTCCCACCTAGGTTGAGTTTATAATCTACCAGGAGGAAATAGACAAGTTAGAAATATATTATGTCATGCAATGAAAAGTGCTATATAGAAAAATGAAGCAAAATAAGGGGACAGAGCATGGAAGAAGAGATGAGTGTTGCCTCACTATTCATAGATTTGAGTGGGAATTAGAGTCCTGGGAATGAAGTCTAGCCTGGGAGTCAAGGGTTCTTGTGGTGACTGATGTCAATGGGGCAACAGGCACACTTTGATAATGACAGAGCAGACAGTGATGGTGGGGTTCTGCGTGCAGAGGAAAGGGCAGAGAACACAGAGTTCGGGGGCCCCTTCTATACTCCTGACAATTGTGGTGAGCGGTGGCATGGGGAAGGCAGGAGTGGAGGCATCTGGAGCACACAATTCCTCCTGACTCCTGCTACTATAGGCAGGAGCTCTAGGAGAAGTGGGCATTCCTGCCCATTATGGACATAGAAGTGTCCTGAGTTAGCTTTCAAGAACATGCCTTCAATATTATCTGGTTGGCGCCCTTTTTCTATTGTTTGTCCTTTCATCCACCCTTATGCTTAGAACAGAGATCTCTGATGGCAAGATTTCTAGCAGTCACCTTATATGTGAGGACAGGACCACATTCCAGGGAGTGGGAGGAGCTTGGTTTCCAGAGCACTGTATTTATTTAGTTTTTTCCAGAGGACTTTAGACAGTACAGTCACCATGCTAGCCCAGACAACTCACCTCATTTACTTGAGGGAGAAAAATAAGTGCCTCCTGTTTAAGTCACTATTATTTGGAGTATTTGCTACTTTTTTGCTACTTTCAAATGTAGCATGCAGGTAGAAGGCCTACCATGTATCCCTCGATCATTCTATTTGGGGTAAACAATGTAGTATTTTGGACAAATAAGTGCTTTTGGAGGCAGAACACCTGGAGTTGTGTCCTGATTCCACATCCATTCATTCTCCTTATTTATGGAATGAGAATAATACTACTCAACATTCCTGGTAGAGAAAAGAGCAAGTAGTAAGTCCCAGAGGTGAGAGTGAGTGTGTCTAGCATTAAGAGTTGGAAGTTCAGTATGGCTAGACAATAGCCACTCCAACATTTGATGAACTGGCAACCCACCAGAGTGCCAGGGCATACCAGCTAAGAACTAGCAACCAACAGCTCAATCTCCATGGCATGGCATATGAATCCTTCATGGTTTGGCCACTGCCTCAGTTTCCAGCCTTGTCTTTTGCTGCTCTTCTTTACTCACATTACCCTCTAGACACACTGAGCTGCTTACTGTTGTTTTACGCTCACCCACTGCATCTTTAGCTCCTGCTAACCTCCTGCCTAGCATGGCAGCCTACTGCCCCATTATATAACTCCTACATTTTCTATAGAACATTTCATATGCAACTTGAGTGTACCTCCCCTAGGTAGGTTTTCTAGACAATATCATTATTGTCGATTCCAGTAGTGGGTTTCACATCTATTACTGGTAGTGGGTTGAATGGTGGGCCAATTCCTGGAAACTCTCCACATCCTGGAACTTGTGAATGTGACCCAATTCAAGGGAAAAAAAGTCTTTGCAGATGTAATTCAGTTAAGAATCTTGAAATAAGTTTATTTCTGAGTAGGCACTAAATCCAATGACAAGTGTCCCTAGACAAGACACACAGAGGGGAGACAATGAGGAGAAAAGGCCATTCGAAGAGGGAGGCAGAGACTGGTGTTATGTAGCCACCAGCCAAGGAGCATGGGGAGCACCCAGACCCCTGGAGAGGCAAGCAAGCATTCTCCCCTAGAGTCTCTGGGAAGAGCAGTTCCCTACTGACACCTTGATTTCAGACTTCCAACCTGCAGAACTGTGAGAAAATGAATTTCTGTTGTTTTAAGACAGTTTGTGATCATTTGTTACAGCAGCCCTAGGAAACTAAGCTTTTAGAATTACATGTAAAAAATTGTCTTATGAACCTATTATTTGTTTGTGGCTGTCTCCCCCATGTAATAGAGTGAAGCTCCTTGAGAAGAGGAAATGCATCTTAGTTACCTATCATCCTGTACCCAGCCCAGTGCATGCAGGATGCATGGTTTGTACTCATGAAATAAATGGAAGAATGGATAAATAAATAAGAACTGAGCATTTCAATGTCTCTACTGCAGAATGCCAAAAAAACAAAACTTGTTTTGGTTTCTGAAAGATGTGTGTATATATGTGTTGCATTCTCTCCCTGCCTCCCCACCCCTGCTGGCAGTGCGGTCCTCGCTGGGTTTTACTTAGCATCATACCAAATCGAAGTGAATTAGATATTCATGCCTTTCCTGGCTTCCTGGGGTTTAACCTTCCTTTTGAGTAAGTCCTTCCTGGCTCTCATGGCGAGGCAGTGACTACATGCACCCTACAAGTGTGGGGTGGGGTGGGATTGTGTGTGACCAGGGTCCAGACCGCTATTCTGTACCCCTTTCCTTTATTTTTTTTTTAAGCTGAATGCAAATGTTCAGTTTGGGCACTCATTCCATGTGGAGATGGGTGAATACATGCTCGAATGTGGTTTTCCAACCATGTCACATTTTCACTGCACAACAAAAGGACCGTGAACCACACCCTGAGTGGTGTGAAGCCACAGGCCTTCACAATTAGGTTCCTCACCTGTCAACTCTAATTGGCTCAGATCGACTCACTCCCTGTGGTCTTTACTTTGGTTTGATGTCTCTGAAACCTCATTTCCATCCACTTGTAACACCAGACTCGAAGATTAGGGGGCTGCTGAACACATCTCCTAAATAAAAGAAACCTGCCCATCATTTATCGGTGGGAAAGCAGCTTCTGGCAAGGGGGTGGTGAACACAGCCCTGAGTTCTGGTTTAGCTTTGCCTGTGATTTGCCATGTCCCTGGGGGCTCGTGCGGCCTCTTGGTCTTTCTAGGTCATCCACACAACTCAACAGTCAGCTGTTTCTTGCACACTTTCTGTATGGCCGGGCATTGGGCTAGGTGTTGGGGACACAGCCAAGAATAGAGAGATCATTCCTGCTGTCATGGGGTTTACATTCTATCACAGCAGATAGGAGGTTGGACACACATTCTCCCAGTGAGGCCAAAGGGCTCAGAGAAGATGAAGTGTGTGGATGCACTTTATACATTGTAAAAATATAAAATCAACCAGAATTAGTGATTTTGCCATTCCCTCTTCAGGTATAGGTTACCCACTAAGACTTCTTTGTTGATATTACTGAAATGGGTTCACCTGTGATTGATAAAGGACCATCAAATGTCTGTTTTTCTCCTTGGCAATTTCAACAGGGCTTTCTAGACATGCTAGCAGGGTGTGTTTGGTGTCTGTAGTTACCATGGTTGAGGCCATGTAATGAGAACTACTATCATTAGCTCCTGTTTTGTACCTCTTCATTTTAGTCTATTTGAAAGACAGGATTGAAAGTCACTGGGAGGTTTTTGTTTTTTGCAATTCTTTTTTTTTTTTTTAACTGCCTACCTGTGCTAAATTTAGCTGAAAATTAAGTAAGCATTCATTTCTGGGCTGTTCCTTTTTGTAGATGATATGAAATTGGGGATAAAAGGCATCAATTCTCCATATGTTACTTTAAAGGGAAATGGTTTTGACTGAAGATTAATTTGGGGATTAATATGTGACAGGGCACTGGCCACACTGAAATGACCAGAAAGGTTAAGGGAAAAGAAAAAGAGTAGTATATATAATTCGTAAGTCAAAAAACAAAACAGAACAAACAACCCTAACACTGAACTGGAAAGACTGCATGCAAATTTATGGTAATTTGTGTCACAAGTATCCTGAAATGGGAGGCAGCATGCATGATAAAGTGGAAATAGTTTACTTGTGGAATCAGACAAAGGTAACACTGCAATTTTCCCATCTGAAAAATAATAGTAATTCACATGTACTAGACACCACTTGTAGCATTTCACACTCATTCATTGTCTTGGTTCAGACTCCCATCCTCTTGGTGAGGTAGATATAATGCATAAGATCACATTTATGATTAATGAGAAAAGATACAAAAAAACTTCTATGAAAGCACATTGCAAGTTCTGTTAAAAATATCATTATTACTGCTTTTTAAGACAGAACTCTGCCTAAATCTAGGCCTGTCACTTCCCACATGTGTGATTTTAGGGGGTGACAGGCTTAATCTTCCAAAGTGTCTGTTACCTCTCCATTATAGGGTTGTCATGGTTATTAAACAATAAGACACAGGTAAAGAAGCTAGAGTAAATTCTGGAATATGGAAAGTGATTAACAGAAGCTACTTCCCCCAACAGCAATCTGAACATTGTGGACTAGATAGTATTTATTCTACTCCTAAGGTTGATCTAGAGTAGTGATGACTAATTGAATGTTAGATGCAAATATAACTTAAAATTTTTACTGGCCATGTTGAAAAATTAAAGAGAAAACAGATGTAATTAATATAAATAAGATATTTTATTTAACCTGATTTATTAAAAATATGATTACAATCTGAAATCATAGAATTACTAATGAGCTGCTTTATGTTTTTTGTTACTGTTTCAAATCTGGGGTGTCTTCTACACTTGCAGCACATCACAAATTGGACACTAAATTATCATTGGAAATATTTGATTTGTGTTTAGATTTCATAAAATTAACAGTTGATGGTATAGAATCTTTCAAATAAAAATTAAAATTTCAGTTCCCTGGAGACACTAACCATATTTCAAGTGCTTGATAATCATGGATCTTCATCCCTCCTTATAATCAACCAGGAGTGGGAATTTAATTCCTATTAAATTCCTATAATAGGAATTTTTCTCTGTTCCATCTAACCTCAAGGAACCTCTCTGGATTAGTCGTCTTGGTTTGGGTCAAGGACTGTAGATGTCGCTGGAACTCTAACATGGGACGTGAAAATAATGCCCATTTTGTGTGAGGTTCTTGAAATGAGAGCAGACATTGAAAATAGTTCTGGATCCTGCTGGGTCAGTACTAGTAAGAAAGCTCCAGGCTGGATGAGGCCCAGCCAAAATTCAAGAGACTCTGTTGGAACCAAATAGACTCACTGATTCAGCCAATTTTATTTCTGCATTGAAGCCTCATGTCCATTTGCTGGGCTGATTCCAAAAAATTCAGTTGGTAAGAAATAAGGAAATGACCATAGTCCCAAAACAGAGGACAAAAGGGAGGAGGAAATTGATGTTTTTTTTTTTTTTTTTTTTTTTTTTTAGTTTAATTCTCAGATGGAAAAGATAAAACCTTGAGAGCTTGAGAGACATAGAGGGTAGCAGCTAATTCGAGGAGGGCAGCAGGATTTATTCTCTCGGACAGTGGTAAGATATTTCTTGAAATACTCCACTGGCTTTGGTCCTTCTTACACTAACTAGTGGGTGGAATTCAAAGAGAAACCTAGTTAATAGAAAGAGTTTCCAGCTGGGATAAATGAAAAGACCTGCAGCTTGGAATAAAGGAGCCTAGGGAGGTCACAGTAATCCTGGGCAAACATGTCACAGGAGTAATCATAGAGCATTGATGTAAGTATTCACCATCAGAGAAGCACTGTGATTTAGAGCAATAATATTCAGTGCTTTTGTTTGACCTTCAAAAAGCATAATATTAATAAGTCTCTACAGTAAATAATGAGACTTAATAGCAAAAAGAAGCAAGATAGCCACCTGTACCAGAGTACAGAGTATAGTCCCTTGCACATAGGCTCCACCAGGTGATCAAATTAGAATTCTCCTTTTCGACGTTTTCATGACAACTTTAGAAAACACGTGGTTAACATATGTGCTATGATGTGTTCCTAAATTGAATATTCAAGTTCATATGAGCCTTAGTAGACTGTTGCCACTTTCGCTAGACCTTTTGTTAAGGTCTCCCTTATTTCAACGTTCAGCTGCCATGCAAAGGCACCATGATTTGTACAAGATCCCGTATGGAATTCACGGAGGACCTAAGCCTAGAACTCAGGTCTTCTGAGTGTCTCATTTATCCCATGCTTTCACAGTAAAGAAAACTTGGGCTTTCTACAGTGAAATGTATATACATTTAAAAATGGGGAAAAATCCAAAATTTCTACCAGAATAGATTTGAAATTTGTCTGATTTCCAAGGAATGTATAGTCCCAAGTTATTTGGAATATGTATTCAAGAAACATGATTATAACTTAAAAGCCCTCATATATTACCATTAATACATAATACTTTTATAATCTGTCTTAATTAGGGCAGCATGGTGTAATGAAAAGAGGTTGAGCTCTACTACTTATTAATTGCATAATCTCAACACACACTTCAAGGTGAATAATCTTATTTTTCCAAAATGTTCCTTTAAAATTTTTTTTATAGTCCTTATCAATTTCTAGTGTACCAATTTTTTGTTTTTTATGTTTATCATGTTTTTATGATTATTGTTTATTACCCATATGCCTCAACTAAAATTTTTTTATTCAAGTGTAATTAGCATGCAGTATTATATTAGTTTCAGGTGTACATATAACGATTCAACAATTCTATACATTTCTCAGGGCTCATCAAGATCAGTGTGCTCTTAATCCCCTTCACCTGTTTCATCCATCCTTCCACTCACCTCCCCTCTGGTAGCCATCTGTTCTTTAAAGAGTTTGTTTTTCTCTCTTCGTTCATTTGTTTCTAAAATCCCACATATGAGTGAAATCATATGGTGTTTGTGTTTTTCTGACTGACTTACTTCACTTAGTATTTTACACTCTTGCTCCATCCATGTTGTTGCAAATGGCAAGATTTCTTTTTTTTAATGGCTGAATAATATTCCACTGTATATACCCACATCATGTTTATTACTCATCAATGGACACTTAGGCTGCTTCCATACATTGGCTGCTGAAAATAATTCTGCAATAAATGTAGGGGTGCATATATCCTTTCAAACTGGTGTTTTATTTTCTTTGGGTAAATATCCAATAGTAGAATTACTAGGTCATATGGTAGTTCTATTTTTAATTTTTTGAGGAACCTCCACACTGTTTTCCACAGTGGTTGCACTAGTCTGCATTTCCACCAACAGTGCACGAGGTTCCTTTTTCTCCACATCCTCACCAATCCTTGTTATTTCTGCCTTAACTAAAATTTAAACTCGGCAAGAACATTTACTTTCTGAGTGCTTGTGCTAAGCAGTGCTTATGTGAAATATTTGATCTGAATTCAGATTTCTAAAATGTAACAGTTGAAAAAGTAGATTCACACACAAGTTTTTCCAAATATACTGAAAACATGTTGAGTTTAATGAAAAAGTCAGATTTCTTCTTAGTGGTCTACTAGAGTTGGAGAGCACTTGACCCTTTGGGAATTCCCTGCCCCTGTATGGAGGACATGGGGGGTGAGGGCAGCATTGGTGGTGAAGAAAACCTCCTTTTCTGTCTTCCCTTGGGAGTCTGTGACTACACAGCAGGACAACAGAGGGCCTATCATCCTTGTCCACCTGGGAGAGGAAGGCACTTGAGGAAGAAGTGGGGAGGACAAAATCGCAAGAGGTTGGGAGCCCTGAGACTGGACACAGGCATAGCAGGAGCAGCTGGGACTCGGGCACCCAGAGCAGGAGAATCTCCAAGCTGCCGTAGCATGTGAGAGATTTAAAAGAGAAAAGAAAATCGAAAAGGAGAAACTTTAAATCCTAGGGTTACAAATTGAATCCTTTTCATCTTTGAGGGAAGGAAGATTAAAATTCCCACTTTGGTTGGTTTTTTTTTCCCCTCCCGTATTGGAGATAATATCCATAATAAGGTGGTATGAGGATTAAGTTACTTTTTTCTACTCTTCTCCCAGTCTCCTTCCCCAAGTTTCTGCCTCCTGACTTGCTTCAAAAGCATCCTCTATTGTCCATGTATTTATAACACTTGAAAACAGTGGCTTCTTTGCAATGGTGACTGTGAGCTCCTTGTGGCCAGTTCTGTGTCTTCTTTGTCTTCATGCCTTCAGTGCCAGGCATAGGATCTGATACACACTGTGTACGAAATACATGTTTGGCAAGTGAAAGGAATGAATAAATGAATGAATGACAAGCGCTAATGATAAATGAGCATTCCTATTCCTTGTGTTCAATCCAATTAAAGCCAAATCCTAAAATGCTGAGGTTTTTCCAATAATTTCTTAAAATTCTATTTAATTAAATTAATTATAATTAAATCATGCACATCATCAACAGATTTTTACTAAACCCCTTCTCTGCTCTGTCTCTGGGGTGATACCAGCCATTGTGGTGGGATGAATAATGCCCCCCCCAGCGGTGTCCCCATTTTGGTCCCCAGAACTTGTGAAAATGTTAATTTACATGGTAAAAGAGACTTCAAAGGTGTGATTAAATTGAAGATTTTGTGGAGGGGAGGTTATCCTGGATTATCTAGGTGAGCCTGGTGTAATCACAAGGATCCATATGAGGAAGAGGCTGGAGGTCAGAGAAGAGAGGAGATGCTACATGCTGGTTTTGAAGATGAAGGAAAGGGACCATGAGTCAGAGAATGCAGACAGCCTCCAGAACTAGGAAAAGCAAGAGGAAGTCTTCTTCCTAAGAGCCTCCAGAAGGGATGTAGGCCCATGGACCTACTTTTAGACTTCTGGCCTTCAGAACTGTAAGTTAATAAATTTGTGTTGTTTCAAGTCACTAAATTTATGATGATTTGTTATAGCAGCTATAAAAAACTAATACAGCCATAGAAGTGCATTTCTGAAATTTACAAATTTAATTTTGGCATACGCATTTTAAATATGATGGCCTCCTCTCTTGCTGAAAAGTCAGGCAAGTTTAGACATGTTTCTAGGGACAATATAGGGCAAACATACATACTGAATGGTAAAATATAAATATGTTATATAACAGTGCTCTCAAACATAGAGCAGGCCTTGTGATTCACTAAGAGATCTGCAAGTTTTGTTCTTTCTGATATTCTAAATTTAAATGAAATTCCAGTACTCTGCTAGAACATGATAGAACCCAGCAGCCTTCTGTATTTTTATACATGGACCCTCTAAGAATAGTTAGATATTTTTGAAGTAAAAAGTAAAATCAGCCTGATGAGATAAGTAGGGCTCCCATGTTTAAAATTATGTATAAGACCCCCAAAGTTCAGAGGAAGCTGACTGATTTGATCTGTTCTTATTACTGGCAACCATAGAGGCATTTCTACTGTGAGAACATCCTTTTATGAGGCAGAAACAAGATTGTCTTGTAGCCTCTTTTAATCTCAGAGCTTAGATTGTCCCATGCCATTTTCTTGTTTTGAGGGTCACTTTTCAACACAGGAGCACAGCTGTATGAGAGGCCTCCTTCTTTGGAAATACAAAAATGGCATAGCTTCCTATTATATCTCAGTTTCATTATGGGACAATTTTAGACTGACCCAGGCTGTATGACTCACTAATGTCCAATCATCATGTGCAGTGAAGGTAGCAGAGCTAAGAACCAACCTTTCCTTCAACTGGAAAATTTGCAGACAAATGTTTATTTTATGAGGATGCTTCCTCTTCCCCATTGATCTTATAGCATATAACTAATGCTGGCTGAATTGCAGCCCTAAAGGCAATATCCAGAAACCACTTACATTTCCTGTTTTATTATTTACTGTGGGTACATGCATCACATTATTTATTTGCACCCACATTTCATACATAATCACCCCACTGTAAATTTCTAAGCCAAGGAATGGCCATACATTTCAATTGTATGCTCATCTCCTTCACAGAAAATTATGTGGAAGCATTTACATTTAGAGCCAGCAGATTCAAGAACAGTGTGGAAAAACTCTCTGACAAGTGTCTCTGATCCAAATGAGAAATCGCTACACCACTGTTGTTGCTCTTGTAACACACAGGATTCATCCTGCTGTGGGACTCTACAGGTGTAATGCCCGGCCTTGCAGTTTTTATTTAGAACACCTTTTTCCTTCTAAACTCATAATCTTGCAATGTAGGGATTATGTCTGAAGGTTTTTCCCTCACCTCTCGATAATAATGACTGGTCTTATCACTAATGCATGGTTTTCATGTTTTGAATGCTTACTATGTGTCAAGATCTGTAAGGGAGTTATTTCTTTGTTCAACTCCCCACAATACTGTGAGGTGGATTTTATCAAACCCATTTTACAGATGATGAAATGGGAGTTTATGGAAGTGTGGCATCTTGCATAAGACCATAAGGCTAATCCAGGGCCTAGGGTTGAGTATCAATCAGTTCAGGGCCTAGGGTTGAGTATCAGTTCACCTAGGGTTGAGGCAGTTCACGTTGCCTTTCACAGTATTAGTAGCACAGAATAAATAATGAACGGATGGCTGACTTCTCGAACTCTACCTATACAAGGGCACCTGAGTGGCTCAGTTGGTTGAGCATCTGACTCCTGATTTCAGCTCAGGTCATGATCTCAGGGTCATGAGATCGAGTCCCGTGTGGTGCTTCATGCTGGGTTGGGCATGGAGCCTGCTTCAGATTCTCTCTCTCTCTCTGTCACTCTCTGCCACTCACACACATACTCTCTCTCTTTCTCTCAAGAAAAAGAAGAAAATCTACCTATATATACAACTTTTAAAATAGGAATAAATATTTCATATGAAAAGCAATAGAATTCAATGTTGGCGCACTGAGTCCACTAGCATGTCCTTACCATGCAATAATTTAGACAATCCAGAGCTAAGAGCTGTCTATTGAAGGCCAATTCAATCTCTGCCAAATTCCTGCTACAATCCAGTGCAATGTCTTTTCTAGAGAGGAAGGTTGGATAAAGCTGGGCAGGAACAGGCAGAGGGCTCTGGGGTTGACATTCAGGGTATGATTCCTTACTGAACTTCTTCAAGTGGACACTTCTAGATCTTTCCCTCCTCTGGGAAGTGATCTAGCTGGAAGGGTAGGATGGCTGGCCTCATGGGGTTGTGACCAATGCAGTTGTCTAGAGCCCCACTCTTGGTGTTTAATGCTCTGTGTTTACCATCTTGAGATTCTTAATAATTTCATCTTTGCATTTGTGTTTTGTAAGTGAAGTCTGATGACAATGGAGCAAAAGCTGGGGCTTAGAGTCTAAGCTCAAACAGGTTCATCTTGCCCAGGCTGGATTTTGACTGCTGATCCCTCTACCTGGGGTGGGGTTGGGGGCTTTGGTGCAGATACCAGGAGAGTCAGGATCCAGAATAGCCTTATGTACTGAATTATGGATAGATACTGGGTGCCTGGGAAGGTGTGCCCTTGACTTGTGAGTATCCTCATGACCGAGGATGAGAGGTAGGTAACAAATAAAGAACATACTATAATAGCTTGAGAGTGACTACAGAAGGAGAGCAATATCTTTTTACCTGACCTTTTTTTTTTTTTAAGATTTTATTTATTTGAGAGAGAGAGAGAGTGAGGGAGCGAGAGCATGAGCAGTGGGGAGAGGGACAAGCCGACTCCCAGTTGAGCAGGGAGCCTGACATGGGGCTCGATTCCAGGACATTGAGATCATGACCTGAGTTAAAGATAGACACTTAACTAACTGAACCACCCAGGTGCCCCTTTTCACCTGGTTTTTGTTCAGGGGGGCCTCACATTTTCATTTTATGTTATGTTCAAAAAATTATGTAGCTATCTCCGAAGAAGGATTAAGATCTTTTGGAAGGAAAATATGGCTGCCAAAGCTCACTGAATGGCTTGTTTTTTGTGTGTGGCTGTGCTTTTTTTTTTTTTTTTTTAACCTTGTGAGTCCTTTTTCTTTTCTTTTTTTTTTCTTTTCTTTTTTTTTTTTTTTAAAGAGGGCATCATGTTTTTTGTTTTTTTTTTAAGAGGGCATCTTCTTTTTTTTTAAAGAGGGCATCATGTTTTTTGTTTTTTTTTAAGAGGGCATCTTCTTTTTTTTTAAAGAGGGCATCATGTTTGTTTTTGTTTTTGTTTTTGTTTTTAAAGAGGGCATGTGAGTCCTTTTTCATTCATTTTTTGTTTGTTTGTTTGTTTTGGTATATACTGTTTAGGTACCGATCATTCCTCATTCTTTGCCGGGCACTTTGATAGGAATTTATACTTCCCAGTCTCTTTGGTAGTGAATTCTGGCCAATGAAATGTGGGTTGAAGTGTGACCTGGCTATGAGAAGTCTGACACGATCCTTCTCATTCTTTTTTTTTTTTTTCACTCAAGGACTGACTGGCTGCAAGGGATCTAGCAAGGGACTCTAAAAAACCCTGGAGATGGGATCACCACAAGATGGAATGAGATAGGATTTCCTAATTCATCACTGGAAAGTTGCCTATCAAACTCTGAAGAAATACACATTGATTTTCATTAAGCCATTAAGAACTTGGGATGTTAAGTATAGAAATAATGTTAATTAGCCCAATTAATAATATTTTCAGCAAAAGACATTTGTCTTATGCAGGGTTTGTAAGCCATAGCCTTCAACCCAAATTAGGCCACCACCTGTTTTTGTAAATAAAAATTTATTTTGGGGAACATAGCCATGTCCATTTGTTTATGAATAGTCCATGGCTGCCTATACGTTATAATGGCAGAGAAAGTATGCTCCACAAACCTTAAGGTATTTACTATCTGGCCCATTATAAAAAAATGTTTGCAAACCCTTGGTCTTATGAAAAACTGAAGGGTTGGTTGTACTGACTTTCATAAAATGTCTCTGTGCTGACTTATATGAAGTTATTTAACATAACAATATATTCTGGACAATATGATTTTGGTTCTTATTCTCCTGTTTCTATCACTAGAGTGAGTTGTTGTGAGGTTAAATCCAAGTAGATTTTGCTATTGTGCATGTGCATGTTGATCATGATAATGATATCAATACTACTACTACTAATTAAAATGATAACTGCTAGAACATTCGTTAAGCTGTATATAGCCAATGTGTTATATGTGCATTGTTTGATTTAATTCTCACAACACCCTATGAGATAGAAATTATCATCATATTTTATTGATAAAGAAACTGAAGCTCATATTAGCCCAATATCACTTGGGCAAGTGGAAAGGCTGGAATGATACAATTCCTGTGAGTTCTTGAGGGCCAGGATAGCCTTAACATCTCAAGGGCAGGAGAGGACAGAATTCCTACATATTACCATGGATATCTCTTCTTGAGCCACGAAGGATGGATTTTTCAGATCTGTAAATGAATAAAAAGGATTTTAAACCCCCAAAGATGCAGAGGACAGGCAACACCGTCTGAGAATGTAAGCAATTCTTCAAGACAGAAAGCAAATGACAGGGACCAATTTATTAGCACGGAGAAAACAGAAACCTTCCCACTCTCAAGGGAGAATGTCAAAGAAGAGACCCATTGTCACCAATTCCCAGAAAGGCTCAGGAATTGGAGACACTAGCTACCTCTAATAGTAGAGCTTAAAGATGGGCTGAAAAATATGAGGAGTGGTTATAAGAGGATCATTTAGATCCCCCAGATTTACCCTCTCACTCTACCTACCTTTTTCCTACCCAGTCAGGAAACTTTTAGCCACAGAAGCTCAGTTTTCAGTGATGCAGACACAGTGGAATTGGCAGAGGAAGGAGTTGGGAGCAGAGATCCAGTTAATATGTATTTGATGGTGAGAATAGCAACACCTTCCAAAGCTCTGCTTACAGAATCCTGGTTGCAAGGATCGTACCCTCCAGAAAAGATAATGAAGGAGTCCTCTTTGTGGAAACAGAATCTCCCCCAAATAAAAAAACTATAGATACTGACATTACGGGATCACCCAACACCACTCCCAGTAACCTCCTAGTGAAATCCACTAACCATCAAACTGGCCTATGAATATCTAGCTTTTTAGTGCTTCACTTTTAAATATGAATAGATAGGCAATAATTGGATTTTGAGGGAATTCTCTAGCTATAGAAAAGAGATCAAAACAGAGAAGCAGACTAAAGGGGGATTTAAAGGAAATAAAGACAATACAGGAAGTGAAAAAACAAAAACTGTAAGTGATTTCCTCAAATAAATGAAAGTGAGATGCTGTTCAAAAATACAAAAACAAGGGCAGCCCCGGTGGCGCGCAGCGGTTTAGCGCCGCCTGCAGCCCAGGGCGTGATCTGGAGACCCTGGATTGAGTCCCACATCAGGCTCTCTGCATGGAGCCTGCTTCTCCCTCTGCCTGTGTCTCTGCCTCTCTCTCTGCATCTCTATGAATAAATAAATAAAAAAAAAACCTAAAAAAAACACAAAAACAAAAACAAGAAAGAGCTCTTAGACATTAAAAATAAATTAGCACAACATTTAAAAAAGATCAATAGATGGAAGATAAGAAAATCTCCCAAGAAGAAAAGCAAACACAAATGAAAATTAGAGATAAAATTCAGCAAATTTCCCAAGAATCAAAACAAAATACAAACTAATAGACTCAACTTTTTGTTAATAGAAGTTCTAAAATGAGAGAATAGAAATGTAAAGAAAGAAATTATAAAAGAAAATAATGATGAACATGTCCAGGAATTGAAGGACATGTGCACACTTACTGGATGTCCATCGCAGAGAATGGGATAAAGTATACACGAAGGCACATTATTATAGAGTTTCACAACCCTGGAGACTAAGAGAATCAGGAATGAGACGCCCAAGGAGTCTCCCAAAGGAGACTTCTGCTGGGGTGGGGTGGGAGGGGCTAGTAATCTTTTTTCGACCTGGGTAGTGGCTACATGGGTGTGTTTACTTTGTAAAGATTTGTTGATTACAATTTATATACTTTTATTTGCATACATAAATCTTTACAGTGAGAAGCTCTACTTCAAAAAATAAAGAACACAAAAGCATATTTACAGTATCCCAATTTTACTGAAAAATTATGTGCATTTAAATTTTTTTAAATAATGTGAAGATAATAGAGCAAAATGTTAATAAGTTTACCTCTTGGATGTAGGCTTATTAAATGGATTTTGTTCTTTGTGAATTTATATACTTTTCTTAATTCTCTAAATGCATAAATATTAATTTATTAATCAGAAAAAATTGAAACAAAAATAATAACATTGAGATACTATTTTGCCCTTGCTTATAATATTGTTGAAGATTAAAAAAGACAAGAACATGAGGAATGGTCATCTCATACACTGTTGGTAAAAATTATAAACTGAAACATATATGATTATTAAAATGTGTCCACCACTACCCAATCAATTCACTCCTAAAAATTTATCCCAAGACAACAGATGGACAAGTATGTAAAGATCTTTATACAAGTTTGTTAATTTGTAGCTGTTTATAAGAGTTTAAATGGAAACTATTGAAATGTCCATTAAAAGGATATTGGTTCAATACATTATGATATATACTCAATGGAATGCTACATAATAATTGAAAATGAACACTTAGGTCTTTATTTATTATACTTTTGGATTATAGAACAACATGTATAGTCTGATCACATTTTAATGATTGTAATGAATATGCATATATATTGAGATAGAGCAATCGTGTTTATATCTGGATGGTGAAATTATATGATTTTTACCCTCTCTTCATTCTTTTCAGTATTTTGACTTCTCTTTTATAACTGTATTAGCCTCCCTAGGCGCTAAAACAAAGTGCCATAGACTAGGTGACTTAAACAGCAGACATTTATTTCTTACAGTTCTGGAGGCTGAGAAGTCCAAGATCAAGGTAATAGGTAAAAAAAGAATAATAGTTGGTTCATGGTGAGAGCCCTCTCTCTTTCTGGATTGCAAATAGCCACTTCTCACTGTGTCCTCACAAGGAGAAGATAAAGGATGGGAGAGAGCAAGACCTAAAGAGGAAGTTCTGGTCCTCTTCCTCTTATGAAGATAATAATCCCATCATTGAGGTCCCATCCACATGACCTCACCTAGACCCAACTACCTGCCAAAGGTCCTATCACCAAATACCATCACACCGTGGGTTAGGGCTTTAACATATGATACCTGTGGGACAGAAACACTTAGTCCATAACAAGTAGCAGACATAACTTTTATAATGAAAATGAATGACAAAGCATTTAGTGTGCCAGAGAATAGCCATGTTTTATTCTAATTTTCTTTTATACTTGAATTCCTATCAGTACTTGTTGTGATTTTTAAGGTAGATTTGTCCTTTACTAGTTATGCAGGGGAAAAGAACTGTCTTGACAAAAGCCTTGTATTCCTTGCCTATTTTTACTGGTACATTGGCCTTGGAGTGGAGACACCATAGGTTTAAGTCACAGCTTGGCCGCTCATCAACTGTGTACAATTTTGAGCTCAATTCCTTCAGTGGATAAAATTTGGATTATTCATGCTAAATTCATCTCCCACTCTCCCAATCTAGAACAGTCAGGCCAGAGAGAAGCTCAACATATATTTGTTGAACAGATGAATGACTGACTAAGTGCAATTGTTTTGTAAGCTTGAAAGTGCAAAAAACTTAGCTGTTGATTATGTACTCATTAAAAATGATAACTCAGATCTATATTTATTAACATGGAACCAGTTTGGGCTATAGAATAGTTTGGGTATTATATGATGACTAACATGTTCTTTTTAGTTTGTAGAAATTATACAGTATTCAAAATTATACTTGAAATACTGGGGGCAAAGTCCAGGAGTTTATGAGATGTTTGTTAGTAAAACTATGATCTTATAAATATTAACATTTTATACATATTTAAAATCAAGTTTTCTGCTGGATTTTGTTACTATATAAATGGAAGAACAATATTTTCTTCCAAACATGACTCATCCACAGAAATAGTGGTGTGGTGGGGTATAAAGTAATTTTATGGATAACAGTAAATCTTTGCAGAATAAGATCCCAATCTTTTTATGAAAACATGGGACACACTTCTAGATGCTGATTAGCTCTATGCAGAAACTACAGAGAATGGTAAGTATTCTAGTCATCTATTCTAATTAAAATTTAAATTGAAATCTGGGTTCTAATGAAGAGAAGCTTAGTGCTGGTCCTGTGGGAACTTTTCAGAGGGTAAGAGAGAAAATGCACAAAGGCAAAAAGAGATTTCACACAGACATTCTCTTTCCATGTGTTTTATTTGAACATAAAATTTATATTTTATATAGGAACACATCTTGCCTTGATGGAAGCCAAACACTGTCCTTTTGACATGGACATTCTTAAAATTGTGTCACATCCCAATAGCACAGACCCAACTATGTCATTGTGGACACATTGGCATTATCAGTCTGACACCATGTCTCAGGGAAATTAGGTGACAGCTTGGCTCTACCTGAGAATTGGATTCATTACTACCAATTTTGGGCATGTGATCTGGCTCAGACAGGGCTCAATGTCAAAGGTTGCTGCTGTGTTGGAGGGAAAAAAAAAAAGCTGCATGGCTAAAGGGATAATAAAGAAAGAATAAAACTTAAAACTGTATAAAAATCTTTTTGGGCAGCTTTAAAAATGAACTTTGGAGGTCAAATTATTTTACAAGGTCCCTTTCAGAGATATTTGTTAAACACCATACATAAGCACACACCCAGAGAATGCATTCAAGGGATAGCTTTTTCAAAACATTGAAAAGAAACACAATGTATGGAATAAAGACTTTTCAAAGGAAAAGCATCAAAATGATGATTCCTTACTAAATGAGTTATTGTCATCAACACAACAAATATAAGAAATGAGAAAATGGAAAGCCCCTCACAGTATTTTAGAAAATTTATAGTCACACCATTTGTAAAAGACATGATTTCAACGAGGTCTGTGACTCAAATTCAACGATAGTTTTAAACCTTGAGCTGCATTTGTTGCTAACACATGCCACAAAGTGTGTCATCCCTCTGTCTTAGAGTATATTTCCTGCTCTGTTTCTCCCCATTTATTTTCTTGGGTTAATTGGGGAAGTGAAATCACTTTTCTATTCAGGATTCCTTCTCAGGCAAGAACAAAGGCCTTTCACCCACTGGAAAATATCTGAAAGCAACCATGGTTCTAGAAAGGTAATAAACACTGCAGTGGGGCATCTTTGTCTGGCTGTGAGCGCGCTGCAGATGAATGGGTGTTAGCAGCTGTCCATCGGACACCCCGAGTGGCAGGTTGCATGCCGGAGAGAGAGCTCACAGTTAATCTATCGTGGACTGCATGCAGCATCTCGTCCTGAGCCTTCCTTGGTTACTATGCAGAGGAGAGGCTGGGAGAAGAACATCTCCCCAGCTACACGTACAGGAGGAGCATACTGGAAAACACAGCCTCCCCCCCAACACACACACACACACACACACACACACACACACACAAAACAAAAACAAAAACAAAAACAAAAACAAAAACAAAAACAAAAACAAGGGGAGATCTGACATGGGCTACCTTCAGACTTTGATTAAAATGTACCAAAATTGTAATTTTTTTCTTCCCTCTTTAACTGTAAGACATAGTCAGTGTTGCTTAATGTCAATGCTGTTAATGAAGTTGTCAGGCTTGTCACTTTCATTGAATACCAACTTTACTAAGAAACTGGTACTACAATTACCTCCAGCTCTATACGATTAAATTCATCAAAGCATGCTCAGGCTTTAGACTACATGGATTTTTAAAAAATTTCCCAATGCCTTTGGAGTCGGAAACAACTCAACGTGCCCACAAAAGACTGACACTTAAAATAATCATCAGCCAAAAAATTGTATTTAGGACTTTCTCCTCCAAAGTGGGCCAACTGGGGATTGAATTCCATTCTCCAAGAACCCCCCCCCCCAAAAAAAAACCCAGCTTCATTCACAGGTTTTATGATGCTTTTTGAGACACTTTAGGGCTCTGCATCCCTAATATCTATCTGCCTTTCTCATCCCTGCCATAGGTGAAGCAAAATTCCACCTTTCTCCTTTGTTCATTCATTCTTTCATTCAAGAGATGCTATTCCTGTAACATAAAAAAATTAATAAAAGTTTAAGAAAAATCTATTATATGTATACTGTATGGTACATTTTATTATACTATATAATATTATATTTATTAATATTTTTAGATAAGAAATATTTCTGTACTAATATTGGACTTAGCATTGTAAGTGCTAAAAAATAAGAGTAGATCTTTGAGACCCAGAAATTTTAGTAGGATGGCAAGACATGCATAAGTAGCTAGCATCGAAGGTATAAAGGGGTAAGCACTACAAGGAAGATAAAGCATTATGGGCTGGAATTCAGGTGGGAAGATACGAGAAGGTTTGAGGCTCAGGCTGCATCTGAACTAGGCTTTCAAGAGCAGATAATATTTGACTCTCAGGGGTACTTTCTGAGCTCTCCGCCTCAAACCCTCTGATCTTCACATGGCTGGCTCCTTCTTGATATTCAGTTTGAGATCAAATGTCATCCACTCAGAAATAGCTTTCCTTGAACACCCAACGCAGTGACACCCCCGCGCACACTCACTCTCTGCCACATCACTCTGTTTTCTTATCTTCATAGCACTTCCCACTCTCTGAAATTCTTGGGTTGACTTGTCTACTGTTTTCATTTCTTAGAATAAAAGCTCCATGAGTGTAGAGACCTTGTTCCACTTGATGAAAGCCACCTTCCCAGGGCTAGGACACTGACCGGCCTACAGCAAATGTTCAAATAATGTAAATGAATGAACTGAGGGAAGTAGAGGAGGGAAAGAAGATTTCAGGTATAGGGACAAACCCACAAAATGGTGAAGAGGCTCGAGCACACAGATGTGTACAGGAAACAGTAAAACATGTGGCCAGTCATGGCAGAAGATGCATTCCGGCAGGTGGATTGAGGCAGGAGCCCCGGGTGCCCGATGCTGCTTTAAGAACCTTGGACTGGTTTCTATTGTTGGCAGGCAGCCATGGCTTTTGAATAGGAAAATCACTCAAAAGCAGCATCAGTAAGGCATGGCCTTCCAGCAGAATGCAAAGTAAAGGAGCAGAGGCTGACGTCTGAAAGAATAGAGAACTATTTCACAGTTTAAGTGGGAAGAAATTAGATTCATTCCTTTAGGAAAAGACCATAGAATGAGAATTAATCCTCCACACCTGTGAGTTAGTGTCTCCAATCCTTCTCTCAGGAATGTTCAAGTACTCAGTAACCACAAGCTATGTGATGGGGAGAAGGAGAAAGAGAGAAAGAAAGGATGATCCTGAGACCCCTGTGACCAAGGAGGCCAGAGCTGGTTGGAGAGGGCTTACTTGGGTTGAGAAACACCCAAGCCCTGGGGTCTGCAGAGAGGGTGTGATCTGGAAAACACCTCACACTGTTTTTACAAGTGGCCCTGTCTTCAAGTGGAGGAAACTCAGCGTGGGTTCCAATATACTTTTCCATGTCTTACTCAATTTTTAGGACAAAGAAAATATCCCTCCATAGCATATTAGCCACTGTGTGTACCATCTTGCCATGTACTCTAGAATCTGAGTCTCACATTCTGAGGGCTCTTTAAGAAGATCTGAACATGTAGCAGATGGTGGGACCTGAAGCCAGGTCAATAGGGTCCAAATTCGGGCTCCACTCAGGTGGTCTGCCCTTGAATAACTTATCTAAATGCCCTATGCTTCAGTTTCCTCATTTGTAAAATTGTGAGGATAATAGTAGTGCTGATATGTAGAACTTTCATGGAAATGAATGAACTGTTACATGTAAAGTACTCAGAGGAGTACCCAGCACAAAGAAGTACTCAGGAAAGATTAGCTGTTACTATTAACGTTATGCTTATGATTGCTGCTTCTCATTGCATTCATAGCATTGGGCACAGTACTCAGTGCATGTTTACCACTGCTCATTAATATTAATGAAAAAATATGGCTTTTGTTTATGTTCTCAGGTTATAAAGAAATATCCTAGCAAGCCATACATTTGTCAGTCTCCATAATGTCAGGAGGTCATTTTTTTTTTATATTTTTTCTAACCTATTTGTAGTTTTCATTTTTTAATTTTTTGAATTTTTTTAAATTTAAATTCAATTTGCTAACATATAGTATAATACCCAGTGCTCATCACATCACGTGTCCCCCTTAATGCCTGTCACCCAGAAGGTCATTTTAGATAGAAAACATCTTCAAAAATTTCCCTGCAAGGTTACCAGGTCACTTTCTTTCTTTCCTTTGAGTGACCAGTTCACTAGCCCCCGTGCACATCATCATTATCTTCACCACTGTGCTAGTTGTGGTGTGTTGAACATTCCTTGGGTACCAGACCGTTTCTGTTTGATGCAAATATTTAATAAGCATGTAATGTACACTAGACTCTGTTCTAGGGCCTGGGAACAGTGAACAAAACTGATACTTTCCCCTCAAGGAGTTAGTACTTTATAAATGTGGCTTCATTTAATCTTCCCCAAAGTGAGGATGCATTCATTACCTCTTCCCTTTTATCAGTGAGAGGTTGGAGGCTCAGCATAGCTATTATTTTTTTAGAAAATCATACAACTATTAGGTGGCCAATATAGGATATGACTCCAGGACTCACTTCAAAGTGTGTTCTTTCTAATACACTACACCACTTCCTCAACATCTTGAATGTACAAAGTAATAAATATTCTCTTCTAAATGCCCATAGCTTAATGTTGAACGAAAGCACCTTTATTTTGAAGTTCTGTTCAATTGACATTTCTGAGAAAAATGGAATATAAAACTGGGCTAAAGGGTTGATCCAGATAGAATTCCAATAAAACATTTCTAGGTATCTTTTAACAAATATTTTTGTCAATATACAAGCATGTAGGTATTACTGAATATGAAAGCGGGGTCACTTTTTTCGTTGTGACAAGAAGCCAATACCAAGACGCTGAAGCAAAGAGAAAGGGACCTTACTAGTTCTCCTAACTCAACCACGGGAGGAGTTGGTGGATTCAGGTGTGTCTGGATACAGATGCTCAAAGAATATCATCAGGGCTTGTCCTGTCCTCTTTATTTCTCTGTTTTACTTTCTTCACTTTGGCCTCATTTTCAGGCAGGGAACTCTTTTTGTGGTTGACTTGTCCTATCAGTTTATAATACCATAGGAATGAAAGCCCCTTTTCTTATAAGGAAGTCCTGAGAAAGACTCTATTTGAACCATCTTGGGTCATGTGTCCACCAGGTCTAAGGAAAATAGAGGAATCTAGATGTAAATCATATGCATACCTGAACCTTACAGGTTAAGCTAGGTTTTTAAAGAATGCTGGAGATCTGAAAGGGACGCTGGAATAGCATGGATCCAGTATGGTTAGGAAAGTTCAAAGTTATATCACATGAAAAGCAAGCAAAGCGTGACAGAGTCCAGTAAGTTCACCAAAAGAAAGACACAGTTCATCACTGGAATAAAAGATTAATGTGGTCACTGGGGTAATTTCACTATTTTGTCACAAGGTTTAAATTGTTCATCTGAAACTTAAAACTGGAAAATTTATGTGGGATTAACATTTCACTGGAGTGATAAATAAATACTGGAAATAACCCTTCAAATATAAACATATGCTCCATCTGGGTTAGGCCATAAAACAGTTAGCTGTACTAAGAATATTTTTCTTTGCAAGTTGCCGGAAACTTGCACCCTTGCAAATTTTCAATCTTCCCCAAAGCAAATCCTCTTCTTGAATAAATTTATGACAGAATTGAAGAAAGCCTTTAGGTGATAAATTTTATCCACCCTCTAGACTCCATGCATTTTTCTCTTTCTTTGCTATTTTTCCATAAACCCCTCTTTGTGCTTTCCCCCCTCTCTCCCATTCTTTTCTCCTGCCTATGCCAATGCATTTGTCAATAGCCCCAGACCTGCTTAATTGTGCATAAACCCCTGCCATCGTGCAGGTAGATTGCACAAACAGAGCTAAATAGCTGCCACAGAATGATTTCCAACGAAAGGCCATATGAATGTATGATTTTGCTAAAGAACTCATACTTGTCCTGATACAAAGTTTGTTCACATGTGGAGGAGAGAAGAATGAAAAAGGACTGACAATTTCTGACTACTTCTTATACACTGAACACTGTGTCAAGTAGATTTCAGAATGTTAAGTAAGTCTATATGCCTTTAATGGAGTCACCCTTTTCCCAGCTTTCCATGAGCCAGCTATAATCACATTTTGCCAACAAGCAAACTGGTCTAGAAAGGGCTAAAAATGTGGCCCAAGTCACGCAGACAGTAAAAGCCAAAACTTGACCCGAGTCTGTCTGATTCTGGAAACTTTCTTTGTGTTTTCCAAGTCCAGTTACTGACTGTGATTTTTGTCCTAATACCATGTTCTCTCCATTCTTTCTCCTATATGGTTCTACAATTTCCACTTAAATTTCATCCACAGTAGGCTACTTTAGGTTACCATCAGCTTCCCCATGGATGACAGCAATAGCCTCTTAAATAATTTTTTTTTGAGACTTTATTTAGTTATTCATGAGAGACACAGAGAGAGAGGCAGAGGGAGAAGCAGGCTCCATGCAGGGAGCCTGATGCAGGACTCGATCCCGGGATCACGCTCTGAGTGAAAGGCAGATGCTCAAATGCTGAGCCACTCAGGCATCCTCTTCTTAACTAATATTAACTGACCTCTCTTACTCTCTTCCATTCTATTCTCCACTTTTTCTCTTGAACATTGCTCATGCCATCCACTTTCTTTAAAGCCCATTCAAGTCTTGTAGCATGTTTAGGGGTAAGCTTAAAGTCTTTGATATGATCTGACCCTCACCTACATCCTTAGCTCCATCTTTCATTCTCATTTTATATTCTAGTCATATTGAATTTTTCTAGATCCACAATTATAACATGCTTATTTTGTCCACCAGTCCTTGTGTTTGCTGTTTCCTCCAGCATCTGCCATTTTCTCATTACTTTGCTGACTCCTATTATCCCTTGGGAAATATTTCAAACGTCACTGTCTCTGGAACGCTTTTCCTGACTTCCTAGATTATGTTAGATTCTGCTTAGCACCATGCTTTTCCTTAGCATCGCTCATATCTCTGGATGGAGCATGATCACATTACAGACTGCGTGCCCAGGAAGGGCAGGTATCATGGGAGTCTTGCTCACCTGTGACTCCCTAATATTTAGTGCAGTATCTAACACTGCAGGAGACACTTACTTTTTATATTTGTCAAATGATCAGTGAATTCAAGTTATGCCCCCTGTCTGTGAGTCGCAGTGAGTCTGTGTGTGTGTGTGTGTGTGTGCACATGTACGTATGCAAACAATTGTACATAAGTTACATTACAAATGATATACACTATGATACAGTCACAAAAAATTAAGTGAATAATGAATAGCTAGCTACCATGATTAAATAGTTTATTAAATTACTAATTTATGGGATGCCTGGGTGGTTCAGCGGTTGAGTGTCTGCCTTTGGCTCAGGGCATGATCCCAGGGTCCCAAGGTCGAGTCTCATATTGGGCTTCCTGCACGGAGCCTGCTTCTCCCTCTGCCTATGTTTCTGCCTCTCTCTGTGTGTCTCTTATGAATAAATAAATGAAATCTTTTAAAAAATAAAATAAAATTACTAATTTACTCTTCTGGTAAAATGTATTCATTTAGATTATATAACATCTGTAATGCTGAAGACATGAAGAAATCATTTCTTCAGGATCCAACAGTCTACTTAGGAATGTAGGACACACACACAAAATAGTTAAGCAAAATGGGAAACATCATAATTGCTTAGAAGGCCAGAGTGTCCTGAGGATGATCAGTGTTGGCTGGCATGTTGGAGAGTCTTCATGAAAGAGATGGGCCTAGATATATAGTTAGGATTGGAGAACCAGAAGGGAGTGGGGAAGGTATTCTGGGTAAGGAAAGAGCATGATCAACAACAGAATCAGAGATGGGAGAGGAATTAGCTGGTTTGTATGGAGAAGTTGGAGAAAGGTTTTAGACAGATTGGAGGTGGATTTTATAGAGTCATGAAACCAGAATAAAAGGTTTGTGCCTTATGCTATAGAAGGTAGTTAGGAATTTTCTTGATATGGATGTGACATAAAAATAATGTTTAAGAAAGATGGAATCTTTCCTGAGTCTTTCAGAATGGACTAGGTGTTTCTTGTTTTATCTTGTTCTACTGATCCTAATGATCATTTCATAATTCTTGGGTTAATATGATTACTTCCACTAGACTGCACCTTCTTTGAGGAAGGATGTGATTTTGTTTCACATTCTAAGTGTCTATCACATTGCCTGGCACATAGTCAGCATACAATAGATACTTGGGTGACTGATGGAATGAATTAGTCAATCATTTAAGCATCAAAAGGTAAGATGACTTGAAATTAGGAGAGAAGAGATACAGGAGAGATCAGTTGGTTAATGACAATAAATGAGGCATGACAGGCGGATACTCAGAGTCACTGTAGGCACCACTGTTGGAGGTGTTCAGAATTGAGTGTACTATACTTGGTAACACATGGATTGCAGAGGCTAGATGAGGAAAAGAAGTAAAAAAAGCAGATGTAAAGTGCTGAGAAACTGCAATGGGTATAGGTGAGAAATTGAAAGGAAGAAAAAAATGATGAGCTTCCTTTGAGACATGTCAACTTTATGGTAGCCCAAAGTGGAGCTCCACCAAAGCAGCCAGAGAAAAAGGACAAGATCTTGACTGAGACGTCAGGGTGAGAGTTAATCATTCAAATAAGAGCTTTTGAACAAAATGAGAAATAGTTTTTTTAAAAATGATTCCTGTTTGGGTCCTTATCAAAATTTTATAGCAGAATAATCAAAACAATGTTACATAATCATTATGTTATAGAAGAGAATATATAAAAACATCTTCATGAGGTAATGTTACAAAGAATCGACTGAGGGGCACCTGAATGGCTCAGTTGGTTAAGCATCTGTTTTTGGCTCAGGTCATGACCCCAGAGTCCCAGGATCCAGCCCCACATGGGGCTCCCTGCTTCTCCCTTTGCCCTTCATCTCACTCATGCTCTCTTGTGCTCTCTCTCTCAAATAAAAAAGTAAAATCTTAAGAAAAAAAAGAATCTATTGAAAAATCATATCCCCAGTACTGGATTTTTCATCTATGGCCATTGGGATTATAAGAGATTTTGGCTTTGTTTTGCTCATTCGAATTTTAAAAGTGCTCTAAAAAATTATGAATATCTCATAAGTAGCTATAATGAATCCTGATACTATCATAAAAGTGCATGCTCTGTGTTTTTCAAAGTTGTCTTATCCATTAGGACAAGATGCCAATTTTGCCATATATATATATATATATATATATATATATATATATATATCCTTATATATGTGTACACATATATATATCTCCATCTATTTGTAAAATGTGAAGATGATGAATATGCTAAACTATCTATCCTTTATGGCCATCAAGTTTCTCTACTTTACAATATTATTTTCAATTACGTCCTCAAGTGGCACTTTTATTTCAAAATTTAAAATAGCACACCAGATGATATATATACCTGAGAATAGCTTTACTACATCATAGTCAATGGAAATAAATCCTGCCCCTTTTCACTCTAGTGTACTTATTTTGCAAATCTCCGTTAACTACATGGAGGCATTATGCATACGAGAAGTGGCATTTGTTTTTTTATTACCACTTGGTTGGAACTCACTCAGCCTTTCCCTGCACACTGGTTTCAGCATACAATATATAAAATGGAATCTTTCCAAATCACATCCTTTCTCTGCTTAAGTGTGGGTTCGCCTGTTGCTCACCCTGCAATTTCTCCTTGGTTTCCATATACCCTCCCGCTGGCGCCCCCAGTAGAGCAGTTCTGGAGAACAGTATCCTCCCATCAGTTTAGCGAACAGCTGATTTCTGCGGCAGACCTTTTGGTTGTGAGCAACTGTGTGAACTCCAGTGACTCACACACTCATAATTATGTGCACACGGGGGCTCTCCATCCTGAGTTTGTTTTCTCACCTCCTGTAGTGTTTAAGTCATAAAGAAAGGACTTTTCCACTCTTTCTAAACCCAAAACAACCTGCTTGGGGCAGCCTTCATGAGTCCTTTCGCAGGTTTCTGTTTTCCCTGTCCCTGCTGATTTCTCTGGCTTTCAACCAAGGTTTAACCATAAGACTCCCATCAGAGTCCTTAAAGAAGAAAGGTTTCCAGCATGAGTACACTGTATTAATAAATGAAACTCAACCTTTTAAAAATTACACTGTCAGAAAAACCCATTAGGCTGTAAAAGAGTTGAGGTAAACATTAGATTTTAATATCTACTGCTGCTTAGATTTTTCTGAACTGAAAAATCCCCGGTGAGCACTTAAAACTTCATTACTCCACTGAAAGGTTGTGAAAGGCTATTTAAAGGTTTTCAATTTTGTTGAAGTCTAGAGGTTATTACAGCTGGAAAGAATACAAACCCTAATATTACAAGGAATGAAAGGAATGAAATTTATGTTCTCATCTTCCCTGCAGTTTAATCCAGGTCTATTAGATTCATTGGTAAAAATTAGGGCAGGTTGAAAACTTTTCTGCAGGTTTGATGAAAAATAATATTTGGCAACTATGAAAAGTATTGCTGTCTGCATCACACTCAAGAAAATGCTTTATCTCCCAGTGCTCTGGTCAGAAGTTATTTCAAGATCAGCCTCTGTTGATCCTCTGAAACAGTTTCAAAACTCAAAAACTTAGAGCAAAGTTGTGAATCCTACCCAAAAGTCAATGTCTGCAATTAGACCTTCAACTCAAACTCACAAATACAAAAACTTGGTGCTTATGTTCTTTTTCCATGACTTTTTTTTCAAGTATCCTATTTTTTTTTTTGTAATGGAAGAAATGTGTGTCTTAATTTCCTTTTATTTTGCTGAACTTGGTATTTATATTATTTAACCAAGTGGTATTAGATGCTTTGTATATCCCTCATTTTTATTTCAAAGACCCTCTTGGTTCTCCCCAGTCTCTGAACTGTGGAATGGCTTTAAGCTGAATATAACTTTATTATCCATATGTCCTTCCATATATTCATCCACCTGCCCATTTATCTATCCAACAAACATGGCTAGTACTATGCCAGAGAGCCATGAAAAGATTGTCAAGTCCTGTAAGGTGGACAAGGCAACAAATTGTAACATAGAATAGCATGAGTGCTGAACTGGAAGTGTCCAAGGACCACTGAGCTCTCAGAGGAAGAGCCTCAACTTACCGCCTAACAGGAAGGTGCATTTGAGGAGGAGATATTGGAGGGTGGTTTCAAAGGATGAGTCACTGAGGGAATGGGACAAAAAGAACATTATAAAGGGAATTTTTTACTTAGAAAGGCACAGTGGTATGTAAGAGCACAGCACCTAATTCAGATTCAAAATGGTTTGGTATGGAGGCTAGTGTAAGACGAGTCTGGAAAAGTGGTCTGGGGTGAATGGTGAAAGACTATTGTCGAGAAGTATATTTGATTAGAGAATTTTATAATTTTTTCCTAATTGCAAACATAATAAAACAGACTTACTTAAAAATTGAAAGTTTTAAAAAGCATAAAGGTAAAAAAAATTTTTTAAGTTATAGTAATCCCAACCATGCAATGGAAATCCTTGCTAATATTCTGGTGTATTTCTTTCCATTCTTTCTTCTCTGCTTTAAAAATGTTGGGGGGGTATAGCTAAATCAAATTATCCACAAAATTCTATGAATTGTGTTTTTTTGCAAATAAAATGATAATATATAATTCTGTTATCTCTCCTTCATAATCATAATTTCAATGGTTGCATAACATACCACAATGAGTAAAACCATTCCTTAGTTGATTTTTAAAAAACTTAAACCATTTTAAGCAATGCTGTGATGACTATTTTCTTTATAAATATTTTTTGGGTAATTTTTGGATTATTTTCTTCAGTCTTATTTATCAGATAATGTATATGAGGTATTTAGCATAGTTGGCTCATATATTAGCAATTATTGTTATCAGAAATGAAATCGTTGGGTAAAAAAATAAGAATACTTTCAAGGTTCCTGGTACATATTACTTATTTTTCCAAAATTATTTTAATGATTTTTTTTATAAGAGATAACGTGAAAGTCCCTCCCTCTTTCATTGTATTTTCACCCACAGTAAATATTATCACAAAGACAGCTTTGCTAATTGTTAGTGAAACATAGCGTGCTCTTTTTTAAATACCTACAAATGGTTTATTCATTTATTTTTAAAATTAAAATTCAATTAATGAACATATAATGTATTATTACTTTCAGAGGTAGAGGTCAGTGATTCATCAGTCTTATATAACACCCAGTGCTCATTACATCATGTGCCCTCCTAATGCCCATCACCCAGTTGCCTCAGCCTCCCACTCTGCTCCCCTCCAGCGACCATTTTCTAGGATTAAGAGTCTCATGATTTGTCTCCCTCTCTGATTTGTCTTGTATTATATTTCCGTCCCTTCCCCTATGATCCTGTTTTGTTTCTTGAATTCCATATGTGAGTGAGATCATATGATAATTGTCTTTCTTTGATTGACTTATTTTGCTTAGCATAATACCTTCTGGTTCTATCCATGTCCTTGCGAATGGCAAGATTTCATTTTATTGATGGCTGAGTAGTAGTCCGTGTGCGTGTGTGTATGTGTGTGTGTGTGTGTGTGTATATATATATATATATATATATATATATATATATATATATCATGTCTTCTTTATCCATTCATCATCTGTCGATGGACATCTGGGCTCTTTCCATGGTTCAGCTATTGTGGACACTCCTGCTATAAACATTGGGGTGCAGGTGCTCCTTCAGATCACTACACTTGTATCCTTGAGGTAAACACCTAATAGTGCAATTGCTGGGTCTTAGGGTAGCTCTATTTTCAACTTTTTGAGGAACCTCCACACTATTTTCCAGGGTGGCTGCACCAGCTTGCATTCCCACCAACAGTGTAAGAGGGTTCCCCTCTCTGCTGATCCTCACTGACATTTGTTGTTTCCTGGAAACATAGCATGCTCTTATTTCAATTTATACTTCTTTGAGTATCAGTGATGCCAAATATTAATTTATTGTCAACTGAACTTTTGCATTTCCTCTTCTGTCTTCATGTTTCTTGACCTTTGCTTTGTAAAGGATTTGGAAAGCCCTCCTAGAGAACTGGGACTTTATCCAATTGGCAATAGGGAGTCATTGAAGCTTTTAAAAGTTTTTGCAGTTGTCCCAAAATGGCCATTCCAATAATATCATTCATTGTTTTTTATTATTAGCTCCAGAATAACACTCTTCACATATGATTTTAGGAGGCATGATAATAATATTAACATGATAAATAATAATAGTAGCTTCTATTTATTGCATGCCTACTAAGAACCAGCATTTTCTGGGCATTTCTAATATTATTTTAATTAATCCTCACAACAAAATAAGGTAAGTAGTATAATATATGCACCATAGCTTGAAGTTCAGGAGAGCTAATTTTCATTTTTCCTCCTTCCTCATTCTATCCATTCAAGAGATAATACAAGGAACACCAGTATCCTGTAATAAGATTCCCAGATAACTCTAAGGACATATCTGGGATTAAATATTAAGCATACTTAAATGCTTAATCCTAACATACCTAAACATAAACAATTTTTACTGTTTATATATAACTGCCCAATTGATTTCAAAAACTAAACTATTATTACTGAACTTGTTTCATAAAGAAAGATGATTCATAAAGAATAGATAACCTTTCTGGGAAATCTTAGTAAAGTCAATTAAGCTGTTCAGGTTTGAGGAGTCTCTACAATTTCCTCAAGAAATTTCTCCTCAGTTTTAAGAAAGATTTTGTGGTACATATCCAATTTTGAGAAGCAGCAGACCTTATCTAAATCAAGCAATACAAAAAAAAAAAAAAAAGAAAAGAAAGAAAGAAAAAGAAAGAGAGGGGGAAAGGTGGACTCACAATATTGGCTTTGATTTATGGTTCATTCTTTAACATCTGTTATTTTTTTCATTCAAAAATGTATATTGGTTCCTCTTGCGGTACAAATTAGGAATATTCTTGACACTTGTCCTCATAGAGGAGGAGATAAGCACTGATAACCCCACAATTTCCTTTAGTATTTTAAGTTGTAATAAGTGATTTCAAGGAAAACTATAGAAGTAGTAAAGACAGCTCTGAGGGAGTGAGCCTGGCTGAAAGTAGGGAGAAGCTAATCCAGGGAAAGAGCTCCTGAAGCAGACAAGAATGTGGAAATTTGGACAAACCAAAAAGGTCAGTGTGGTTGGAACCCAGGTTATGTGGGGGAATGAAAAGGAGAGAGGGAAAGAAGATAGGTCAGGAAGGACCCTGTGAAATGGTGATAGTTCTGAATTTTATCCTAGGTACAGTGAGATAGTCATGATCTTCCTTCTTTCCTTCTCCTTTTTAGTAGAGAATAGAAAAGGATGGCTCCACTACCAGGTATATGTGTAGGTGAAAGCAGTGATATTTGGCAGGAAATGGGAAAGGAATCTATTATAAAGTGATTTTGTAGTACTGTAGTAAACTTTCCAGAAATAACAGAGACCCATGGCTTAAGAAAGGAGTGTGTGTGTATGTGTGTGTGTGTGTGTGTGTGTGTGTGTGTTTGCTGCTGTTGAGGAATGAAATTCAACCTGGCAGATGTTGACATTTCTGGGAACTATGAGTTACAGAATATACAATGGGCAGGGATTTTTAAATTGAGATTGTTAGGAAAAGAAGCTTTCTGTGGTAGGTTTCCATGTAGCAGGCAGCAGGGTCTGGACTTGGTTCTGCTGGCCATGTGGAGACACTGGGGAATGTGAGCAGCAAAGTGACATGATCTAATGTGATCTCACAAGGTGACTGGAGGCACTGAGAGAATTCAATCCAGAGGGCCGAGACCACAGTCAGGGGGTGACTTTAGGTGTCTAGGCAAAAAAGCGATGAGATCATGGAGGGGCTATTTATGTGTTGCAGAGCTAATATATATTCTTCTCACATGTGGTCACGAATAGGAAAATGTTACCATTTACATATGTTCAGGACATATGACCTACAAAGAACCTAAATAAGTACTCTTTTTTCCAAGAAGCTGGAGGGCATATGGATTACTCTTATTGGTCCATTTCTATTCTCTTCATTAGTTATGTCAGCCAATATAAATCAAACACAAATTACCTACACCAGTGGATACTGAATTCATGGTTGCTTTTCTGAAATAAGGAGCAGGAGACATCATGATGCTATTAGTTCATCTGCACAACCAAACCCACAGTTCTTATCAGCAACAGCATCTAGATGACTGCCTAGTATTCTTTAGTTTTTGACAGGGCAGATGTCAAGTGTGGGTGGTCAACCATAAGCCTTGAGGGCTAAAAGGGGAGGTATCTTTTGCAAATGAGCAACATGTCTGCAAGCCTGTTGTGTGGAACACCACGCTCAATGATTCTCTCATTCCTTTGCTCTAAGCATCGTATTTCCTCTATGGTCCTTTTAGAATGGGAATATATTTAGTGGGGAAATCACTGGGTTGAATCTCTAGCACACAACGCAAGTGAGTGAATAAGATTGATTTTATTTCCTGCTTTGGAGACCGTGATTATTGTGATCACATTGGTTTGGGTTAAGGGAAAGGGAAAATTGGTACAGAGAGAAAAGGGGACATTGAAAAAAATAATTGATATAGAGAAAGATAGTAGTAGGAATTTTGGGAAAAAAATGAAAAGGAAAAGCTGTCAGCTGATTCCAAATTATGACTAGGTCTGGCCCTGGTACCTAAATAAACCACAGTGTTGTATATATTAGAATGCATATCATCTCAGATTTAGAAAGGAATTAAATATCATTTTGTCCAACCCTCATCTATTACATGAAAGTTCCTTATAATACTCCTAACAAGTGACTATGCTGAATAGGTCCTTGAGTATTTCAAATGACATGCACCCCTTGACTTTTGCAGGCAACCTGAAGTTCACCCTGAGGCCAAGATTGAAATTTAATTAAGTTGTCCCTCATGGGAATGGAGCCTGATCTGTGTTCTCGAAACTTTGTTTTGATTTCCAGGCCCACACTTTCTATATTTATTCATATTTGTATTTTTTCTCTTCTTTCTCCCTCCCTCTTTCCCTTTCTCCATCCTTCTTACATAAAAGGGTCAAAATGAGTCTAGTCTTCTTTTACGTGAAGTTCAAGTACTGAAGACCTATCATCATGACACCCCTCACCCTGCTCCAAGCTGTCACAAGAGTTAAACTCTTTGTTTTGTTTTGTGTTTGCAATCACAAATTACTTTTAATTTCATATTATAAATGCAATCTACCTGTTATGCCCACATTTCACGCTTATCTAGAAGCATTCAGTGGGGAGGTGCTCATTTCAATCCAAATGGGATATAATCTATCTTCTTGCAAGTTTCTTTTGCCTCCAAGTATTTGATTTTGCTCCACAGGTGATGGAAACTCTTTTGTTTTGACAGCTTCCTACAGAAAATAACCACACCTCTGTTGCTAGCTATTGGAATCTCAATTATAAACTGTTCTTTTAATAACGCTATGTTTTTGCTGTATTTTGCTGTATGCTGGGTTCTCAGGGATGTTACTATAATAAAATAGGAACTGTGCTGTGATTGTATAGATTTTCTATCATCAGAATGATAACTTTTAAGGCACCAATCAAATTAATGGTGGTGTGAGTAGGATATTCCCTGCTGTGTTGCTCATCACATAAAATGCCTTCCTCCCAGACTTTCTCGCCCTAAAAAGGTATACACATTCAAATTTTCTCCCTAGATGCCAACGCAAACCAAATACTTGAGGTGCCTTCTGTAGTGCCAAATGCTTCTGAGCCTGGGTCAACTTGATCTAGCCATGGGTAGACATCCTACTAATAGCAAATGTGTTCTTACTTTGACATTAAATGCCAATCATACACCGAACCAGTCATATGCCAGTGCCAAACATATAAAATCAACTTCCAATTCTCTCAATTTTCTGGCTACTGCTCTTTTCACTTGACTTTCATTATATATACACTGTTCTTTTTCTAAAGATATTTATTAATTTATTCATGAGAGATACACAGAGAGAGGCAGAACACAGGCAGAGGGAGAAGAGACTCCCTGTGGGGGGCCTGATGCAGAACTTGATCTCAGGACCTTGGAATCAATCACTGAGCCACTCAGGTGCCCCTATATAAACTGTTCTTAAGTTTTATGATGAATTGTGCACATTCTCACAGCTCATTTTTCTCCCTCTTTAACACCATAAGGTCTTCCTTCCACAGGTAGCTAATTTATTAAATAACATCTCGTTCCTCCTTCAAAACTCACTTCCTCCTATAACTTTTCTAAAGTGAACTTGAGCCTATCTAGAAACTGGGGAATTAAGGATTGCCACCAGAGCTGAAGAGAGGAAAAAGAGAAAAATATATATACTGGTAATCCAAACATTTTATAAGTATGTAATGACTTTATATGCACTATCTCATTTTCCTTTGCTAGGATTATCTAGGGAGGCATGTAATTCAGTCATGGCTAGTCAGCAAGGGACTTTCTGAGAGATCTTGCACTTGCACAGACTGTGCAAAGTTTGGAGCTGTAAGAGGGCTCTTTTTCTCCCTTTCTTTCCTTTCTTTCATACTTGTGGTGTTGTAGTATAAGGATACAGAGCTTGGAGCTACCATGGCCACCCCTTAACCATAATGGAAGCTATTGCTAACAATCCACTGTTGATGGCAAGAGAGAAAGAATCCTACTTCCTGATGATGTCACAAAGATGCTGTATCTGCTAGCTCTTGCAGAGTAATAAATCACTCCAAAACTTAGTTGCTTAAAACAATAACCATTTATTTAGCTCAGGATTCTACAGGTGGCAGTTTGGGCTGGGCTCAGCTGGTTGAGTCTTCTGGATCCAGGAGGTCTGACTGATGCATTTGCGGCCAGTGGCCAGATCAGTGGAGAGCTGACTGATGTGCAGACATGAAGGAGTGTGCACAACTGGGATAGCCCATTTTTATTCCACATGGTCTCTCATCCTCTGAGAAGTTAGTCTAAGCTTATTCACATGGCGGTTACTTAGAATTCAAGGTTAAAAGAGGAAGTGTGTGAAGTCTTTTGAAGCCTAGCCTCAAAACTGGTCCAACATTGCTTCTGCTGCATTCGATTAGCCCAAGAAAAAGGCAACACACTCCAGACCAGGAGGTAGAAATAGGCTCACCCTTGTGATGGGATTGCTACAAAGAACTGCAGCCATTTTTTCCACCTGCCACGAATGCCAAAACAACTTCGGAACTCCCGCCTTTGAATTTCTTGCTGTGTGGCCATCGGATATCTTTCTGGTTTAAACTACTATGAAACAGTTTTTCTATTACTTTCTGCCAATACATTCTAATTGATCCAACCTGCCCTCTAGCATTTCAGCAGCTGACCCTGAAGCTGAGGAAGTAAATGACATTCTAGACAAAATGACAAATTAAACTCTTTCATTCAGAACAAAAACACCCTGTGTGCTACTTGGAGTGCTGGTATACTGAGGAAATTACCCTCTTTTCAGTCAACACCCCAGAAAAATATGCATTTCTTGAGCTTTTGGGTGATTTCTACTTTTATTTATATTTGTTTATTAAATAATTTATTTATATATTCATGAGAGACACAAAGAGAGAGGCAAAGACACAGGAAAAAGGAGGAGGTAGACGCTCAACCACTAAGCCACCAGGTGTCCCAGATTTCTACTTTTAATTGTCTTCTGCTGAAGCATCTGTTAAAGATCAGCTGAGACAATCACCAGCATTCCTGGGTTGCCTACTAAATCTTCTATCTATAGATTTTCTAAGCCTCAATTTCTTCTGCCTTGCTTTCCAGGCAGCGGTTTGCATATTGGTCTCTCCCATCAGACAGTAGGACACAGGGTGCCCAAAACTGTTTTGTATCCATTCCTCCTCTATCACTCCCTCTTCCTGGCACACCTTCCCCATCTCCAGCACTTACCACCCTGCCCAGCATGTAGTGAATACTCAGTGTTTTGCTGAATGGAATAAGATAAATGCTGATAATGACATATGACAGACTCCACCAACCAGCGTCATTTGTCTTAACAAGTATCTACTCTTAAAATTCAAGCCTTACAAGGAAAGGTAAAGGGGCCCTGAGTAACATATAGCTCATTATGAGTTTGTATTAACCATGTTTCTAGATTCTGCAAACTTTATGCTTTAACATCTGTCCTACAGGCCTGTATTGGACATGCTTTATTCTGGACAATCTGATCATATGTCTGAGTCATCTCGCTTTGACCTCCTGCCTCCCTGTTCAACCCCCACTTGCTCCTCTAGAGAAGTCCTCTACCAGGGAGCATCCTTTTTAAATACAAACCAATCATTCAGAGTCCATACCCACAATCACCTTTGTTATTGGGTGCTCAGACACTGAGCTGTTATCCACTGGCCCTAGTCACCCAGGAGTAAGGACCAGATAACGAGGAACAGCCTCTATGCTCCAGAGCCCACTGAAATTATTTGAATTAGCCAATCATAAATCTGTTTGGCCTGCCTTGTCTTTTTCTTCCTTAATAAAAGCTCTTGCCCACAGTTCCCACCTCTCTGCCTCAAGCCCTGCTCCACTGGTTTCCATGCAGCCTTTAATGCTGTGATGTGTACCCCTTCTCTTGGAATCTGTGAGTATAATAAAATATCGTGTCAATGACAGGCATGTCCTGGCTGTTGGCCTTACAAAACCTAAATAATACTTAGCTATTAAAACAGAGTTGATGATTACATATCTGACCAATGTCTAGCCAGAGTCTACAGTAAAGAAGTAAAGATTTTCTTTTTCCTTAAGAGGACTGGGAACGGAGAATAGCTTAAGGAAAATAGAATTTATAGCCTGTTAGAAGAAGAAGGAAAGCCAGTATTTGTCAGCAAAACGAGGAGCTGGATAAGAAGCTCTAGGCACTTGGAGTGAGAGAGTAGAAGGAAACACAAGAAGGAACCTAAAGGAAGAAGGGAAAATATAAAGCAATTCTGACCATTTTGCCATTGTGTCTTCAAAGATTTGTTGAATATGTGGATTGGAGTTGACAGGAACCTGTTTTCTTCCTTTCTCCTTCCTGACTTTCAGAAACTCCTGCAGGTAGTTCTCACATGCAGCCAAGGTTGAGAATCACTGTACCAGAGACTTTTTCTTCAAAGTGAGGTCTTTGGGCCAGAAGCACTGGGCACCACCTAGGAGATATGTATAGGCTTGAAAGAACCAATTGTACATGTCTTTTTCCAACTCCACATTCGGTGACATCATGTTGGTAGGTTGAAATAGGCGAGGGTGAGGGTATATACACCATGGGAATTGGCAAATGCCCTTCTGACCTCTGGTTCCAGAGCCAGTTGTTAAATATTTACCAACATGCCATATCTCAGCGGCTGCTCAGAAATGCAGCATCTCCAGCTCCACCCCAAACTTGATGAATCAAAATGAACATTTGAAGAAGACCTCCAGGTAAATCATATGCATATTAATATTAGAGAAGCATTGATAAAGTCCAAGCTCTTGACATGGCATTTAAGGACTTTCAAAATGCAACTTCATATCTTCCTGCAACCCTTTCCCTGTCACATTGAGTCCCCTCACTAAAAGCCCTCAGAGAATCCTGATCCTTAAATCCCTTAAAATCCTTTAAAACTCCCATGTTTTTTTCTTTATCCCAGAAAACCCATTTCTTTCTTGCTTTGCTTTCATTGCTAGAATTGGATACCATTTCTTCTGACTGTGTGGACAAAAATAATACTTGTTTTTTTTTTGTTTGTTTGTTTGTTTTTTGCCCCCCTTAACTTATCACACAGAGCTCTCTTAGAGTAATGCTTTTATTTCCTGGTCATATTCCATTCACAAATTAATCTCCTCAACTTGCAAGATACCCTAAAGGCCATCCCATGAAGTCATCTCTGAATCCCTGCAAACCAACACATAGTAGGTGCTCAGCAAATTCTTATTAAATCTGGAAATAGCTTCATTTTGGAGATTTAATTCAAAAGTTCTGAAAACGTAGTCAGTTCTTCTAACATATGCATCTAGGACAAATGTGAAAAACCTTGAAACAGGCATAAATGACAAAAGGGGGGAGGGCTCGTCTGCTACGATCTGTGCCTAAGTACTTAGGAATCATGAAAATTAAAGGCTATTGCTGCTTGTTTTGTTGAATAATACATCTGCAAACTGGAAAACTGCATGTCTATTTTATTTACCAGCACGAATGCCCATTTGCTCACACACATAGCTGTTTGCAAGCAAATTTTGTTCCCATGCAAAACAAATGTAAATTTGGCATTAAACAAGTGCCAATTATTTCCTGAATGTGGAAGGGAAAGGAAGGGTGATTTAACAGATAGAGGCTCTGGACTAGGAAGCAGGGAAGGCGGCCTAGCTCAGCTGCACGGGACTTTTTCATCACAAGGAGTGAATGTTTAATCTGCTTAATTGGGTGGGCATTCACTGCCGATGAGCAGGGACCCAGTGTTCCATGTCATTTTCTTTCTCTATGAGATGGCTGCTATGACCTTCAGCAGACTCCTCTGCTTGCTGCTGGGAAATAGGAAGCTAATTTGGGCTTGTTCTCATGTTTCTTTCATACGGTGGAGAGAATTCGTTTGATAAGCCCTACGTCAGTTTTTATTGTGAGGCCTGATTACTGTGATTAATTTTAATCCTACTCGTTACCATTTATGAAGGACCCCACTCGGTGCTAGGCACTGAACAGCACAGCTTCAAGCTGCCTGTCTCAATGGAAGTTTTAACCCTTGCCACTACTCTCTAAGTGAGGCTGTGTTGGCCCAATTTTGTGGATTGGGAAGCTGAGGCTCACCTTCGCATCGTGTGTTGGTGAGTGGCAGGGGCAGAACTGCACACCAGGTCTTTTTTTGGTCTAATTAACACCCCTCCTCCCCTCACTCTACGGTGCCACAGGGCCTCCCTCATCTTAACAAAAACTACCTAATTAATCCTTTTCACAGCTGGACCATATCAATAACTGCTGTTCTGGAAAAGAACGTTATTCTTTTCTATGCGTGTCTTAGAGGAAAGAAGCAAAGTCTACTTTCCTGATACCTTCACCTGCTGTTAGCTTTACCCCTCTTCTCTCCTCACCCACCCCGTCTCTGGGAGTTTGAGGTCTCCTGGGCTTCCTCTCTACCTGGCAATGCAAACCTGCAGCCCTGTGTGCTCTGAGCAGGTTTGTCTTCTCCTGGAGACTTCAGCTTATGCCACATGGTTATACAAAGGCTCCTCCCTTTCTCCCTGTCCCTGTCGCACACTTACACTTAATCCCTCCCTGTTCCTAGTCCTCAGAGTCCAAGCAACGATAGCAGATGTGATGGACTATTTCCTGCTCAGGGCCTAATGAGTTTCAAATGACTTACTTTTAGTTCTAGAAATAGTTAGACATTCAACAACAATGTAATGAGTGCTATTGGGTGTCAGGTACTGTTATAGGCTCTGGATATGCAGTGGTCAACAGCACCGTTGGAGCTTGCCTGAGTGCCTACAGTATACCTCGCTCTGTGCTGGGATCTGAAGGTATGCATATATCCAATGCTGAGCATTTGCCCTTGGGAGTTCATAGTCAACTGGAAGCTCACAGTTTAACCTCCACAAGTAGTAAATTATAATAGTGTTTCTTGAGCATCTGCTATGTATAAGACACAGAAGTAAAGTGACTTGTCTATAGCTACATGGCTTGTGAATGGTAAAGATAAGATCAAAAATAGGCAATCTGAATTCAGTGTTAAAGCTTCTCATTCCATCAAGAATCTCTCAAAAAATTATCTTAATGAAGAAAGCCCTCTTGTAAATTTATTTTTAATGATTTTTATCAATTAATTAATTTATTTGAGAGAGAACGAGAGAGAACTCAAGTGTCAGGGGAGGGGGAGGGGGAGGATGCAGGGCTCAATCCCAGGACCCTGGGAACATGATTAAGCCCAAGGCAGTTGTTGAACAAACTGAGCCACCCAAGCGCCCCTGAAGAAAACTTTTATGATTAAAGATGTCCACTGTAGATGTATTTGTGAAAGCAGGAATTTGGGGATTACCAACACATGTAACCATAAGAGAATGTTAAGTGTTAGTACATTAAAACCTTGAGGGATCTTGAAAATCATTTAGAAGCCCAATACTCACTACTTCATTCTTCTCATGCTAGCGTCTGCAGGTACCTGGCAATATCTCCTAAAGGGAGGGTAGCACTGGCTGCCCAGATTTTTACATTGTTCTTTCTGTAGTCTCAACTATTTTCCCATTCTTATTTTTTTCAGAGGTAAACTTTCTATGGGTATATAAACTATACCTAATCTGAGATGTTCAATCCATTAAGCTGAACATAACTGGTGGCACTGTAGATCCTGGAATCACAAAGAACCAGCTAAGGTTCTAGAACAAGATGGTTTCCAGGTCCTCTCCTCCCTTTAATTGCATGAGTTTCTGTGGTAACAGAAAGGCAAAGAGCAGGAAAGAAACTATAGAAGGCTCTAGCATTGGGGCTTACACGAGTTCTGATGAAAGTTTCTTTGAGGCCGACGAATTGGATTTTGTCTTATTAATCAATGGCCTAAAATTATTATAATCAGTGTCTTTTATATTATCCTACTGATAATGTAGAAAAAGAACAAAAAAGGGAAGAAAAATGAGATTTGTGCCAATAATACCATACAATGGAATATGATGGGTCTCTCAACAATTTTACTATGGCAGACATATCATAAAAATAGTGAACTTTATGATGTAAGTTAAAGTGAAAAAAGTAGAATAAAAATTATATAGGATAAGATGAAGGTCAGATTTATCCTTAACCTCTGGCAAGTTACCAGATTTTAGGATACATATTTTGTACATCATCATTCCAACTGATAACTTGAGCCAAGTGTTCTAGCCTGTCTTTTCTTTGCCTGTTTGCCTAACTTTGTTATATATTTTTGCATCTGAAAAGGTCTCTATATCTATTTTAGAGAAAAGCAAAGTAAAAATAAATTAATAAAATAATAGTTTAATATCTCTTACTTCCTGTCCTATATTCTTTGACCTAGTCTAACCTTTAGCCATTTCGCTCTTCTCAGTACAAGTTCTGCTTTATTAGATCTGAAGATTATTTATTTATTTATTATTATTATTATTATTATTTTGACAGAAAGCAAACAGGAGTCAAAAGGAAGAAAATGCTTACATTCCTTGCCTTTAGTGTCAAGCTTTTTTTTTTTTTTTAATTTTACTTATTTATGATAGGCACACAGTGAGAGAGAGAGAGAGAGGCAGAGACACAGGCAGAGGGAGAAGCAGGCTCCATGCACCGGGAGCCCGACGTGGGATTCGATCCTGGGTCTCCAGGATCGCGCCCTGGGCCAAAGGCAGGCGCTAAACCGCTGAGCCACCCAGGGATCCCTAGTGTCAAGCTTAAATTGAAATCTAAGTGGGGGAAAGAGTAGTGTGAGGGAGCTGATGGTTCAAAACCAGCACGTGGAAAGGTGAACCCCATGTCTGAGTTTTAAGAGCAATGATCAATTAGCCAGAAATTGGTGAGTAGCTAGCATCAGAGGTCAAGTTGGGAATTGCAAATTTGAGAGTCTGGTATCCAAATCAAGTAAACAATAAAAAATAAGGTGAATTCCCAAGGCAAGACCTTGCATGTCAGAGATAAGGTACTAGTCAGGCAAAGGAAAGATGTTCCGGGGTTTGTTATGGCTGCAGCTGTGTTTGGCTTACAATTTCCCTTTACCATAGTGGTCCTTCTTTTCCTGCTTTTTGGGTCTCATGTGCAGTTGCTAACATCACGCAGCTGGGCTGTATTCTATCATGACTGAGATTTCTCCCTTTTGTCTTCCGGTGGCTTCCACAGATTATTCCTTCAGAAGCATTTTAACTTGCGCCAGTTGTAGTTTATATACTATGGAAAGATACTCTGTGTAGTCAGTCCTGTGCCTCAAGGGTTTTGGGGAAAGAGGCTGGAGTGTGTAATAATGGACTGATTCTTCCAAACAGGATCCAAGTCAGTTCTTTGTCTCTCCCTTACCCCTGTGGATGGCACATAAAAGAACACATTGAAAAGGAGTACTTTTCATCCCCAAACTGGCCCCAAGCAATTTCTATGAAATGGTTGTCATTTTACAACAAATGGGCCCAGCATCACTCATAATATTAATAAAATCATTATGCAAAGTAGTTGCTTTTCAAGTTGAATGATAATTTTCTCTTTTCTCTTAGACATCAAAAAGAACCAGATCCTACTACTGATTTTAAAACATACCACCCACCAGGTCTTCCTTGGAAATTCTAGCAGCTTATGTATTTTTGTCCCTGATGGAAACATCTAGCAGCTATGTTTTACTTGTTCATTCATTTGCTCATTCTTTTATTCATATACCCAAGAGACGCCATTTAGTGAGAATTATGATGTGATGGGCACTATATAGCTTCCTTTATAATTTATTAAATCTTAAGCTACTATGTGTCAGTCATCATCCTAGGTTCCACGGATCAAAAGATTATGCACTCAGAGAGGAAGAATAAATAAGTTGAATAAAAGTTATAGTGGGGACTTATGGGCAGATGGACAGTAATTCCTGGGGTAAACAAGAAATCAGGCTTCATAGAGAAGTTTTGAAAAGGTTAGATGTTGATTTAACTTCTAACTGAAGAAGACAAAACAAAATCAACCCCCCCACCAAACCAAAGCTTTCGGACTTTAGCAGGGAAGCACATAGAGACTAAAGAGAATTTGTCCTTGAGCAAAAAAGCTACTATTTCAACAGAAAACTGAAGTCATTTGCTGAAGCGGAAGTACAGTCAGACCAAAGGTATAGACAGCGGTAGATACTATTCCCAGGTATGGTCACGGAGGCAGATTTTCTGAGAAGTGACTCCAATCCCTAGGAAGGGATTCACTGCCTCTCAATGTCCCTACACAGCAGAGAACCCTTGGTAATGCATACTTCTGTCTGGAATAGCTAATGGTGTAACAAAATTACCAATGGATGAAGGCATCTGAGGACTGACCATTCTAACACCATATCATTTCAAAACAGCTTCTTAGGAAGACTCTATGACCTTAAGTATTTTTTAATAGGTGAAAAAAACCAAGAGTTCCTTCCTTAGGTAGGAAAGTTGGTCATCCTCATATATGATAGTATGTCCTTAACATGCTGCCCATACCCAATGACACTGAAAGTATAAGTAGATGAGGGCCCTTCAGGCGAGAAATATTTTTAAAGTGTTGATGTCTACGAGATATGTCATTGTCTTTTTTTATTCGCTAATGCATTTCCCAAGAGACTTGAACAGTCTCTGGCACTAGAGAGTCACTCAAAAAGTTTTTGTTAAACTGAATTGAATTGAGGGGTGTGATATAAGAGCAGATATACCATGTCTGGTGCCAGACTAACTGGATTTGAATCCTAGCTCTGCTCCTACCTAACCTCAGTTTCCTCCTCTTTAAAATGGGACATTAGGTTTATTGTGAAGATGAGATTACTAGAATATTTTGAAAACACTTAAGCCAAGGGCAGGCACACAGTAATGCTATGCCGAGCAAGTATTTACTATGATTAATATTACTCATGTCTCTTAGGCAATGGCCAGTCCTGAGCCGGTAAATTCTGGGATTCAACTTCCATATACATCTGTAGATTTCGGGGCAACTTGGCTTCAGAGTAACTTTTTTCAAATGCACTGCTTGCTATACTTTCATGATTCCAAGCTGCTGTCATTGCTTTTCACGTTCATCGCTTTTCGAACACTGTTTCTGTTGAGGTCATTATAATTCCCTATTTGCCAAATCTAATGCTTTGTTTTTCTTTTTGTTTTTTTTTCAAACTTCATTCAACTTGACTCTCCTGGAGAATTTACAACTTCCAAATACATTCTCCTTCTTTAAATTATTTTTCTTTGTCATTTAGAAGAATATTCCTTTCTGGCCCTCCTCCTAACTTTGAGATACCTCCTTCTTGGTCATTTCTGCCAACTACTCTTTCTGTATCACATTTATCAAAATGACTTATTGAGGTAGTAACATTAACTAACTCCTATTTTGCATATGAGCAAATCGAGACTCAAAGGGGTGTTTTGCCTAAGGTCATACAGTTAATATCTTGGTTTGAATCCAGGTAAGTCTGACTTTTGTGTCTGTATTGATATATAATCTGCTGTTTCACTGATTAGGCTGAGTTAAATCCTAAGAAATCTTGGAGACCATCCTAATAAAATGATAATATTAATAATCACTAACATTTATATAGTCTTTACACTGTACCAGACACAATTCTATAGCTTCACATACACTGGACCCCTTAATCCTCCAAGTGCTATGAGCTAAGTATTATTATCCAATTTTAGAAAAGAGAAAATCAAGGTACAAATTCTTAACAATTCTAAGCAGTTGGCCTTTATTCTGTCAGCAGTTAGACACTCAGAAATATCCTTAAGAAGGGAGGCAACATGACCTTATTTAGTTTCTACAGAAATATAAATTCCAGGAGTATGAAGAATAGAAGGAAGGGATTATTTTGGAACACAGAAATCTGCTCATAGGCTGTTGAGGATAGTCAATATTAAAATGATGAAAGCTTGAGTAACAGTTGTGGTAAGAATGATGGAGGGAAGGGATGTCTGAAGACATTTACCAGATATTTTCATCAAAGTTTAGTGACTGGATGGTTATAGGTGGCAGGAAGCAAAAGAAGGGTGTTGAGGTTCTTTGCATGGGAGATTTCATAAACAGTATGTTTTGTTTAGCTAATTTTAAAATTTGGGGTATTTAGCCATTCAGATTGGCCTTGTGCCCTATTAGTCTTAATTAACTTGTTTCATCTGGAGAAACTGTTCCCCTGCCAGTATGCCATCATGAGCTCTGCTGCTTCCTCCAGCTGATGCATGCTGAGCAGCCACCTTTTCCCTGAAGCCCCGTTCTGGCCCAAGGAAGAGGATTTTGGCTGCTGGCTCAGTGGCCCTTCCACTACTGCTGTTCAGTGACATGGCAACACTCTTCTCCTTGTGTAAGGTACCAGCTGCTGCCTTGCTGGGAGAAAAAGAAGTTAAACCACTCTTGGCTGCATCTTCAGCTCCTTCATGACACTGAACTCATACCCAAGACTCCAGACCAGAACTCAAAACCAGACTTTTATACTTAACATCCCTCTGCCCTCCTCACTTTTTTGACTGATATTGTAAGACTGCAGTTATTCACCTCTGGCAAACATGACTCTTCTAGTGAATTTCTTCTTGCCTTTTGAGATGGGTATCCTACTTTGGAAGTTAACGAGTATATGTTAGGTGTCCATTAGAACCATGAAAAACTTATGTGAGATGTGGATACAAAGGTGAATAGCACCTATCCTGATCTTAAGAATCTCTTGGGTTGTTGGAGGAATCCAAGAAGAAGGCAATATGGTTAGCACAACAGCAGAAAGTATAGAGTGTGATAGGAGCACAGAGGAAGGCACCATGAATGGAAGGCTGCCATTGGTCAAGAGTTCTAAGAAAAGCATCCCAGAGCACCTAGGCAACCAGGTGAGGCCTCGATGACACAGGAGAAGTTGCTTGGCTAAGAGCACGAGTGGAATGGTGGATAGGGTCAACAGGGTAAAAGAACTTATGTTCAGAATCAAGAAATAAGGCTGCTGGTTTAGGAATAACACCAACAGGCTCAAATATCATGATTTGAGTCTGGAATTTATCCACAGGATAATAGCAAGACCTTAACGGGTTTAAGCAGTAGTGTGGTGTGGTCAGCTTTGCTTTTTCAAAGTTATTCTGCTGCAGTGTGGAGGGCTAGATTGGGGAAATCAGAGTGAGGCAGGGAATCCGAGGCCATGGCAGCAGCCAAGTAGCAGCCCTGGAGAATTACACAAAGGAAGTAATAGTGAGAAGAGCATGGGGCAAGCAGATTCAAAGGATTCATAAGATGGTGGATTTGATGAGATTTAATGATTGACTGGATTGGAAGAGGAAAAAGAGAACAGTGTCTCTAGGATATTTCGTGGGCAGTAGAGCTTGACCATCTCTTTGAAAATAAATTCCATGAAATATACTCAATTGCATCACCACATTATCTCCTGAGACATGAAATTTAATTTCCTTTGTTAAACTCCTTGTTTTGAAGTCTTGAAGTTTCTTCCTGGGCTAGTGTCCTCTAATAATATTAAGTATACTTTTGAACCCTGAAGGAGATCCTGTCATTGGCAAAAATCAAGCATCCTGATGAGCATTTATGGATTATCAGTGGCCACAGCAGCCCTCCATCCAATTCAGGAAACTCTTCAATGTACAGAACTTTGAAAAGCACAGCTGTCCCCCCTGGGAGTGAATTATGTCGGTTTTGACACATCTCTATGGTAAAAAGAAATAATTCTAAAGGCCTACTAAATCTTTTCTCCAGCAAGACACCTACCAGCTAACTGGATAATCAGTAACTTTCCCCCCTCCCCCAATTGAAATATTATCTATCTTTAGATATTACCTATCGTCTTACCACATCCATAAAGCCCTACCAACAACACCAACAGAATTTGGTTTCTTCTCCTTTTTCTTAGTGTCAGTTCCATCCATTTTGTCCATCTGTTTCATTTATTTAAGGATTTATTGGGGCCTACCATGTGTTGGGCACTGGTATGGTTCTTGGGAATATTGTAGGGAATGGAACAAAATGCCTATAATGAAACTAATATTTGGTGGGAGAAGGAAGACAATAAATAACTAACCAAATAAATGAACCTGATCATTTCAGAGACTGAAATAGTATGAAGAAAAAAGAAGAAAATATTATTGGAGCTGGAGAGATCTGGGTGATTTATATGAGTCAATGCAGAAGGCCTTACTGAGTCTTGAGTGATCAAAAATAGAAGCCAGTCATGCCATGGCTTAGAGATAGTGCTTTCTGGACACAAGTCCAGAAAGGATAAGTTTGACTTGCCAGTGTAGATGAACACTTTCATGTATCTGCAGCATAATTTATATCCAGTTGACCTATTCCCTACTTTTCCATATTTGCACTCTGTGGGTTTCCAGGCTAATTGGATTATTTGCATACATATTGTTTCTTGCTAAAATCCTACAATTCTTGAGGGCAAGGATATATCATATATTTTATCCTTTTCCCCACAACCTCTAGCACAATGTTGGGAACACTACTAGATGCTCAATAAATTCTTGCTAAATTCAATTAAATTTACAGTAATAGAGCTGTTTTTCATAATATAAATAGTGAACAAAAGAAATATCTACTAAACAACACAATGACACTATAGCAAAAGTTCAAAAACAGTTTATAAATTTTTCCACAAAGACTTGAGAGATATGTTTTCATTTTAGTGATTGCTGTCCTTCAATTAGTTAAAGAGTCATCTGAATTTAAGAAAGCATTTTCCATGACAGCTGTCCACATTTCTGAGAGCAAGGAATTTGCCATGACATGACTTTAGTAATTACAAATAATTTCATTTGCTGCTGAAAGACAAGAGCAGGCAAGAAAAGAACATTTGTTTTCTGTATTCAACACCTAAGTCCTTGGAGCGAGCCAATGGCAGGAAGAGGGGCAGGTCCTAGAATTCTTAGTCCAAGAGGGAGTTGATGAGACACAGAGTGAATCTGAACAACAATAAACAGAATGAGAGGAGACACTGGATCCTTGGACCCAGTCATTATAGCTCCACCCATTATTATTGGAGCTAATAAACTAGGTAGCTGGATCAGACATAGAATGAGGAGTGTATTTAGATCCAAAGCAGGCAGGTCTGGGTGCCCAGAGGATCATCTTGGAAGTAGACTATTAGATGGCCAATTAGAGTCACAGTATCATTTTTATTTACATTCTTTGGCAGGCCCAGGGATGCATATTCTGCCCAGAACAGATCACAGTGTGATGCTTTATTTTGTATCTTCATCTATGTTGACGAGGTGTCACATTTCTCTATTTCAAGGATTTATGGTTATGACCCTGCTGCCATGGTGTCACCCAGGAGCACAGCATCATTTCAAACTGCTCCATCTCTACAATTATGATTCTGAGTTTTCCCCTCTATTCTTTCATTTCCTCTTTCCTTCACTTCTTGAGCCCAGCATTTTGCCCATTCATTCATTAACTTCAATAAATACTTAGAGAGCCTACTATAGATTAGATACTGTTCTAAGCACAGAGGACATAGTGATGAAACAAAGTCCTTTCCATAAAAGACAAGAACAGACAGTTCATAGAAAAGAAAGATGTATATAAATATATAAATAACCTTTATATAAGAAGCTCTGCTTCATTCATAATCAGAGAGATGCAAACAAAACACTATACTTAGATACCATTTTTCACCTTTCAGAGCGGCAAAAAATTCACTGTTGGCAAGACTAAGGGGAAACAGCATTTTTACACATGGCTAGTAGGATTGTAAATTGGTACGATCCCCATGGGGAGCAATTTGGCATTATCTATCAAAATTATAAATGTATGTAGCCATTGAATCACTTTAGGGAATTTGGACTATAGCTATATTTGCACACAGATAAAATGATATATGTACAAAGTTACTTATTTATTTAATAGGAAAAATGGAAAACACCCAAATGTCCAATAAACTATGGTATAGTTATATAACAGAACACTATGTGGCTGTAAATCAAACAATCCCAAAAGTCTCAATTTCAAAAATAAAAGTAAAATGAAGACTTTTTCTAAGCACTGCTGGGGAAGGCCTGCGATGGAAGAGCAACGAGCCCAACAGTGTGTTTAATATGTGTCCTTTAATGCATAAAAGCAGAAGAAAGCTAAACATATATATTCTTATTTGCATATATTTGTATGAGGAACCTGGAAAGATCAATAAGAATTTCATAAATGTGGCCATCTTGTAGAGAGTGATAACTGAAAAGTTGTGGGACTGAAAGACCTCAATGTACATTAAAATCATTTGATTTCTGAAACATATGAAAGGATCATTTAATCAAAGATGTTACAAAGTCTTTGTCCTCTTGGCACTTAGAGTCTAGGGACAGAGACAGAAAATGAGACAATAAGTATATAACATAGTGTCTAATGATTAAAATTACTAAGGTTTAAAAGGAAAGTTCAGTAAGGGGATGGAAGGTGAAAGATGTAGTATTTTAGGTAAGAGGTCAAGGATGGCCACTGTGAGTAGGGAGCAGTAAAAGACAAAACTGAATGAAATAAGAAGGGCATGCAGGGATCCCTGGGTGGCGCAGCGGTTTAGCGCCTGCCTTTGGCCCAAGGCGCGATCCTCGAGACCGGGGATCGAATCCCACGTCGGGCTCCCGGTGCATGGAGCCTGCTTCTCCCTCTGCCTGTGCCTCTGCCTCTCTCTCTGTGTGACTATCATAAATAAATACAAAAAAAAAATTAAAAAAAAAAAAAGAAGGGCATGCAAATATCTGGGGAAAGAGTGATCTGAAGAGAGGGAATCACAGTGGCCAGGACCATGCTGTGGGAACATATTTATTATACTAGTCAAGGTACAGCTTGGGACTTTCAGAGAGGTAGCCAGGGTGAGATTGTGTACAACCTATGGGTCTTTATGAAGGCTTTGGATTTTGTTCCCTCCGTGATTAGAAGAAAATGGGCTTCCCTTTGTCTTCAGATGCTCTGCCAATTCTTCTAGTCCCTTCTCTGTTCTGGCTTTATTTGCCTCCCACCCAGCCAAGATGCCATGATCAACAGTAAAAATGCTCCCTTATCCTCCTGCTGCTCCCTTTTGCTGATCTCCATTCTTGAACAAATTCTCTATCCACACTGCAATGATGGAGAGTGCCGGGTGGCAAGGAACTGGGGATATCCTCCAGTTGTCACCTGGCAAGAGATTGGGACCACCATTTCAGCAGCCTACCAAGAATCAAGTGTTCTCAACAATCCTGTGAACTTGGAAGAGTTTCATCCACAGTCTAGCCTCCGGTAAGACCATAGCTCCAGCTGACTTCTTGATTGTAGCCTTGTAAGGCTCTGAAGAGAACCCAGCTAAAATGGGCCCTGACCTACAGGGATTGTGCAAAAATAAATATGTGCTCTTTTTAAGCTGCTAAATTTGAAGTGATATTATGTAGTAATAGATACTCAGTACGTTATCTATCTGTATTCTCAAAACACTATAATAGGCCTTGATTCCAGCTCTTATCCCTTGCTATTGGAAGTCTGCTTACTTCCTTACTTCCTTTCTCCCCTCTGGCATTGGAGAAGTGTGAGGGAGATGATTACATCTTTCTCCATATGCTGAGATCTTGATGCCATGTAGGACCTAGTTGGTACTTAATAAATGTTCATTGAATGCCTTTCCCTCCTCTAATACTTTTCAAATACTTGAAGAAAAACAATTGGATTCTTGATGGGGTACAAAAGGATAAAACTTGTTTTGCAAGTGAATGAAACTTAAATAGATCACAGAGGGATAAAAATGACAACTGCATGGTGACATGTGTCTAATGCCAACTTTTCAATGGAATCATCTTGATTAATGAGGTCCTTCATTTGTGCAGTCACTAGGAAAATGAAAAGAGAAGGTCTATTTTCTCTCATAGTCTACTTTCAAAGGCATGGCCTTCTCATTATGAATAATCAAATACTACTCTGAAGGAAGGGCAAACTTGAAATGACTAACTTTTAGCTTTTAAGGCCTACTATTAAAGAGGAAAGCATTTTTTATAAAACCGACATTATGATTTCCCTTGGATAATTTCATGCTTTGAAAAATGACAGTGTTCCTATTCCATCTTCTGGTTAACAAATCTGTTTGAGGACTCTCCTTGCTGAGAACATTCCAAGGGTTTGTTTTTAATTTTTTGAGGGAGTTAATGAGATCAAGTGGCATATTATATTGTGGGTTTTTTTTAAATAAATGGGTATCCCATGAAATTATAACACACGTTTCAGACAGAAACCACTGTCACTTAGTATAAGATTTATTTTGTACCCATACATATTTATTATTGTGAATTAAATTCTAGTGTTTATTGTACATACAACACAGGGATCAAAGTCTTTGGAATTAAAGGATGCAGGTTTGTGTCACAGATCCAACTACTGCAAGCTATAAAACCTTGAAGAAACCTGCTGAATGTTCTATGGTATCACTACTCCTACTCCTGTTACCTAAAACCTAGAGAAAGGGTTTATCAGGACCATGAATGCTTGATGTGAGACTAGTACCACTACTTATTAAACATAGCACTGAAGGTCCTGGCCAATGTTGTGAGGAAAGAAAAAAAGAAATAAAAGAAATGAGGATGAGAGGAAAGATTTTAAAAATAATAATTGAAACTGGCAAGCTACTGGGAGAGTCTAGCAAAGTGGTAAATACAAGACCAAAGTACAAACCTTCATAGGAGTTTCTACAAAAGCAATAAGCAACCAGAAAATTTAATTAAAATCAAAACCAACCATTGAAGCAATAAGTATAAACAATCTTAAAAAGGCATACATAAGACTTACATGGAGATAACCTTAAAACTTGAATCAAGAGAGAGAAAATGTTCTGAATAAGTGAAGAGACATTTTTTGCTCTTGGGTGGTTCCCTCCCTTATGAAGCTGTCAGTTCTCCCCTAAATTAAACCACACAATGTCCTGATAAAATCTCCATTGAAGGTTTTGAAGAACTCAGTAAACTAAGTCTAAAATTTTTGTGGAAAATTAAATATCTCCAAAAAATCAAAGCAACATGAAAGACCACAGTTAAGAAGGAATAACTTGTCTTACTGATACTGAGACTTATCACCAAGCCAAGGTGAAGATGTCAGTGCTGCTTGACTCCATCTATGGAGTTAAGGTAATCGCAGTCACAATCTGATGGGGCTTTTGTTTGTTTTATTTTGTGGTTTGTGAACTGTGACATGCTGGTTGTAAAATCTATATGGAAGAGCAACAAGCCAAGAATAGCCACAATATTCCTGCTGGAGAACTATGTGGGGAGGTGGCAAACAAAATATCAAAACTTATTATGAAGCTTTAATAGTTAAGATGAGGTGTTACTATTTCAAGGAAAAGGTAAATTGATCAATGGAGTAAAATATAGAACTCCTTAAGCAGACTCACAGATATATAGAAATCTAATGATAGATAGGAAACTATAGAACAGTGAGAAAAGGATGGATCTTGCAGTTATTGGTGCTTGGAGAGTTGTTATACTACATCATATGCAAAAATCAATTCCATGGATATTATAGACAAATACGAAAGTCAAACCTATAAAACTTTTAGAAGACAATATAAGAAAATAGATCTGTAATCTTGAGATGAAGGATTATTAACTAAAACTTGAAAAACATAAAGCATAAGGAAATTATTGATATATTTGATTGCATTAAGTTTAAGAACTTCTTTTCATCAAAAATAGCTATAAAGAAAATGAAAAGACAAGCTATGCATTGGCAGAAAACATTAACGGCTATGACAGTCAATGGACTAGGGACCAGAACATAGATATAGATACCTGTATCTCTACCTATGTATCTGTATCTCTTATCTATCTATCTATCTATCTATCTATCTATCTATCTATCTATCTATCATCTATCTATCATCTATCTCTATCCATCTATCGATACAGATTTCTATATTCTGGTGCCTATACCTATAGATACATAGATATCTATATAGATAGAGAGATAGCAGAGAGAGGAGGAGACAACTTCCAAAAATCAGTAAGAGAAAGACAAACAGTAGAAAAATACACAAAAGACACAAGTGATAATAGGACATTCAACCTTATCAATAGTCATGGGAATGCAATTTAAAAGCACAATGTCCTTCCGTAGTAAAATGGATAAATTACAGTAAATTCAAACAATGAAATATTATCAAATGAATGCAAAGATGCATTGGCATAATGGAATTAGGAAGACACACAGAATGTTCTATTTCTTAAACTGGATATTGTATATATATGGATTCGTTATGCTGTTATTCTATCTTATACATACCTTATAACCATCCTTTTAGATTTAATAAATACCGGATCTAAGCTATTTTTTTAAAGGAAGGCATAAGTGTTTCCAGGTGTGGAGATATTACTAGAATCTGTCCTATCTTATCTGTGTAAAAGGGCTGGTAGGCCTGCATAGGAATCCTATGATCCATGGGATTTGGGACGTCAGGAAGAAGTAGCTTCCCCCACAAATATTCCTCACAAATTAGATACTAAAAATGAGATTATATTTTTGGCTTAGGTTTTTCTTTCTTAAGAGAAGCCAGGGAAAACTATGGAGCCTGACCATGTTTCTAGGTGGGGTGAAAGGAACTTTCTTTCTCATTGCACAAATTAAAAACAAAACAAAACAAAACATTGTGTAGGAGACAAAAATACTTACGATTATACCCTGTAAACCCTGCTCATTCAACCCACTTTACAAGGCAGTAAAGAAAATCAAATGAGACAGTGACTATAAAATAGACCTGCTGCAGGGGTAAGTGCAACAAATATCAGCTTATATAGTTATCATTACCTTATCATAGGGGAGAATTACAAAATGATTTTTAAATTTTCTTTGCAATAGCATTACAGGAATTTTCACATATATAGATCTACTAAAATGTAGCCATTTAGTTTAGGAGAATTAACGAGGTTCCTAGACTCACAATTCATGAAAATTGCAGGTACTGAAGTTTTAAATATTTGCCATATTCGGACATTCTGCTTAGTGGAGGAGAGCCATCAAAGCACATACCTTCCCCAGCAAGGGGCTTGCAGAAACAATAGTCATGATTTGCAAGTTGCTGCTATAAACTGATAGCTGACCGTTATTCTCAAATGAGGCCATAATTTGCTTTTAACTTTTTCTTTCTAATTTATGTCTTCACTTACTTATTTGTTAACTTATTCGTTAAGTATTTTTTTAGGAGGAGAGATTAAAGGCTACTTGTCAAATTAAGAGTTTGAAATTTTGGTCCTGGGTTTCATTTCTTGTTTTGCTTAATTAAGTTAACATGAAAAAGAAAACAAAAAAGGAACAGAAATTTGGGGCAAATGCAAAGTCTCCAGTGTGAGTCTGATATGGTATAACTGAGTAGAGTTAGAGACCCAATAAGAAATGTCAAATATCAGTGATTTTAAAAATAAGTAAAAACAGAAATTTGGAGTACCAAATTGTATCTGGGGAGGTACATGGTGAATGACGCTGGGATCATCTGAGGAAAGGGGGACAAGAAAATATTTGGAGTGGTTTATGTAATAAGTAATTTTAAAACAGAAAAACAGCCTTTTGTAATGTGATAGAAGAAAAGATACGCTTTATGCAGTTTTCTGCCAAATGAGAATTTGGCAACTTAATATTTCTACAGGGAAAAACAATGCTTAATATCCACATATCAGGAACTAAAAATAGCCAAAAGGTGCATTTGTTTGCAGTACTCTCATAACTTTTCCTTTATGTCCTTGTATGCCTAATGTGTCTTGGTTATATTCATTCTATATTTTTATAGCATTGTGCATAGGATGGAAAAAAAAGACAAAACCATATGTTTGTTGATGACCTGGGTCCAAGATGAGAAAGAGAAATGGTATTTTTATGTCTTATGTATTTCCTATGACCAAAAATGTAATTTTCCAGCTGTTCCTCCCTTGCAGAAGTACATACGCCCTAGAGAGTAAATACACTTCCATTCTGTTTTCATCTAGATGACCAACTGATTCTGATCAATCCTACGCCCCAAGTCTGACAGAGAATTATTCAGACCATTGCTTGATTTCGGTCTGTGCCTAATTTAGAAAATCCAGACTATCTCCCTAAATCATTCTTGCCTCTGACGTATATTCACCAGCTCACTGGGCCCTAATCCACCATTTTTTTTGTCAACTCTTAAATGAAGAATATTCTTCTCTATTACTGTCATGGAATGCCAATGTTGTAATCTTTAATTAGAACCATGCCAAAAATCCACCTTTTCTTTACCCCCTTTCCCCATTAACTTATAAGAGGAATAAAGGTGCCAGCATTATTCTCACCCGCTAAAAGGAATCAATCTATACCAAATTCTCTTGTGTAATTTGTATTAGCTTGTCACCAAGGACAAAATTTACATGTAGTTAAAGATGTGTCACTTCACACATAGCTTCCCAGAACTGCAGTAAAAAAAAATGCATGCTTGTTTAGGCATTAAAAAAATAGAATTGTTTTGAGAAATATAATCCACTTACACAATGAAAAGTCATGGAATGAACGTACCATATGCCAATAGTGATGTGCTTCAAAGAATAATGAGTTCTATTTTGGTGAGCTTGCTTTAAAGTTCATTGACATTATAGCCAATATATTTACTGCTGGCTTGTGAACAAAGCCCAGGTCCTAAGTTTCTGAATAATGGTGTAAAAGAGAGATATGGCAGAAAGATACTGTGTGCAATTTAGTGTTTTGCTTTTTTTTTTTTAATGTGGTAAACTGCCTCACTAATTTCATTTCTTCTTTCTATTTGCTTTGGAATAATTTAACTTACAAAATTTTATAAATAAAAAGTATTTTAATAATTAATCCTGACATCAACTTCAAGGCAAGTCAATCCATTTATAAAAAATTCCTTTATGTTTTAAATTCAGATAGATAAGCTCTTTTTAGGGGGTTATCTCTTTGAAGATGCCTATTAAAAAATTGCAAGTTGTAAAGACACTATTTTCTTCCAGCCATTTGTATTATTTTTGCTCTTGCTAGAACCATGCATACTGTAGGAGCAGAATAAATGCCCGCTTCTAAGAATAAAGTTTTAAACTTCTAGCAGGTTATATTTTTCTATTAAAGTTTACATAGTCTAGTAACTAGATTTTTAATTTTAAACCACAGTTTGAGATGACCCAAAGCAGAAGTCAGCATAGAAGAACAATAATGCAAATGAAAAGTTAAGTCTAGAATTGAATATAAGAGATTATATATTAGAGATTATATATTGTCTACCCTAAATAGTGTGAAATGTAATTAACTCTCCATGAAAAAACAAACAACAAACAAGCCAATAACAAACGAACAAAAAAACTAATTAGAAAACATAGATTTCCTAACCACAGGCTTCAAAAAACTAATTATCAAAAGAAATCATTACATTAATGTTAACAATATCCATTTAACCAAGGTATCTTTTTAAAGTGACTTTCACTACAATAACAGCAATTAAACTAATGCCAGATTTCCTTCTGAATTAGATTAACTAAAATTTTGCTTTTCTTTGAATATTTCATAAGCATATTTTCCTTAGAGAAGAGTGGGATACTGTCCTATCTTCTGGCTTATAATTTACTTTTTGCATTATTGAAATTCACATGAGAAAGAAACATCTGAAACAGTGCATGTCTGAAGTTCTCTACACAGCTTTCATGTGTTTATCATGCAAGTATTTATTCATTCAGTTTTCCGTGAGAGCTCACTATGCTCTAGGAAATGTGCCGAGAAAAGTGCTTACAGTGAAGACAGAGACATCAAGGCCCTTGCTCACCCTGAATTTAAGTTCTATCGGTAAGGGGGGAAATAGCAAATGAGCAAACAAAGTATTGATGATTATGTTGTGTTCGAGAAGGAAATACATAGGATGCTTTGGTCAAGAATAAAAAGGATGGGTCCCTCCTTAGATTTAGTGCTTAAAGAAAGCCTCTCCAAGTTAGTGGCTTTTGAGATGAGACTTGAAGGATAAGAAACTGGTCATTTGGAGAATGATCCAGGTGGAAGGAGTACCAAGTAAATTGGTCCTGAGGTAGCTAAGAGCTTGTGGTGTTCTGGGCATTAGCAGAAGACCACGTGGCAGGTGAATGGAGAGCCACACATGAGCAGCACAAGTGGACACTTGAAGAGCTAGCTCAGGGCATGGTCATTCAGAGCCTTACAAGCGAGGTGAAGAGTTTGGATGTGATTATTTTATTCTAAGAGCACTATGATGCTACTGAGGCCTTCTCATGAGAGTGAGGTGTGAGATATATGAATTTAAGCTTGACACAATTACTCTGGCTACTTTGCAGAGAATGTTTCAAGTATCAAAAGTGGAAAGGAGGGGTCAGTTAGCAGATGCTGTAGTGGTCCAGGTAGGGGAATTCGAGTTTGACTCGGGGTGGAGCCAATGAAGATAGAAATAATGGATGTGCAGTAACTTCAAGGCAGAATTGACAGGACTTATACCAAAGGCTTGAGGGAAGGGGTCAAAAGTAGTCCCTGGGTTTGAGGCTGGGTATCTTCCTTACTTGCAGAGTAGAAAGACAAACTTTCCTCTTCCCAAGGGTGTACATTACATAAAGGTTGAATTTGTTGAGTGTAAATGCCTGACAGTGTAAGATGTAAGGCAATGCAAGTTTTAACATTGATAAACTCAGAAGAAATATTACAGACACTCACATAGTACACTATGGAGAACAAAAGTACTATGCTTTATAATTAGCAGGGCATTGATCCTCAATTTTACTATTATTTTGTTATTCAGCAGATTACTTAGTATCCTTGCTTTAAAGGTTTTTTTTTTCTGTAACATTGCAGTGATGTCAAATACAATAAACTATTGTGAAATTATTAAAATAGCATATGTGAAAGTGTAATATGGAGTACTAGGAGAGAAATAAGCTTTATTAAAATATTTTCATATGGTTTACCTAGCTTCTACATATGAGCATTCTATTATGTCAACATATAAAGGAAGTTTCTGTATCAATGACCAATAAGATTCCATATCCATTTTTTGTTTTTTACCAGAAGATAGTCTCTTAATGCCTTGTACTCTGAAAGAACACATTTATTGAAACCAGAATGATAGTAATTAGCTTCTTTTTTTTTTTTTTGGTATGGTGAAAATATTTTGATGAATCCTCTATAAGAATATTATAACATAAAACAATATCTGTATGAATAAAATGTTTTATGTTAGAATGTGTAAAAGCGCATTCTTAAAAATTTATTATAGTATTTCTAGAAGAGAACTTCTTTTACCTCATTCTAGACACACAATACTTAATGAACAGCCTTACTAATATTTCTAAACTTCACCATATTTTCAATCTATTGATATTTTTCTACTACAAGATAAAATAGAAGTTAAAATAGAAAGTACTCTCTGAAAGCCACAAATTATGATCATCTGAATGAGAGAGAGAGCACGCGTGCATGTAATCCAAGCACAGCAGAGTGTGTAATTTCAAAAGGAAGAGGTCTTAAAAGTAACATAATTCTACGTTGGACCAAGTCTTTATGAATATAGCCTCATTAACAAATTATGCTGTGTGATAAAACACATTACTGAAATCTATTATGTGAAATAAAACTTAGTATTGAAACATAATTTTCACACACTGCAGAGAGTTAATTATTAAATATATTATCCATTGCACAAAAACCCACACTGTGGATAATGATGTTTTTGCAGAGCCCAAGTGTGAATGACAGAAAACCAATGTTTTCATCAGCCTATTTCACACTGATAAAATCACATTAGATTTTACTTATATGGCATACTTAAAAAAAAAAAATACAGAATGTAATACATTCCAATTGTGTAAAATTGAAAAAATATAGGAAAATATTATCAGTAATCCCTGTCTTCACCATCCCATCCTAGTGTTAAGATTTTATAGTATTTTTTTCTGGATATTTTATATATATTGCTCCTGTGTTTTAATTTACCAAAATACAGGAGCAATATATACAGTGCATATAATTTTCTATCCTATGTTCCTCACTTCATATTGTATTGAGAAAATTTCCCCATGTTATATAATGTTCTTTTAATTATGATTTTACTCAGCACATAATATCCTCAGAAGTTCTATTGGAATTTCATTAATTTATTGACTTATGTGTATAAACTTAGTATCTTCACAAGGTACTTTATTTCCATCCAGGCAGATCACATTTTCATCTTCACTTAAGCCCCCCGCCCTTTTTTTTAACCTCAACATCCAAATCTTTCTTCCACATAGGCCATGCAGATTGCTTGTTCAGTTCATTGCCAGGGTTTTTCCTTCCTCTTCAGAAAAGAAGTCTTATTCTACTCTGATTTCTACCTGCCTATTGCTGGTAAAAACGAAAAGCTATTCACTTGTCTACTTGTTTTGTCAGCAGCCACCTTACTAACTTTACTTATAGTTGACTCTCTAGGGTTTTCTTGGTAAAAACATATCATAAGCAAATAAGGAATTATTTCACTTTTTTCAGATATTTTTTATTTCATACTTTTCTTGACTTATTGCATTAGCGACAGTTCCTAGAATAATTATAATTATATCTAGCATAGAAAATATTATTGGTATTAGGATTAATTATAATTCTGCTAATATTCCATTGATGGATATGATATTGCCTGCCATCTTTATATAGCTATTTTTAGCTTATTAAAGAAATTTCTTTTCACACCTTATAAAAGTTAATATATTTAAATCGAGAAGGGTTGTTAGATTTTTAACAAAAGATCAACATTTCTCTGGATGCTGATATACTGTCTTACCTACAATCTATAATAATAATGGTAAAAATAAAAATAGTCAAATTTATTGAAATTTAATACTTGCCATGTACTAAGCTAAGCATTACACAAAATAAAACATCTTGTTTAATTCTTATAACAATTATATTAGATAATACTATTTTATCTCCAACTAATAGTAATCATATTCATACTTTAGAGCTAACTTTCTAATAATGAACATGTATGTCTGCATTTGGGGAATAAATCCTTGTTTGTAATGAATTACTTATATTGCTTGACTCTATTTACTAGTCTATTACCTAGGATTTACTAGTCTATTACCTAGGATTTTTACAGCTTTACAGACATTTGCTAATAGCATTACATTTAATTCTAATCACAATTCTATGAAAGATATATAGTGATCTCTAGTTTCCAGGTGAAGGGACAAGAGCAAAATGAGGGCATATGTAAAGAATTCTAAAGTTACATAGCTAGTAAATGATGAACCTGAGATTTGAATCCAGTAGTTGAAAAACAGAGAGTAAAACCCTATGAAAATCTCAGTGTTACAGATTGAAAGTTTGTGTGCCCCCAAAATTCATATGTTGAAACCTTAAACCGCAATGTAAAGGTATTTGATATGGGGACTTTGGGAGGTAATTAGGTCATGAGGATAGGAACTTCATGATCGGATTAGTGCCCTTGTAGGAAGAGACATGACCTGAGAGAGCATGTTCCCCTCACTCTCCACTATGTGAGGAATATAACGAAAAGGCAGCTGTTTAGGAGCCAGAGGGACTCTCACTAGACTCTGGATCTCCTGGCACCTTGATCTTGGACTTCTCAGCTTCCAAAATGTGAGAAGTAAATATTTGTTATTTAAGCCACCTAGTTTACTGTACTCTATTATACTAGTCTGAACTGACCAAGACACTCATAAAGAAAAATGCACCAGGATGGTTAATAGTATGGAGTCTAGAGCTTCTGTTTTTCTTACAAATTTGTAGAGATTATTTACATATTTTTGGATATAGTTCTCTGCTGGTTTGTATATTGCTAATAAATTCTCTCACTCTTCAACTGTGATTTCATTTTAAAATAGTAATTTATTACACAGAGAAAAACATCAAAGAAATATGCAACCAACTTTTTGGAGTAGTTACTTTTGGGATAGTTACCTTTTATGATATTGGTTCCATAATGTTTGAATTTTATATAATTATATGATATTTATGATCTGAAAAATATGTGATTATATTAAAAGTGATTTCTAGGTCTTCTTTGATAATCTTTTCTGGTATTTCAGCCACTCCTGAGAAGATCTCTACTTTTTCTGCTGTGTCAGCGTAAAAATGCATGCCTTATTTGTTTTTTTGTGGAGTTGAGATGAGAATAATTGGTTGTGTCCTCATTAGATACATGAAAACAATTATATCACAACTCCCGTAACCTTTCCTTTTGAATATTTAACATTTAATGATTTCAAAGAAAGGTGACAAGATAACATTTTAAGAAACTGTAAGATTCAAGCTAATTAACTTATTTTAGATATTAAATTGTCTCTACTCTAAATTACATACAGACTAAACTAAGAAATACCTTAAGAACTAGCTTAACTTTTCTCATTAATTATTTTTGCCTTTTGAACAATATTGGCCCAAACCTAGATATAAAGGAGGATTGGGCAGAAAAATTCCTTCCCCAGGCAAGACTCCTTTACAATTGAGGATAGGCATTATAATATACAACTTGAAATGTGTACCTTACAGACACTTGTCAAAATATGCAGTAGCAAATAAAAGGATATTTATATTATAAATCATGTTTATGATATATCCCTGTGTGCAAACATATCATTATAGAGCTTATGTGTGCATTGTCTTGGTTGTTTCATTTTGGTGAAATTAATCATGCTTTAGTACTTTTCCAGTAGACCAAGAAATCTGTTGGATTGCCAATGTATTTTTTTCATCCTATTGTTAAAAGCTGGTCATCCTTGTCCAGACATAAGTGCTGCTAGACTTCAAATTTAAATATTTATGAGGGGGGAAATTCAAAACATGTCCTCTTGCGGAAGGAAACACACTCTTGCTTGATTTGTCTCATGGGATTTAGGAAGCACTTTTCTCCCCTTGTTTTCTCATCTAATTTGTACAAATACAAATTTCATTAATATTTAAACTTAAATATTAAAAGAAATAAAATTTCAAACACAAAACCTCTGATGTGGAATGTCTCTTTATGGATCTGTGTTTACCAGGCATATCATCAGGACTGTAACTTTAAACAACCATCAATTCTGACTAGAAATCATCACTTAGAACACAACATAGGCCTCTAGGGAATTGTACGATACAAACATGGGGTAACAACAGAAAGGCCAACCACTCTGAAGAGATACTTGAGAGGAGCTTGGGTCCAAATTGAAGAATAGTTTTGATTGCAAATGCTTCTTAGAAATGAAGAAAAAGATTAGATGAACCCTCAGGCAAGTAGTACAGGATCAGTCTCTGGAAAAGGAGATAGTAGACCAGGAGCAGAGGGTAAAGTCCTGGAATTCAATAAAAATGGTAAGTTCAGATGATTCAGTAAGTTATAAATGCTCAGGTTTCCTCTTCCAGGGACTTATGATATGGAAATCTTTGCTCTAGTTGTGAAGTATAGCAGTAACCAGAAGATATGCAAGCTCTCTTTTTGTGAAGCAAATGCAACAGCAGGAAAGATGGGTGAACAAATAATCATAAGATATTGTGATTTAAAAAAAAAAAAAAGGAAAAAGAAAGAAAGTACAAGATACTATGGAAACATAAAACAGATGGACTCACCCGTGGCTGCAGGATCAGACAAAATGTCTCTTGAAAAGTACTACTTAAACTGAGATCCAAAGAAATGGCAAGTGTTGGAGATGATGTAGGGAAAAAGAAACCCTCATGAACTGTTGGTGGGGATATAAACTGGTATAGCCACTCTGGAAAATAGTATGGAGGTTCCTCAAAAAATTAAAAATAGAATTACCTTATGATCTAGTAATCACACTACTGGGTATTTACCCAAAGAATGCAAAAACACTAATTCAAAAGGATGCATGCACCCCTATGTTTATTGCAGCATTTTTTATAATAGCCGTGATATGGAAGCAGCCTAAGTGTCCATCCATAGATAAATAGATAAAGAAGATATATATATATATATAGATATATCTATCTATCTATCTATATATATATATATAATGGGATATTATTCAGCCATAAAAAGGAATGAAATCTTGCCATTTGCAACAATATGTATGGAGCTGGAAAGTATTATGCTAAATGAAATAAGCCAGTCAGAGAAAGATAAATACCATATGATTTCACTCATATGTGGAATTTGATAAACAAAACAGATGAACAAAGGGGAAAAAAGAGAGGGAGACAAACCAAGACACAGACTCTTAATGACAGATAACAAACTGATGATTGGGCAGCCCCAATGGCTCAGCGGTTTAGCGCCGCCTTCAGTGCAGGGCATGATCCCAGAGACCTGGGATCGAGTCCCATGTTGGACTCCCTGCGTGGAGCCTGTTTCTCCCTTTGCTTGTGTCTCTGACTCTCTCTCTCTGTGTCTCTATGAATAAATAAATAAAATATTAAAAAAAACAACTGATGATTATCAGAGGGGAGGTAGGTAGGGAGTTGAGTGAAATAGGTGAAGGGATTAAGAATATGCTTATGATGAGTACTGAATAATATGTAAAATTGTTGAATCACTATATTGTACATGTGAAACTGATAAAACACTATATATTAATTATACTCGAATTAAAATAAAATGAAAAACTTAATAAAAATAAACTGAAGGGGTACCTGAGTGGTACTGTCAGTTAAGTGTCTGACACTTGATCTCAACTCAGGTCTTGATCTCAGGATTGTGAGTTTATGCACCGTGTTGGGCTCCATGCTGGATGTGGAACCTACTTTAAAAAAAAAAAAAAAGATTAAAAATAAAAAACTGAGATCAGAAGTATGATTAAGTATTAGTTCAGAAAAGGAAAATATGGGAATTCCAGGAAGATAATGTTCCTGTCTGAATAAGGATTGTATAGTCTCACAAAGCTGTAGACATTCCATTGTTCATTGTCATATTGTGCTTTGAGTGTCTTTCTTGACATACAGTGAATTCCTGGAATAAGGGAATGTGTCTCAGTCATTGTTAAATATCCAACACCTAGGGCAATTCCTGCACATAGTAGAACTTTCATAAATGTTAAGTGGCTGTATAAAATACTTCTGTTTATTGAGATACCTACAAGAATGTTCATTTTCTCCAGGGTTCTAAGTCTGAATTCTGGATAAATTTCCACTGAGTGGACAATAATGCTTCAGTTTTGTTCTCATGATCCATGTTGTTGGGTTTCCCAAAGGTATGGTCAGTGATAAGACATATTACAAAGCATTATTTTTTATCCATTTATCATTTTTCCATGAAAAATTAGACCTTTATTATAGCACATATGTGTAAAATACATTACTTTAAAATAAAGTGTCCTATACATGTCAGAGGAACATTTTAAAATATAAAAATGGAAAACAATCTAAAATTTATTAAAAGTAAGTGTTGATTTGGGGCTCCTGGCTGGTTCGGTTGGCAGATTATGTGACTTTTGATCTTGGGGTTTTGGATTCAAGCCCCACAATTGGGTGTAGAGATTACTTTGGGGTTTCAGAGCTATACAGAATCAAAAGCTTTTAAAGAGATTCTCTTTAGCAGTAGAATCCTAGTTACTTTCACATTTATTAGAAAAAATAGATTAAGTATCTTAATAATAGTCCTTTTGGCTATTTTCACTCTATCAATATTCTCTTTTCTTAGCTGAAATAGAGAAATGACAGCATACATAGTGTGAATCACTTGTCCAAATATAAACCTCATGATGGTCTTTGTTTCAGGCATAGTCTTCTTGACAGCTTTTAAGATAACCAAAGGAAAAAAATCCAATTTGAGATGCTCTCCAACTTTCTCCATTCTTACCTTAGGCTGAAAATACATTTAAACAGATTATAGGGAGATTTTTGAATGAACTCTCAGTTCTTTCCAAGTGACATGGTTTTCAGAAATCATTTTTTGTTTTTATTTTTTGTTTTAAATCTGCTTCCCAACAGCTTCTGTTTTTAATTTTGCCATAATAGGAGGTTCTTTAGACTACAAAGATTACCCGACAGGTTATAATAAAACAGACTTTAAAATAGTTTCTAACTAAATTTGTCTAAATAGTAATTGATTTGCATAAGGCTTTGTTTTGGCCTTATTCATTTTTGAGGCTCAGGGCTTAGCATTGTATCTAGTACATAGTAGATGCTCAATAGATGTTTGCTAAGTAAATGAAAACATGGACGATGGATATGAAAATCCTTAAAATACCTACATTACTAGAATTTTATGTAGTTCAATTATAATGCTATTTGAGATTCTCAGGTAAGAGGCTCTATAAAGACTTCTCATCAATAATAGTAACAAGCCTTATTATTTGGGAGTGACAGCATATCTTCTGCTTCTTTAATGACTCATATGCCACAGTACATAATGTTTGTTTGATAATGAAACATTGCATCTTCTAGACAGTATGTGAGACATGATGATTTAAGTGGCTGAATTTAAAAATACCTTTCAAGCAGTCTCACTAAATGAACATGCCATACAATAAGGACTAAATGAAATGTTTAGTTTCCAGGTTGAAAATTATTGGTAGCAAGACTGACCTATTTTTATTTTATTTTTGTTATATACCCACAATTTCACTCCCTAATTTAAAACAAAAGTTCTATTATAGTAAAGATAGGATAAATGGCTGTTTCTTATTTTTCTTATGTGCTATTTAAGTCCATAGCCAGAAAGGATAAAGTATCTACACTGGGTAAGCAAAAATTGGATCTAAGGAAAACCACCAAATACTGTACTCAAACAATGTTATTCTTGTGAGTAGCATGATTATAGTAACATAAGAACCAAGAGCATTATAATAAGGGAGGGGAAGAAAAGGAAACTTACATTTTTTTTAACACCCTGTAGATAGTTTTTTTTTTCATGTTAACATTTTATTTAAACCAGTACAAGCATCATGCCTAACAGAAGACTGTCCAAAATAAACATGCAATATGAACTAGCAGAGACTGAAATCACAGCAAAAAGTTGTGCCAGTTGTTGAGTTTGTTAAATGATGACAGGGAACTGTTAAAATTCACAAGACCAAACCATTAATGTTTCAAGCCTCCTGTATGAGATTATATTGGACCATCTAGATCAGTGGGAACTGCCCTGGCAAGTTAGTGATCTCAAACAATATTCAAGTAATATACGTGTATGAACTATATTCCAAAAAGCACAGTTTCTATCACAACCTTAACATAGTTGTTTTGAATATTACAGGAACATAGTCACTGATTTGAAATGTCAAATGGCATAACAAGAAACAGATTTCTCAAGAACAGTCAACTTGGGACCATTAGTGTTAAGTGGCTTGAGTAGATACAGGGTGTTAAAGATACTGGTTTTCTCATTGTTTTATTTTGTTTTGCCTGCTGTAATAAAAATAACATGAACTGGGTTGCTTATAAACAACAAATATTTATTTCTCATAGTTCTGGAGCCTGAGAAGTTCAAGATCAAGGCACCAGTAGATTTGGAGTCTAATAAGAGCCTTTGACCTGATGTGTAGACTTCGTAGTCTTCTCAGTGTCCTCAGATGGTATAAGGGGGGGAAGGATCTCTCTGAAGCCTTTTTTATAAGGGCACTAATCCCACTCATGAGAGTTCCAGTATCATGACCTAAGCACTTTCAAAGGCCACACCTCCTAATGACATCACTTTGGGGGTTAGGACTTCAGTATATGAAATTGGAGGGGTACAAACTTTCAGACCAGGCACTCATAAAATTCTCATGCTCCAGCCTGGTTGGTGAGGCTTAACCTGGTTTTACAGGCCTAGAGACACAGTTAGGAGGGCCCAGGAAGGAGAGCAAAATGCATATGGACATACTTGGAGGCTCTCAGTTGAAAGAGGCACCCTGCTGTGCCCTAGCCCTGAGCCAGGACCTGCACTGGCCAAAAGGGAGTCACTAACATGGGCTCCCAGAGGCCACCATGCATCTGTCATTTTTCAAGCTCACACCATCACGATCCCACCTGGACATGAGATTCACTTTTTTTTCTTGGGCCTTTTTATCATATGCATGGGTGTCTGGCAGCTTGTTTGCCAGAGTGAGGGCTGATGGTTATCCCCCAGCATCAATCTCTCTCTGTTAGAAGCCTTCAAAGAGATTACATTTACAATAATTGAAAGTAAGCTGAGACTTCTGGGAAATGTCTGCCAAGGTAGCACTGGGAGGTAAGGCCCACACTCATACCGTCCTAAGAAGTGGGCATTCTCACTCTGGTAGATTAGGAACAGAAGTCGCACAAGTTTTAGTAACCTGTCCATATTTCCACAGCTGGGAAGCAGAGGAGCTGAAATGTAAGTGTGCAGACAGCTCTGTATCTCCATGACAACATCCTGTTCACACTCTCAGTCATCAATGGGGAGCCTTAATCTGTTCATTAAGCAACAGTTGAGTGAAAAGACGTAGAGCAATCCTGCTATGGCAATGCCATTCCAAAATGATTGAAAAACTCCAGTTCTACCTCTACTTAAAAACTTTAAGGGAGAGTTGATGGCTCTGCGGAATAGTGAGAAAGAAGGTGGGATCAAAACCACCTCTTGTCACGACAGCGTGGCTCCACTTGTGGGAAGAATGTAATGATATGACCACCACTGAACTGACCCAACTCCAGGACTGTCTCATCCTCTCCATGTCACAAAGAGCACTGAACTAATTGTCCAAACATTTGCACAAAAGCATCGTCACCATGTAGACAGTTCATTAAGGGTGCTTTCTTGGGTATGATCACGTGGAAGTACTGCCTGGCAAACAAACCCCAGCTCCACCAAGACGCAAATTAGAAAGAGTAGTCCAGATTGAATGGAGAATGGGCTTTTACTGTACACTGACTGGAAGAAGACATATTCCACCTCCATTCTTAGGCTCCTGAGCTTAATCGGCAACTGTTAATGTACCCAAATGCCAAAGACGATGCAAATACCCAAACTCTACTTAAATCAAAGCAGCTATCTTGCATTTAGATAACCCTCCATCATTTACAAAGTACGGTTGGATATCTGGTATACTTTGAGATGTAGCATAGCCCAATCTGAAAGCCATGTTGTAAAGGGCTTGAATTTATTTCTTACCTAATCCATCCCTCTTATTCTATTGCATTTCAACATGGAATTATCTTCTTATTCCCATATTCCCAAAAGCTCCTGATAACTGAAAAGATTGAGCCAGTGGACCTGGATAGAAGTAAACAAACGCAATTTCTTGCATCAAAGACACATCTCAAATACGTATTTCCTCAGGAAGACGGAAGAAAAGAAAACGACCTCATCACAATCTGAATGCAAAACAAGATATGATATGCACATTTTTTCTCCTTCACTCCATGAAGTTGTTTCTCCCTTTCTCCCTCTATTCCTTCACTTTCTCTCACACACAATGGGTTTTGTATTACATTATCCAAAAGAAAGTCAAGATGCCCTAGGCATCTATGTTAAGGCAATAAAAACTTAATGAGAAAGGCATAATGATATTAGTCATAAAGGTGTTTGTTCCTGCTTTTGTTTGCAAGCTCAGGGTTCTGTTGAGTCGGGAGATTTTCATGGTGCTAAACAATGAGACTTTCTGTCTTCTCCAGTTTGGACCCTAACCTAATGACCAAATATGTCTGCTCATCACAGGCAGAGTAGAGGGCACAAAACACAGAGGAGGTTAGACACATCAGTCTGGGTTTAACAAATCATGGCTGCAGACATCTTGAGGAGCCTTTTAGAGAACATTAAAGTCCTTACCAATTGATAAAGGCCACTAATAATAGTAACTTTATACCAACGCATTCACAGAGGCTGAAAATCATCTTCAAAAAAAAAAATAATAATAAGGTCTAATACAACAATACTACCAACCTCAGCACAGATGATGAAAAACATACATGAAAGCAGGGGAGTCTGAATAAGGAATCCATAATGCGTGAGACTTCTCTTTGAAGTTTATTGTTGAAGGGTTGTAAGCACTTTCTAAGCAAAGATGAATTGGTAGTTTATCTCAGAATCTAGAACACACAGAATTTATCATTTCGTATGGACATTTAATGTCCTAGTCTATTTACAGTGTGTATTCATGTCATTCTAAACCATGTCTTTTGTTTTCATGAGGTCTCAAGTTAAAGTCCCTCCTGATGGTATTTTATATTGATTCCTCTGGAATAGACCCCCAAAGGCTATTTCAGTTAGACTTCAGGGATCCAGAATGGCTGCGGATAAGCAGGTAAGCAGTGTCTTTCAGAACGTCGATTTAACGGGCTTAATCTTGTCAGTGTGCTACATACACATCAAGGCATTGAGTGATTTAAACTTTTTATGACTCTGCTGTTGTTTAGTATAACAAGAACATGTAATCATAAAGTTTTTCATCCCATTTTCTTCTGATATTTAAATAAGCTAGCCTCTTTATCTGCTTCTGGGAGGCATAGGAATTATCTCACACCGTTTAGAGAAGAGTAAACAGGAAGATAGAAGTAAAATGACTTGCTTAGAGGCACAGTGGATTCTCCGGAAAATGAAAAACTGATATCAGAAGTCCTTCCCCTCGGGGCTAATTCTCTATTGCACTTCCTTCCTGAGCAAATATACCAGAATCAAATCATCTCTCATCCTTGTCTTAACAACATCTACTTATGTAAGCTCTGCAAATTCAAAATCCCTACAAAAAAAAAAGGACAGAGCATTTATAGTTGTGACCCACACGATTTAAAGTTAGCTGGGAGGCTGGCAAAACACAGTGTCATGCTGAAGTTATTTTCAGAACAGCAGGCATCTCTTCTAGCAAAGCAGCTAAAAGGATGTCAAACTTGCCAACCTATTTTCTCCAACATAGTTCTTTTAAGATTGAGTGAATGGTAGAAAAATTTTATCTTCCCATATATTCAAATTAATTAACCAGGAGTTATGAGTCAGACTATAAAACAAAGATGCCAGCATGGAGTCTAGAGTTGGACTGTATGCATTTAAAACCTGGTGTGACCACTTATTGGCTGGGAAGCCTTAGTCAAGTTACTTAACCTCTCTGTGCCTCAGTTTCCTCATCAACAAAATGTTGGTTGTTATAGTACTTGCCTCATAGGGTTGTAATGAGGATTGAGGTAATTTATGCGGAGTGCTTAATGCTGTGGCTCATAGTAAGTGCTGATAAATATTACCTGCTGTTATCATATCTACCCAGAACCTAGTCCAAAGTCTGTTATGTTTCTGTCTTTTAAGAATGTGAGCTGTACCCTTGAACTCTAAGAAGTTTTTGTTCTAGTTGGGAGAAAAGACATACAAATAAGACTAGATATACAAATAACCCAATAGTATGGAAAATATACATATAAGTGTATATATATTATACAATAGTAGACCAGATGAAGGAATGGTCATTGATGGCCAAGTAGAAATAGAAGGTTCCATGGGAGCAGCCAGGGTGTCGGGGTGGAGAATTGTCACTTAGCAGATATTTACAGAGCATGACAATGTTCTAGACACTGGATAAAAGTTGACTCCCATGACATCAAGATTAGTTGAAAACTTTCAATGAAGGAAATGGAAATCAAACTGTCATGATATATCAATTTCAAAGAGCAAAAGAAATAATCTGGTTAGGCCTCTTGAACCCATGTTTATGTCTGGATTTAAAGAAAATTTCATAAGATTCTTTCTGGGAGAGGAGAAGTTGGGAGAGGATGGTAAGATGTATATGAGGTCATTCCTTACTATTCTTTCATTCATTCATTCATTCATTCATTACTATTGTTTTACTTTTTAAAAACAGTTAAAAATTAATTAAAAAGTAAACAAAAGACACGGCTGAGTTTTAATTATTCCTATATGGCTAGTACCTAGTATAGTGATGAGTAAATGGTGGGCACTCAATATATTTTTGTTGAATGAGTGAATCAAATAGTCTTTAGATGAATTAGAGAAATATCATCGCAAAATCTCTCCACCCAAAACTTTAGAGAAACAATGATCTCAAAGAAAACAAAAACTGACTTGAATCAGGAAGAGGCATATGAGTTCACTAATGTAAGGACCTATATCTTATATTCTAGATGATACTATAGGAAGAGGCAGCCATCATCTTTTCTTCCCCAGAGAGGCCAGGAAGGGCAGCCTGTGGGAGGGGGAAAGATGACTAGGAAGTGAAGAAAGGGTATGAAAGATACATCAGTCCAATATTTTTTTTAAACAGTAAGGAAGACTTTATTCAAGGCTATTGTAATAGGAGAAAAATATCGAATTCAGCTCCAAATACAGTAAGGGCAGCTGGAGTCAGAGTGAGGGGTTCAGTAGACAGACAGCTCCTGAGTATGTATATGTCAATAGTAAGATATTATTGCTAACCTGGCCTAACAAATTTCTTTGCTCAACAAAGGCCAAGGACTTAAACATCAAAGGTGGAACGAAGAATTTGATCAAATATTAAGGGTGGAGGAGTCTCATTAAAACTGACCTAGCACATTTCTTGCTAAACACAGGTCAAGGTTGAAGCTTGGTTAAAGAGGGAGTCCATCAGAAGCATCCCTAAGGAGTGTGTTTTGGAGTCTAGCTGTGCACCAATGTTTCCCACACTAAGAAGTTTTATGCCTTTATCTTTTGTGGTCCTTCCCAGGGAATCTTAAGATACAATGTTTCAGAAAAAGCTAAAACATGAAGCCATTGTATTAGGCAGCCTTGGGGATCCTCACCCCTCACATTCCTTTCTTTCCCAATGTCCTCGGGCACTATAGCTTTTTCTGTATTCTGTTTCCCTCCTCCTGTAATACAACCAGGATATTATGCAGAGGTTCTTATATTAATGAACTTTTGTGTCTGTTCCTCATTTGAGTCAATTTTTGTTTTCCTGGAGACCATTGCTTTACTGATAGGTTGGATAAAGGGTTTCGCAGTGATATTTCTCCAGTTCACTTAAAGTTTATTTGACTGGTGTATTTGGTAATCCGACAAATATACATTGATTGAGTATCCACCATGCTAGTGACAAGGCATATGAGTCCTTTCCTGGCCAGTGCTGGTGGGACCCAGAGGCTGAACAGAGGTTGAATAGCTCTGAAAGTTGAACAGAGTGAATTGGATTATCTTTATGGCAACATGAACAGACAAAAGCCATACTGCAACGTGGGCAAGAAGAGAAAAGACAGTTGCAGAGACATTGTCTTCATAGTCCAGAGCCAGCCAGTATAAAGCAAGGCTGAACCACCAGCAAATGGGTCCTGTGAGGTGCTTCTGTGTTCTTAATTAATTTGGCAAAGCTTTTGTTATTTTCATTAAAATGTGCCCCAATCAGTCCCTCCAGTGGCAACATAATGGAAAAAGTTATCTACATTTTTCCCTGCTATAGGAGAGTGTTACATCTACTTAAAAATAAACATAAGTGATGGCTTGAAGATAACCCACCTTTGGTATAGATTACTGTATTTGTGCCACCTGTGTGCATTCTTACTCTCATTTTTACCCCTAAATCCTAAGAATTTATCCAAGGGGAGAAATAATTGCTAGGAATGACTTAGTAGTACCCTCCTCAATCACAATACTCACAATCAATTTTCCTCAGTATGCTAGAGATTGCCTCATCCTATTTACATCTGAGCCTCAAGGGGTACAAGACTCTCCACAGTCCAGGAAAGATGATCCAAAATGAGATAAACTCAGATTTCTGCCCCATAGTCACCTGTAGCCCCAGGCTTTGACTTTCAAGTTTGCATTGAAAACATTATCCGGCAAGGCTTCCCTCACTTCACTTTTTCTGGGGAGGTGTTACTCCTCAGGCCAAATTTAACATTTACCATATGCCCAGATCCTAAGAATTCTTGCATTTTATCTGTATGTGTAAATTTGCCGTTTTCTTTAAGGAATAGGAGATACTCCCTCCACTCCCACCAACTTTAAAGGTAGGATATACTCACAATAGCCCTGATTTTGAACTTTTATGGAGTGGCGAAAATAAGTTTGGTGTCTTAAAAAGGACTCCACAATGGTAGTTCAATGTAAAAATTATGTCTGATGATTATCAACTGTGTGATTTCACTGCACTAAAAGCCCTCTGAATTGGGTCCATTTCTGAATAAAGATTGCAACTACTCTCCCAAACACCTCCGCTCTGCTGGAGATCTGGTCCTTAAGTACACTTTCTAGTCTTTTTAGATTCCTATCACATTTGCTTCTTAAATTCTTTTTCTTTCAAGAAAGCCCAAGTGATAAAGGGTAGGTAGCAAATATAATCACCGGTTTCAGCCATGAAAAGGCAAGTAGGGGAACAGGTTTCCACCAGGACAGCCTCAGTACCCTTTCTCTGTGAAGGCCCTTTCCTACTGGGATGCTAATGATAAAGTAGCACCAGCTATGTAAGGGAAAAAAATGGAAGCAAATGAAAAATTGAAAAGACATTTGGTAGCATTACAATTTCTGAGTAATAGGGCATTTTCTGTTAGCAAAACTGCCCTATTTCAAAATGTTATTCCATCAAGTTTTGTGGCTTTATTAACATGTGGATAAGCAGAGTATAACTGGGGCCAAAAAGAGGAGGCCCTACAACAAGAAACCAGATATTCCCAACAGAATGAGCTTGCTGATGGAGGAAGTAGTTTCTCAGACAGAAAGAGGAAGTACCAGAATATTATGATGGCTAAGTTGGCTGTACAGCAATTGTGTTTATAAGAATACAACCTGGAAAAAAATAAATAAATAAAAAGAAAGAATACAACCTGGGGTTGTCACAGTCCAGGTACATCTGGAATAGTTAGATCCAGGTCCCTGTATAGACTCTGAAAGATGGAGTTGGTTATAATAGATAATAAAAGAATTGGCATATTGATCAGTTTCTAGTAAGGAGAATACTTAGTTAGTTGACTAAAGATAATGTTGTACATAGGTTTTTTTTTTTTTTTTTAAGATTTATTTTTGTTGGGGGGAGGGGCAGAGGGAGAGGATCTTCAAGCATACTCCCTAATGATCATGGAGCCAGCGGGGGGCTCAATCCCCGGACCCCGAGATCAGGACCTGAGCCAAAACCAAGAGCTGGATGCTTAACCAGCTAAGCCCAGGAGGCCCAATGTTGCACGTTGTTAAAATTGTAATGCATACTGGTGAGTATGGAATCACCAAGGATGTTAAAGCCAGGTATCAGTTCTGCTTGGACTAAAATCAAGAAATGAATTCAAGAAGTGACCAAAGTCAGAAGTACAAAGCTAGCTACAGATAAGGAAGTAGTCAGATCTCTGGAGTCCTGGTGGCCATTTGTCTCTGAGAACAGTCCTGAAGAGTTGCAACCTTTTAGTGAATCAGAACAAGGTTTAATAGTTATTGACAAAGCCAGGCAAGGGCTTGGTATCAGGAAAGAATGTCAGGTAATACCAGCCAGCCAATCACTAGGGACAAGTTCAAGGAGCAGGATGCCATAGCTCTCAGGAACTGAGGCTCCAGAGACAATACAAAGATGAAAGTACAATGATAGAACTATCAGTCCTTGGAGTGGAACTCAAAATCCAAACTAAAGGTGTATTGAGAAAGACAATGCAAGGCCCAGAAAGAGGTACTAGAATCACTCAAACGCCTCCTACCCCAGATCTGAATAGCAAGGAGGTCCCCATCTGTAAGAAGAGAAGAGCAGATTAAAAAAAAAAAGTGCTTGCCATCCTAGGCAATCCCCAGATGCTGCTTTGCCAAAGAGCAGGATGCTAAACATTTTGAGAAAGACTTTCTGGACTTGACAAGGGAAAATGAAAGCCAGTCTCGTCATTTGACTTTTAAATGATCTCCTGGAGGAAGGTTATCTTGGAAATATTCAGCATAAGGGGATCTTTTTAAGTCAAAATTAAAGCAAGAATTTTCCATTGACAATAACCTTAGAAATTACCATATGAGCTAGAATTTTTCATGTCCAAAATGAGTGTATGCCAAAAAAATGCCAAAATCATCATGCAATACTACAAAGGATATGAGAAAACCTGGCTCTCAAGTAATTTTTGGAAGTGAGTGCAAATAAATGCTGAGTGTAAGAACTTCCTGCTGGGTGATTTATGTCAAAGGACATCTAAAAAGTAAAACTTGAGAACTCAGGTTGAAGAAACAACTAAAGACTAAAAGAGTAGTTTCCTGCTGGTCATGTGACAATGACTACAAATGATTCCCATGCCACAATCCCGTATTTTGTTGCCCATGCAAGGAATAACACTTAGAAGAAGAGAGATTTTTGCACTGAGAGGAAACTTTGAGCTGAACAAATCTCCTTTATTTTCAGAAGAAGGAAATTAAATGTCATGCCCCAAACTGAGCAGTTAATCAGTTTCAGTGCCACCACTGGATTTGGGACCTTGTAATTTCTAAAATTTCTATTAATCCCAATTAGAGCCCTGAAATCTGAACCATATCCTAAAGTCTCTTGTTTCTAAAAGAGTACTCCCATCTTTCTTCCCTTCCAATTAGACTCATTCAGAGTTGCTCAACAGATGGCTTTAGAAAGTGTTAACTCATCCTTTATACATTGGGAAAGAGGTGGGCACCAGTAGCTGGTCCCCTCCCAACCTTTCCCTGGGCTTAGAAGTTGCAGGCCCTGTTTTCCACTATCTGTGCTGGGCATCCAAAGATCTTTTGAGGCCCATGAGAGTTCAGGTTCTCAACTTGCTTCCAGGAAATTTAGCATCAGGAGGCTCTGGATTATCAGTTATCTATTGAATGAACGCAAATCTTGCTTTCGAAGAGTCATTTCCGTGGTTTAAACGAAAAACAATTCAGGAGGGAAAGAAGTACTATTTTCCTTACTATAAAAAAATATTCTCTAGCATTCACTTCGTGTTCAAACAACTCCAATCCTTTGGGGACCCTGCTGACCCCAATTTTTTTGATTCAGCTTAGACTGTGCTACGATTTAGCATAATTAAAGACGAAAAGTAACTTAACTGTCCAAGATTACAATGTCGAGTTTGTGATAAGTGTTTCTCACTGCAGAAGGCTGTCTGGTTGTGATTGAAACACCTCCTCCCACTCTTCGCATCCCACTCTTATCAGGCGCTGCAGTCAGCATCTTTGACCTATATTTGATTCCCTTTTGCAATATGCGCATTTGATCATGAAAGTGCCTGGGAAAGGTTCCTTCTAAACCACAAAACAAGGTAAGCTGTTCCTTATTTGTTTGAATATACAGGAAGCTGGTGACAACCAATTTTCTTCTTCTACATCTAAGTAATCGAAAGGTCAGGTGTTAGGAGGGATTAGGGAAAGTTTATGAGGCAAACAGCCCTCCCCACCACAAGCTTTATCAGAAACAAGCCCAGCTTTCTTTCATAAGCCTCCGGTGGGTGTCTTATGCTCAGAACCACCAAGGCTGGCGGTGTGGGGTGCACAGTTTATCATCCAGCAGCATCTTTGAAATGCCAAACTTTATTTATTGATCTTCCAATTCTCTGTTATCTTCAACAAGCCACGGGAAAAGTAATACATTTTGTATGGATTAATCCTTGTAATTCTACACAACGTACACCCAGAGATAACTCAAGCTCGCTTTGTCTTCTCATTATCTAAACAGACATGTCTTTTTTTAAGTCATCAACAGAGGTCATCTCCCAAATGCCCTTGTGGAATATTCATTAATCAAATAACTAAATTGAAATGGACCTTCAAAGCATTATTCATTTCCCCATCATTCTCCCAACATCAGTTTAAATGCTTTGTGGGTATAATGATTAGGCTGATATTTAATTAATTGTGAAATTGTGAATTAAGGCTAAGTTAAAAGATAAATCATTCTTCAGTGCATGCGATAGAAAGAGAGAGAGAGCCAGAAAGGGCAAGTGAGCTTGATTGGTGGATCTGGTTGGGGATTCTTAGCAAATGTCCCTTTATTCACAGCACCATGACAACATCAGATTTTAAGGTTAACCTTTGTGAAGCGGAGCTTATTTGTCCATTCCTTCTTGATGGACTTCAGATTCATCACCACAGCAATGACAAGATGCTACAGGCCATAGCACAAATCAAGATATAACCTGCTACTTTTAACCAGCTTTGTTGTAGAAAAGGAAAAGAAAACAAATCACTGAAGACTCCAGTATGGAAATCATAGCCGTGATTTTGTTTACTGTGTGTGATGACCAGAGTGCTATTGTTTTTAACCCTAGGTTTGATTCCAAACTAAGGCTTTCCCTGATCATCCCTGCTTCCATGCCCCTACTGTGCACTAACACTCATTGTCAGGAGCATCACCGTGTCAACCCATCATTATTCTTTACGTTTTTAAATCTTCCTATTTCTTCCTCTTTGATTGTTTACTCCTTGGACTTCAGGGTCCAAGTCTTATTCATCTTTATATGCTCAACATGACATCTAAAGCCAGGTTCTCCAACTCAGCAGAGCTGAGTTTGGTTTGCTCTTCCTTCCTCCTAGAGTGTTCTTTCTCTGTCCCCTAGCTCACTCCTTGGCTTCATTCATGTGGCTACTCAGATGTCATTTCTTTTTTTTTTTTTTTTTTTTTTAATTTTTTTCAGATGTCATTTCCTTGGTGAGACTTACTTTGATCACTGTCTCAGTCCGTTTGGGATGCGAAAACAAAGTACCAAACCTTTTTACCCAGATTTATTTTTTTTCTTCAGAGCACTTACTATTATTTAATATTATAGTTGTATTTGTTTGTTTATTGCCCATTTTTCCCCTCCTGGATATAATCTCCATGAGGAAGGAAACTTCCCTTTTCTTTTCACCACTGTATTCCCTATGCTGGTACATAGTAGATGTTAAACAAATATTTGATTTAATTAAATAATAAATGATTGGGGAAAGAAGCTTTCTTTTTCACTGTCATTGCTAAACTCTCAAAAACTACTACAAGAAGAAAATCTGGTTGAGAAGTCAACACACACACACACACACACACACACACACAGGAGATCCCAGAGATAAAGAAACAGATTCTTGATTTGAGTAGTTGAATCCAATGTGCTTGAAGTAAACAAACCCATGCACATTTCCATTTTATGAGCTAATACATTTCCTTGCTTATATAAAATGGTTTATGTTAAGTTTCCTTCATTTAGAACCACACAAAAACTCAACAAATTCACAGTCACTTGCAGGTCATCCATACATTAATTTTATTATCATCCATCTGCTTAGAGTACCAGCTGGTTTCATCTTTCGTGATCTGTCAGTGAAACTACATTTGCTTACCCCTATGGACATTAGCTTCTCCTCAGGCCCCTTCTTTACCCCTGTCAGTGTGTCTAGTTTCCAAAGCTCAGCCCTCTCACGCCAGTTCATCTCACAGAGTATTGGATAACCATCTCTATTTATGACATTTCTGACTAATGTAATCTGACTTGAAACACCTGCTCTGTCCCCCCATCCAATCTCTAGAAACCAGTCCCACCTAGTTTTGCCCACTCGGGTGCTATCAAGCCCTGATTCTGACAGAGCAATCTCTCAGATGCAGAGCACAATAGCACATTACTTATATACAAAAGTTGTCCCAGCAGCTACCTGATTGGAATGTTAGCTCCACTATTTAATAACCATTTAACCTCATGCAAGACACTTAATCTCTCTGTGCCTCAATTTCCTCATCTGCAAATCCAGAACAATAACACTGTCTAACTTACAGGGTTGTAAATGAGATAATTTATGCAAAGCACTTAGAATAGTACCTGGCACATAGCAAGTATGCAATAAATATGGCTATTATTGCTTTCAATAATAGCTAGAACCAGCCCTTCAATGAGATGCCAGAAGGATGAAGATTTTATACTCCCTCATATGTTTCATTAAGCTCAATTGAAAGCAATACTGTCTTTTTTTTTTTTTTTTTTTTAGCCAATCTTACTTCCTGACTAGATAATGAGCTCCTGTAGGGTAAGGATTGCATTTTTTCTTTCTGTAGCTCCAGCCCAGTGATGATCATTAAAAGCAGACTTGGATTGGTTATTAATATCCCATAATCAGTAATGGTTCTTAATATCAGTAAGTATAAATTTTATTAATGAAAAATCAGGGTGATTAGTGACTAGCCTCTTTTCCTTTCTTCCTCAGTGAGCTTTCTTCTGGGTTTAGGTTCCAGGGGACACACTCTTCCTGGACAGACATATGCTGTACCTTATATCCTTGTCTGCTTTCCTTCCCTGGGGAATTGACTGCCCCTGGGAAGCACTTATCAATATTGTGGCCCAGAGCAAACCCTAATCAGCCAGTTGAACTGCTTCACCTCTTCTGAAGTAGAAGCTTGAAACCCAACACGTCTGAGGCCAACAGGATACCCAGAAGCCCTCAGGGTACCAGCAACTTCCTTAACACTAGGCTAAAATGAATTTCCTAAAAGCCTCTTTCATTTAAATCCATTTTAATTACCTCTCTATCTCACTGTCCTAAGAATATCTTGCATAAAATGGTCGCTAATAAAATTTTGATTTTTAATGGATTGATGAATGAATGGATCAGCCAATCAATGAATAAACCAATGAATGAAGAAGAAACAGACAAGAGATATTTACTGTCTTCTCTATCCTAGGGCCTGGAGGGGGAGGCATTTATCTTCTAGATCTTCTAGAGCATTTCTTTTCTTTGCTGGCATTTCAGCATTATTTACCTCTTTCATTCTTCAAGAACTGATCAAAACCCAAAGAAGCTGGGGGAGGTAGAGAAAGTGGATCCAATAGTACTACCTAACAAAAATTCACTACTCTATAGAGTGGCATATATACTACTCTTGGCTATCTCTTTGCTTTTCACAGAGACAAAGAAAACTCATCCTTCAAATCCCAGGAAAGAATTGACTGGCTCCTTAAATAAGCCTTCACAATGCCACACCCTCCCCCTCCCTACTTCCAAACAGCTATTCTAACAGGAGTGGCTTGAATGGAAGGGCCGTGAGTGCTTGCAGTATAACGGATGATGTGTAATTCAAACGTTGCCAGCCATGAGGTTTTGCTGAAGCATGAAGATTGCTAACTTGGAGAGATGGCTGTTGTGGATAAACAAATCAAAGTAAAATTCACAGGTCAATTACTCTGAAGAATGCCCTACTAATTTTCCTTTTTGAAAAAGTACCTGTAAAGGTTTTCAAATGAATCAGAGGCTTTCAACCAGCTCAGCTGCTTTGACTAACAAGTGTTTCTGAACCCTTGGGATAATGATGGAGAGGTCTCCAGGCTACAGGAGTTTAGGAGGTACCACTCCAGAGTGGCACATCCCTTAGCAACCAGTAATGCAACTAACAAGCTACATCTTGTTTTGAGCAAAGCAGAGCTTTCTTAAAATGTGCCAAACAGTGAAAATCAAGTCAAAGTCAAGGCCACCTTTCTTTTTAAAAAAATGAATATTCCAAGAAGTCTCTTGTAATTTTTCACTGTGGTTGTTCAATTCCAAGGCTGCCCAACAAGATGAAGCAGCTGGTTGAGACCAGGAATCCAAGACCTTTGGATCTCATGAATCAGTAAAAATCTCCTGCCTGCCCCAAAATATGAAAACTACCATAGGGTTTCCAACATTTTTATTTGCCAAATATAGGCCATAAATTAAATGACATAAACTAATAATTACTTTCCACTGTGATCATGGGTTAATAAAATAAAAAATAGCAAACAAATATCAAAAAAGGTAAAGAGGATACAATTTCAGAAAGAAAACACAGACCTTTAAATGGAAATGCAGCTTTAAAAAAAGTTCCATGTTATTCTTACTTTTCTAATATCACAGAAGATGGATGCAAACATTACCTCAACATTGGTCTTCAGAGTAGCCTCTGAAAACCAATAGTCTAACTTGTAGCTGTATGGCTAAAATGCTTAAGTAAACGAAGGCAGAGATAGATGTGGGAATTATCATGAAATGTGTTTTAAAGATCCATCCATGTCTCCTAGTGCTGGCCTTCTCCCTGTCTGGCTTATCCTGCTCTCTTGGTACCTCCCTTCCCCCCATATTCAGGTCAGGTGGCCTCTGCCCTCCAACAGAACACCCTTCACTGACTGTTAGGGATAGGAACCTTCAGAAAGTCCCTCCCTATGCTTTTTATTCCTCATCTATAGAAGAGAATGCAGCCAATAGACTAGCCTTTAGAATCTATTCAGTTCTAATTCCAAAGACCTTTCCATTATCATCCCCCCAGAAAGCTCTTTCCTGCTTGTTCCAGGATCCTATCAGTGATATTTCTCTAGCACATCTTCTCCTGTTCTTCTAATACCCGAATGTTTTTCCCCCTTGGGAAGTCAACTCATGTGGTTCTGGTGGGGCTGAACTCCATAGCCCACCCCCATCCATCCCAGATCTGGTACATGACCCAAGCTGGGCCAGCTGGAGGGGGATCTTTGTGCTGTAGTGGGAAAGATGGTTTTGCTGGTTATAGCAAGTTGAATAGCGTCCTCTTAAATTTCTTGTCTACCTGGAACTTTGAAGTAGGATCTTGTTTGGAACAAATTCTTTGTAGATGTAATTAAGGATCTCAAGAAAGATCAGTCTATATTGAGTGTGGCTCCTAAATTCAGTGCCTGGTGTCCTTACAATAGAAAAGAGAGGAAGATTTTAGGTAAGGAGACATAGGAGAAATGCAGAGAAGGCAATGTGAAGGTGGAGGCAGAGACTGGTGGGATGCCTCTGAAGTCAAAGGAATCCCAAGGATTTCCAGCAAACACCAGAAGCTAGGAGGGAGCCATAGAATAGATTTTTCCTCAGAGCCTCCAGAAGGAATCAACTCTGCTGACACCTCAATTTTGGACTCTGGCCCACCTGAACCTCAAGAGAACAAATTTCTATTATTTTAAGTTATTCAGTCTTCGTAGTGATTTGGTAAGGCAGCCCAATGGAACTAATATACTGAGTTCACTGAGAGCCATCTTAAGCGCCAGAGAGAATCTTCCCTAAGAATGGAGGGAGGGAGAATGAGCTTTGATAATAATATTGGGTCCCTGGTTCCAGCTAGGTATGGAGTCAGGGGCACCTCTGGACTTCCCAGTGTGTGAGCCAATAAATAAATGCTCTCTCTTTGTTTAAACTCATTGGAGTTAAGTTTCTGTCATGGATAGCTGAAATGCCTCTGATGAAAACACTGCTCAGCACTGAGATCATCGTATCCAACTTCCGAGGTCCAGCCATGGTAGTGTTTTCTCCACAAAGTCTTCCCTGGGGTCCTCAGTCTGAAAGACTGGTTTCTTCTCTGGGTTCCTACAGCTCTATTCTCCTCCCATACATGATGCTATTAAACTCGTTTTGCCTCCCACCCCCCCCCTCCCCCGGAACTTTAGCCTTCTGAAAGCAAGATCCTCATCCTTATCTTTTTTTATGGCATAAGTTCCATTCCATTTATAAAGTGGGTGCTTGGTGCATATTTGATGAACAGATACATGGAAAGAGGATGGAACTAAGAGTGGGATTTTAGTATTTTTTTAAAGATTTTATTTATTTATTCATAGAGACATAGAGAGAGAGGCAGAGAGAGAAGCAGGCCCCATGCAGGGAACCCGATGTGGGACTCAATCCCAGGTCTCCAGGATCACACCCCGGGCTGCAGGCGGTGCTAAACCACTGTGCCACCAGGGCTGCCCAGAGTGGGATTTTAGTATTGATGGCAGAAGGAGAAAAGAACTATTTTGTCACAAGGGCTCTCCAAAGGCTCCTGATCATACCAAATGCACAAATCCCCAGTCCGCTCCCTCATAGATTGCCCTTTTAAGGAAACCAGCCAAAGACCAGGACCGCTGTGAACAAGTGTTGGGCTGGGTCCTTTGGCAACACAATAACTGCTAGGCTTTTGTAAAGGGGCCACTGTTACTTCAAATCTGAAGGACCTATCATATCACTCTCTTCTGTTTGAAACCTTTCAGTGGCTTCCCACTGCTCTTAGGAAAAAGTCCAAATTCTTTTTCATGGCTCACAAGGTCCTTGGAAATCTGGCTCCTCTTTATGTTTCTCATCTCACTTCCCCAAATGCCCACACCTTGATTCTACACTCTGTCTTCTTGCAATTCCTTGATCCTGTCAAAAGTTTCCTCTGCTCTTTTCTTGTCATTGTCTCCCTCTCTCCTCTGGGTCTTTATTCTTCTTTTAGAATAATCACTCTGCCCCCAGCTATTTCACCAAGCTTACATTAGACATCTGCTCAGTCATTATTACCTCCAGGGGTCTTCTCTCACCCCCTGGATCACCCCAGTAGCATGCTCCCAGAGCACTCTGCACTTCTTTAACATAACTTACTGCACTGCATTGTGATTGCCCATTTGTTTGTCAATCTCCTCATTATATTGCTTGAACCATGTCTAGTTTGATCAACATTTCATTCCTAACACACAGCCTGAGTAGAGATGCTTAATATATAGTTGTCAAATGCTCCACTGGTTACATACATACATACGTACATACATAAATGGGAATTTAATGGTAACTTTGCAAGTCTAACTTGATTCTCGCCATGTCATCCTTTGTTCATCACTCTCAAGGAGTGACCAGGTCCTCCTACCTGGACCAGAGAGGAAGGGAGGGAAATAAAGTCTGTAATATCAGAGAAACAGAGATGGGTCACCGTAAATACAGAGCACCTGTTCCTTTAGCTGTCCATGAGAATAGTAATGGGAGATTACCATGATGTGTTTAGTATTTTAAAGGCTTGATGAAAGTTCTACAAATGCCTATGACAAGCTTGCACATGCTAACAAAACCAGATTGGGCCTGGGTTGTCAGAGGTAAAGTCTGCATATGGCAGACCATGATATGCTTTATTTCTGTTTCTCCTAATGAAACTCTTGGGGATTGCACTCCTACTTGCAGGCAGACATGGTCATGCAAGCAGAATAGCTTGTTTGGAACAAATTAGAAGGATTTAGTTATTACTACTGGACTTCCTAGTCTCATCTTCCCTTGTCTCAGCAAATGTAGCCCAAGATGCCATGAGGTTTTCACATGGACCTCATAGACGGGTTGTGAACAAGAAATAGACTTATTGGGATAGACTATTGAGATTATTTTAAACTTGTTACAATAGCATAACTTACCCGTTTTGACGGAAAGACTACTATTATTATTTTTATAATCTCCAAGATCACGCATCATGCTTGGCACAGAAGATATACACAGTAAGTGTCTGCCAAAAGAACAAATGAATGAGTGAATGAATAGAAAACAATTACCTGAAACTAACTCACTGTAGACGCGGACAAATCAGAAAACAGACTTTGAAGATAAAAAAAAAAATTACATGTGAAATAGATGCCTCCAGGGATTGCTTGCCACAGCCTTATTCTTATACTGAAGTAAATAATTTTGCCAATAAAATTCAGTTAAGAACACATACTTTATAAGAACCACTACTAATAAATCTAAGCTCTTTGATTATATCAGTCATGAATGACTTTCTCCAAAATATCAGGGATGTAGGATTCATTGATATTGGTCTTAGCTTCTCAGTGGGATTTTTAAGACTTCATAATGAATCCAAGAAGTGGTTTGCCACTTACTTGATCAAACAAAAGCCTCTGATAAGTAGTATTAAATCAGTTGGGGACCAATTTTCAGAATATCTTTGGTAGAACTTTGTGACTGTGTGACTATGGGCACCTGTTGGAAATAATAACATGGCATATGCTGTCGTGTGTGTCTTTGCTCCCGAGTTTACAGATGCCCACAGTTTGACGTCAATACCGCAGGCAGGGGCTTTTTTCTCTCGTATATGGATTTTAAATTAAATTAACTCTAATCTTTAAGTCGTCTCCCAGATTATAAAAGCTGAATGCCTCATTAATGATGAAAACAGTAGGAGTAAATGTATTGGAGCAGGTTGAGCAATTTAAGTGCTTTGAAATACAACTAGTCCAAAGCAAAGGTATTGCAAACTATCCAATTAAAGGTTGATTCCAGACATGCTGATGGAGAAAAGCTACTGGAACAGAGTGATCATGGGGAAATAGTTGAGATCTTCTGAAGACAGCTCACTTCTTGCCCTCTATTCTTTGGGTCCTTCTGCTGTGTTCACATGAATCTTGTTTTCTATCTGAATCATGATGGGCCATCTTCTTCCACAACATCCTCCACTTCCAAAAGAGTCTATTAGTTATTTATCGCTGCATTAAAAAATGACCCCAACATTTAGCGGCTTGAATCAACAGTATTTATTTTCTCATAGCTTCTGTAGGTCAGGAGTGTGGCCACAGCTCAGCTGGATCTTCTGCTGCAAGGCACCTCACAAGCTTCAGGCAGGATGCCAACTAGGGCTTCAGTCATTCCAAGGCTTGGAAAATAAGAATTCTCTTGGTGAGGGATCCACTTAATTCAGTTAGGTAGTTGTGAGCAGATTCATTTCCTTGCAGGAATTTGACCTGAGGGGTGTCAGTTCCTTGAAGGCTGTTGACTAAAAGAAATATCAATGGATATTTGTTATTAAAGCAGCCCTCCATTAGCGAAAAAATTCTATGATATGCTTTAATGTTCAAATTAAAATAATTCTGCATTTTTACTTCATCCATCCCATTATGTAACAACAGTTAATACATACACAGGACTTACTACATTCCAGGCACTGCTTCACACACAGTCTGTGCTATTTGTTATGACAGCCCTTGTAAATTAATATACCTGTCATCAGGAATATTAATGTCCCAGGGTGATGCGTCATATAATACCGTGGTTTCCAGTGTCCCCTGGCACATCCCAGTTTCACTAGCTCAGGTGTGGTGGAAAGCACTTGGGATTTGGCAGCCAAAGCAAGAATGATCTTGAGCATGTAAAATTAGGCCAGCTCCATAACTTTCTGTAAAGTGAGACTAATAAGACCTACCCCACAGGGCTGCTGAGGGGATTAATGAGATAATGTGAAAGTGTCTGGCACAGTAGCTGACATATATTAAACCCCTAGTAAATGTCATTTATTGCTTAAATGGCAAGTCACATGTTAAAGCAATTACTAAAGACACAGAAGCATGGCTGCTGTTCACTCTATCTCTATGTCCATGCTATTCTGGAAAGAGATGGGAAAGATTCTCAGTTTTTTCTTCAGTGCAGGCATTTTCTTTATTTGCCCATTGCAATTTTTGTCCATGCTGGCCCAGATCTTTACTACTATCCTCCATTGTAAATGCAAAAATTATTAAATCCAGAATGGTCCAGTTTCCAGTGTTCTATGAACTCTTTAGACTGAAGATGATTCAGAAAATATCTAAGACTCAGTGTAACAAAGAACTCCATCAGAGTGAACACTCCAGCTCAATTCAACCGATGCTTATTGAGTACGTAAAATACCAGGCAGTAAGCTATTTGTCCATAAACTGAAATCCAATGACTAATATAACGAACACAATCTCAGTTTATAGGGAAGCAAGAATAGTTACAAGAACAGGAAAGATACTAATTCCTGTGTGTTTTATATTGCAATTGTAGACACCCTTTCCAAATATAGAAATTAACAAAGGATATAGCTCATGAGATGGTGAGAAGTCTAGATGAGCAATCATTGAAATAAATGGAAACATTAAGCCTAAATATGAGAACCAGGAAGGACACTTCAAATGTTTTAAATTCTTAGAAATCTATCATATGGAAAGAGATCTCATCTCTGTTGCTCTTGGTAACAAAATTGTGACTTATAGTGAGGCCAAATTTACTTCAATAAAAATAAATTTTTTTGCTATGGACCAAATTGTGTCCTCCTACCCCCAGTTCATATGTTGAAAACCTGACTCCTCAATGTGACTGTATTTGGAGATAGGGCTCTTAGGAGGTAGTTAAGGCTAAATGAGATCATAAGGGTAATCCTATAGAATTGGTGGCATTTTAAAGAAAAAGAGAGAGAAATACTTCCTCTTCCGGTGCATATACTAGGGAAAATTCATGTGAAGACAGTGAGAAAGTGGCTGTCTGCTCACCAGGAACTCAATGGGCCAGAATCTTGATCTTGGACTCCCCAGCTTCCAGAACTATGAGAAAATGAATTTCTGTTCTTGTTTAAGTGAAGCATCATGGTTTTTTGTTATGGCAGCCAAAACTAAGACAATGTTTAAAAATTGAAATTGAATGATTTAATGAGCATTGAGTAGCAAGCAGAGGCCCAGACACATGTGTGCTAGAGCGCATGATAGAAGGCATTTCCAGAGTGGTTTAGATGTTGGAGTGGCTGATATTTATGGTCCCTTTCTCCTCTGAGATCCTATGATTTCATAAATCTTTAAAGCCATAAGGACACAAAACCATCTTCTCACTTTATGGAAAATGAAGACTAGATAAATTGGTTTTGTCTCTGTGTTAACTCTGATTGACAGGGGCTGCCTTAAACATGGTTTTGAGAAGGATTTTTGAAGCTGTGTGAAAATAAATCCATGACAAAGAGAGCTAATGCTTATTGGGCACTTGTCATGCCTCTGGCCCTATGTTAAGCACAGTATTTGTATTAATTGACTATATACTTGCAAAACTCTAGGAGTTGGGTCCTAGCAGATTCAACATTTTTTTTTTTTGATAAGAGAATCAGGGCATAGAAAAGTAACTACTCAAAGGCCACATAATTAGTAAATGTCTTCAGACTACAAAACTAGTAGTTTGGCTTCAGAGCTTTTGCCTGTAACTATTACTATATACTTCTCCATCAATCCACTTGCAATATTTAATCTGAGTTAAGGACGCTGAAGAGTTACATGCTCAGAAGTCCTCATCTCATGATCTGTTTTGGGGGAAACTCAAACCAGGAAAAGTGGCCATAACATTTTTATTTAAATGCCATTGCCATTCATACACACATCAGAAGAAATTTAAAGACTATTTAATTAGTTGAGTAACAGATTAGTGCTCAGTATTTCAGATTCTGCAAGTTATATGGAAGCAGTGTTTGGAACTCCATTATTTCTTCCAAAATTCTGGGACCATATTCTCTCAGTTCATGCTATGATGAGTAGTAGAATGAGGTAATATCTGTTATTAAATCACATTTCTCTGGCTCTTCAGCCATACGTCATTGCAGGAGCACCAACTCCTTTCTAAATCAACTCCCACTCTCAGATATCTAGGTAAGCATCCTGAGGATCATGTATGCTCAATACTTACCCCAGTCATCTCCTTCCTTCCATAGATCTCTCCCTCTCATCATTATCTGCTGTTGAGTTTTCTTATGCAATCTCTTGTTCAGGTTACTGATAGTTGCAAAACCATTTCCTGTCCTGTCTCATCACCCAATTGTGTCTGTTGAAAGTTATATTATTGTCTTTCTCTTCTCTGGTCTATATTTGGTCAATCTGCTCAGGTACCCATGTCTGTTGAGTACTCTATCAACAGTCACCAAGTGTGACACACAGAAGTAGGTTTTTCCCCCAAGACAAACACAGCCTTCTCTCCCATTGATCCCATCATGCCCCTCAGGATCTGACAGACAAGCAATACGAGGCATGGGGAATTCCATGTCTATCCTTGCACAAGTCTCCATGTGTCTCACTTTAGAATTTATTTAAAGTAATCCTTTCTATCAAATTGGCCTCAAGAGTCCTGCATCTTTTCTCCTTCCAGAGAATCCCTGTGTTTCCTTTATTGTAAAGAAGGTGAGGAAAGATGATAAAAATCTACAGTCCTTGATCCTGCATTTTAAAATGCAAGATGTTAAAATCAAATAAAGTAGGTCAAGCCTTCTCCATATTTAGCAGAGACTAGTGCTTTCCTGTATCAGCAAATATTAAAGTTGATAGGCAATCAAAAGTGCTATATCTTCCTTTAGTATAAGAAAATATTACTTAGAAGCTAACATTCTATTTTTATCTTAGCCAAAGAAGTGGAACAAACCCAACTATATGACTTTATTGCTTATGATTTTGTAGATGGCTATTTTGTACACTTAAGTAGAAATACTTTATTTGTCATTTATTTGGACAATGAGTAATAGTTAACACTTTCAACTAATTAATTATGGGTGAAGTCTGCTTAAATGCAGCCTGTGGTTGAGCTTATAAAACCCTCAGGGTTTTGAAAGCAATATTTAAAGTTGGAAGGTCTGATAGAATAAAATGGAGGAATGCACAAGGAGGAATACTATTTGAATTCAAGGCTAGAGGTACCTGGGGAAAACTTTAAGTCTTTGGTTTATTTTAAGATTGGAGAAAGTTATGAATATCCTCCATTATTCTGGGACATAATAGCACTCAGTTGGACAAACATAATAAAATGTGTAAGTAAAATTAAATGATGCTGCTATTCTTCCTAATAATAGCAACTGTAACATCTAGGGCATATGCTACATTCCTTTAATGAAAAAAAAAAAAAGAGAATGTAAAAACCTCTAAAGCAGGCTAACACTATTAATACAATAAATTATTTTCTAAAAATTCCCCTCACTAACATCAATGAATGATTTTAACAACTTTCAATGTAAAGAGATGTTGCCATTGGTTTAATGGAGAGAATCATTGAGTTTAAGGACTTTGTCATGGGGGGACTGCAACTTGAACCCTCAAGTCTTTCATCTCCTCCCAAATATGTCACCAGACTCATGCTTAAGCCTATTTGAAATTGTAATCACTGCTCAATGAGGATTTCAGAAACTCTACTTCTAATCTGTCTCTTGGAGTCCATGCTGCTGCTCGGAAGATGAAGTCTTTTATCTCTGTTATAGCCCAGCAATAGCCAGATCCAATCCTTCAAAGTGGGGAGCAGTTGGGGCACTGGCTGAAACCTTAACCAACTATCTGCAGTTTGGCCTCAACATTCTCGCAGTCTAAATCGGGCAGGGGCTCCATAGCTGCTATTTGCCCTGTGCCATCCTCTGGTACCACAAAAGAGCAGCCCTACCTGGGGTGCAGGTTGACCTTTTATTAGCTGAAAGTACTCTTCTTGGTGCATTTGTTACCTTATCTCTTTCTCTTGGGCAAAATGAAATCTAAATGCATAGGACTTATCGGAGGAGGAAGAGAGAAGAAGAAGGAGAAGATGAAGCTGTTCAATATGCAGGAAAGGATTGATGTGAAGGTTACTAACATGATCATACATGTGATGTGGTTAAACATCCTGACCACTTGATGAAAAGAAAACTCATGGAGTCACCCAGTGGGAAAGCCTTTTACCAGCTCAGACCTTTCTTCATCCCAATGAGTGGATATTCCCCAAGAAAGAAAGAGCTTTAAAATATCTCTCTGCACCACAACATCAAGAAGTCTGATTTAACAAACAAAAAAGCAGTATCATCAAGAACATAAACACAGTTTAAGTTCACTAAACTCTATGTGTGTGTGTGTGTGTGTGTGTGTGAAAGAGAGATATACACACAAAGAGAAAGAGAGAGACACTTCTATCAGTTGTGAATTTAAATTGTGTGAAACCTGAAACTTTTATAATGTAGGGAGCCCACTTTAAAAAAAAGAACACAAAAATATAAATGAAATGTGGTTATCAGAATAAATGCTTATTTAGAACAAGAATAGAAATTACAACAAATTATAAGTTTTTGACTGCTGCCAAATACCATAAAAATTTCAAAACTAATGATGATTTTTATTAATTAGCTACCTGACATATCTGTATGTTACTTTTGGCTGCATATTCTCTGATGGCTTCTTCATATGACAATAATTTTGAAATGTAATTTTTCTTAGAAAAAAAATAAAACAATTAGTCATTTAGAATTGTTGACATTTTTATTATCAATAGTTTAGAATAATTTCTTTTACCTTTAACACCAAGTAGATGAAGAAAATGAAGACAATAGATTCAAGCAACTGATGGATGTGCAGCATGACAAAGTTTAAGTGAGATTTAAAATGACAATTATAAGCTCCATGACTCCTTGTTGTAAAATAAACCACTTTTCTATTATGAAGGAGGGTTATCAAAACACCATGAATCTTTGTGAGAAAAATAAATTCTTTTATTGAACAAGACTATATGTGAGACATGGAGAATCAGTAAGTCAAGGTTCCAACTCAGAATATAGAAAAATAGAAGCATAAGTTACCAAGATAAACATTCTTGGACATATTTTTTTTGCTTCTCAAAAGCCTACTTCAAGTTATTGGGAAGAATCAGATTTGCTTTATACATTTATCTATTTCTCATACATATAACAAAGAATTTGTTGAAGAAAGTTAGGCCTGAATAATGTCAAAATGGGGTTACCTATTTTTCTTTGGGATAAAAACATATCCAATCCTAGATAGAAAACATTTTTCCATTCTCAAAGATTTCTAGAAAAAGACATCCAGAGCTATCCTTAAATGGAATGCTAGTGTTTACATTGCTCTCAAAGATGAATTCATGGATCTAACTATCTTACAGAGTGATCTCAGTTTCTGTTTTGTTCCTGCTAAAAAAAGACTAGCTTATGCATAATCTTTTATGTTTCAACCATTCATGCAATTTTGCTAAACTCTCCCCAAGTTCTGTTCTTTTGTTTCTAACCAGGAAAATTCTAGTTGCTTTGATATTTTCTCACATAACTCTTAATCCATTTTTTATGACTCTTCTCCTAATTTGATCCCTCTTTAGTTGTGCAGCTCAGTTTAGCTCATCTTATATAAAAATTTGTTATTGTATCAGTCAGGAATGTGTTTGCCTGAAAGTAACAGAAACATCAACAAACAGTATCTTAAGCAGGAAAGGGGTTTATTTGTCTTAAAATGCAATAAAAGCACAGGAGTAGGCAATAAAAGGCAGGCTGGTAGCTCAGTGATGTCATTAAGGATCCTTTCTTTTCCTTCATCTTCCCTCTCTGCTACCCACAGGATGAGGTCTCTCTCAGCACACTTATAATCTCCTGGTCACTAGATGACTATTGCACTTCTAGGCTCATGCTCATATTACACACAGGAAGATGAAGGAAAGGACTTCACTCCTCTGGCAAGAGCCAGAAGCTATTTCTCTATCCATTGAATCAAGGTTGGCCTTGTAACTTGCCATGACCAAAAGAAGATGAAAGAATTAAAGATATTCCATTTACAAGCCTGGGCCTAAGAAGTCCTGCACTCTATCACTCTCTCTTGGAAACCTGCTTTGATATGACTAAAACTACCATCTAGAGGGAAAAAAAGACCATGTGTATCAGAGATTAGCTGTCTCAGTGGAGGCTACATTAGATCAGTAAGCCCCCAACTGACCCACATCTAGCCACAGACACTTGTGTGTGTTAGCCTAGATTATGAAGACTGCCCAGCTGAAACTTCACCTAAAGCAGTAACCAGAAGAGTCATGAGCTAAGTAAGTGGTTGTTTGAAGCCACTAAATTCTGGGGTCTTTCCTTATGTGGCAAAAGCTAACTGATACATAAGAGTTCTTTCAAGTTACACCATTCCCACTCAGTAGCTCCACTGACTTAAATGAATTCATTGCCGTTCTGGCTCAATGCTTATATCTCCATTTATCATCAGTAGGAACTGAGTGGTCCCTTTAGCTTCTTTCTGCAAACTTCCCATTTTTAGACAAGACAGCAATGAGTCTAAGTGGACTTCTCTTGTGCATATCCCACACATGGTTCCATATTTTTTGCACAGATTGACTGTAGGTTGCTTACCACAGTCATTCCTTCTTGCTTTTAGATGTTGCTGTGGGTAAGAGATCTCAATGTGTAATATCCCTCAATCTTCAGAGCCTAGTTATCAAACGTTTGGAATCACTTTAAGCTTCCTCTCTGTTGGCTTGAGGTGAATGGGGAATACCCCTCTTGCCCTTGAGTGAATGGATAGGATTTACCATATACCACCTGCCTCTAAAAATCCCTCTATCATCTCCTGTAACCCAATCCTTGATACCCAACTTGGTGTACTGGGTTAAGAATCTTTTAACTGATTTGGATCATTCTTTTGCAAATTCTACATTGTGGCTTCTCACCTCATGTTAAAATGTGACACCTATTTTCATTTTATCATCCTGTTCATTGACATAAACTGAAAAATCTGCATGTGGAGACTATTTCATCAGAAAATACTGGAGTCATTTGGGGCCAGAGGTAGAAAGGGGAGGAAGTTAGTTAGCAGCCTTCCAGAATTCAGAATTTAGCAGAAAGTATACCACATCTTACCTCAAATTTTAATCAGAAAACTCTACATTCACTTGAATAGTATCCTTCTCACTTGGGATTCGTAGCTACCTGAAGGGCTATAAACAAAATGTAATGAATGCCAGTGAGAAGGTGTCATAAATGTTGAGAGGACTCCTGGTAGGGTGCTGCAGGAAGCAGCTGCCCTACAATGTCTGTTCTTATTTAACATCTTCATTCACAAGCCAGAATAGGGAACAGACAGCAGACTGATGAAATTCACAGATGGTACTCATTTGGGAGATATTATGAATACCAGGATATCAGAAAAAATGATACAAAAGGACCCAGAGAAGGAATAACAATGAGACTTGACTTTGAAAATGCAAAGCGGTATGTCTGAATATAAAAAAAGAAAATCTCCAACATTTAAATAGAGGAGAGAAAACCAGAAGTCAATGTTGAAAGTGACATCAAGTTGGGATAATGAAATTAAATTTACAAATGGGCCTTTTGAAATAGAGCAGTAAAATTACTACTATATTTCTTAATCTGTGATCTCTGAAAGACGAATTAGGTGTTGCTGTTACGTGCTCCCATATCCTTAGCTTATCACATTGTTTTTATAAAATAACCTTTGGATTTGTCTATCCTTCCTCATCAGACTCTGTGTTTCTTGAGCACAAAAACTGGGTTACACTCCTTGCTGTCAACCTCAGGCCTGGTTCAGTGCCTGGCACATAGTTAGACACTGAATAAACATATCTTGCAAGTAAAAAGGAACTGCTTCTAACAGCATCTCTTTGAATAAGATGTGATGGTGAAAGTCATCAGATAATACTTAGGATTTCGGGACTCTAAGAGGGAGCAAGGAAGAGTTACACAGAAATTGGGAATAACAATAACCACCTTTCCTTTGTACAGAATTTTCATAATTAGTCTTTTATGTTTTTTCTTCAAACAGTAAGTCGCATCTTCAAAAGGGACAGAGGGGTTGAACTCCTCACTATGGAGATAAAAATGTTTGAGAATTGTAGATCTCTGTCTGATTTGCAGAAATTATTTCTGTCAGTTTGAGCATTACATCAGACATACGAGGCATGTTAGCACAGAGGGGAGGACGTGAACATTGACAAGCACAGTTCTCCAAGTACAGTTCTGGGACCTCTACCGGTCCTTAAAATTCATTCAGGGGATCCACAAGGTCAAAATTATTTTCACAGGATACTAAGATGTTATTTGTCTCTTTTAGTCTCATTCTCTTTTGAGTGTACAGTGGAGTCTTCCACAGGCTAAATAATGGGAGGATATCATTGCCTTAATGGCTAGGGAAGTGTTTGCTTGTGTATCCTTGTGGGTGGAATTTTTCACAGCTTGAATTTCTAATGCGACAAATATCGATAGATATGATACACACAAACAAAACCTCTTGGGGTCCTTAATAAATTTCAAAAATGTAAAGCCATCCTGAGACCAAAAAATTTGAGAATTACGTTGAGTTCAGACATTGGCTCAAACAGACGTAGGTTAAAATTCCCATTTCACTGATTTTACCCTTTCCTAAGTCTTAGGGTTCCTGGCATAAGAGTGACATTTACTTCACGGAGCTGTTGTGAGGATGCAATACGAAAATATGGATGAAGAACGGAGCTCAGTGCTGAGCACACTGTCAAGCCTTAATAAGTGGTTTATCATCATTGTAAAGGAGTGATAATGTGCAGTGACTTCCAAGAGCATTTTTATGACCCTTTGGAAACCAGGTTTCCTTTGCAGGACTGCATCCACCCCCCCAAGGACAGTAGAGGACAGGAGTTAAGAGGGCGGAGCTTTCCTTCCTCCTCCTTAAAATCGATGAGAAATTGATGATTCTGCTGCTTCTGACTTTTGGAGGCTGTGGCTTCATTAATTTCAAAACTGCCGCTAGAAGCTCCTGTGTGTAAATCAGAGCATGAAACACATGATGTCTCCCTTCTGGTGGTTAGAACAGGAGGGCATCAGTTTGGAGCAGGAGGAGCAAAAGGGCTCTATGTTTCTTATCAATGGCCTTTACAAAGACAAATCTTTGCCACTGGCAGTAGTCCCGCGTGGAGGGTATCAGGAACCAGGCTTTCTCCCTTCTTAGAGATAGCTGGTTCCCAAGGACTACTGCATTCAAAATAGTAATACTGATGTGAATATAAATCATAAGGGCAATCAAATTTACATTTCTCTAACACTTCCTAGTTAATGCTTTCACATGCACAGATGCTTTCACCAGAGCTAGAAGGTTCTTGGTGATTATCTAACCTTAGCCTCTGACGTAGAATTGACACAGAGGAAAACGGGTCCTAGACAAGTTAAGTTACATTCCCAAGATTATACAAACAATGGAAGTACCACAATCTTATTAAAATTCATGATAATTTGATATGTGCAGAGTGGATGTTATCTATTATGTCCACTTTGCAGATTAGAGAACAGAGACTTAATATATTAACTCTGGGAAACAGTTAAATCTAAGTAGCATAGCCAAGATTCAAGTCCAGGTCATCTGAGGGGACTTACCACTTTATCTACAGAATTACTATCCTAAAAACAAACAAACAAACAAAAACAATAAAAAAGAATTACTGTCCTATTTTCGGGAATTCTTACTTCCCAAAAAAACGGTGGGGTAATGATTCAGGAGATGCTAGCAGTGGCACCTCTACCCTTGCCCTTCCTTCTTCCACCAAAGGTTATAGTCCTCCTCTACTCTTACACGGACCTGTGCTACCTTAAAGCTCCTCAGTAAATCCCTACATTGGACCCGGTATATTGAGGATAATGAGTATATTCGTGGGAGATACTGATACCACTGAAGAACTGGTTTTCCTTAGGCAAAGTTGATGAATGTAATACAAGAAGCACCAAAAGCCTCTCTTGCTTGGGATTTTTTTTCTTGACTATTTCGCTGCTAGAGTGGAAATCATTCCACTACCCATTTCTTAACATTAGACTTATGAAGTCAAATAGCAATGCCATTGGGCAGGGTGACACATTAACTTCATTAAACATCATAAACTGGCTTTTCCAACTCGTATAGATTAGTCCTGTTTAAGGTTGGAAAGGCACAGGGAACTATGGTAAGAGCTATAGTGATGAGTAACTGGAGGGCAATCCGTATCAAAGGAAGTCCTACTATAGTTCCCTCTACTCTGATCTTATGAAGAGATGTTCTCTCTTTATCCCTAAAGCTACCGAAGCTGGCTCATTTGTGCCCATTTCCATAGGAGTTTTTGTGTAGCTCCATCTCAGGCCTTCTTGTCACTAATCCTTCAGTCTTGTTTCTTCCAGTTCACGAGCCAACCAGGAAGCCCATTTGTACTGCCCAGAAGTCACTGTGCACCCATACCCCAGGCATCTCTCCTCCATGCCAGTGTATGGCCAATAGTAGCTTATGACCTGCCACTGTGCACGCTGGAAGGGCTTCAGGCCCACCCGTGGTGAGGTTATCACACAGCAGCAATTCATTCCAGCAGGCACCTATGTGTCCCGCTGACACATCTATCAACTATGTCTTAGCTCCATGACAGCAGGAGCGATAGAGGCGTGCTGGAGCCCAGTCCTTGGCAGGAGAGCTGGTAATGCTGGGAGGCTGGTGGCAGCTGTCACTGTAAAGACGGTAGTGGCAGGTGGGAGATGAGTACAGTTAAATTGTATAGAGTGTTTCACATCATTATTTGACCACAGAACAAGACTTATTGACATGTGGAGGCTCCAGAATTGTGTAGAACACTGGTAGGGTTGCACTGGTATAAGTGTGTATCTGTTTCATGAGCACTGAACAAAGCTTGAATGACATGGGCTCATCAGGAAACATTGCTCTAATATTGTGAAAGAGCTTCATTCTTATGTGTAGCCCCTAATTAGGGTACTTAGAGCGAACTCATGGACCTGGGGCTTGGGTTCAAAGCCCTTCTCTGCTTCCTATAAACTGTGTGAACCTAAGTTATTGGACCTCCTGAGCTTCTGTTTCCTCACCTGTAAAGTGCAAATGATGACAGCTGCCTCATAGGATTTTTGCTGTGGACTTCATATCACTATTTCGCAATCACGAGTACTAGTCTAGCAGTTAACACTTTGTCAAGATGAACTACGTTATGCCACGATAATAAATCAATCTCAATCTCAAAATCCCACAATCAACACAACGAAATCTTTCCGCTCGTACTACATGTCCACTCTGGGTTGGTGAGGGCCATACGCAGGTGGCCAGGCTGACAGTCTCCTCGATGTTGTAACCAGTCACGTGAGACAGGAGGCCATCTCAGTCACCCCAGCCCAGGAGGGTAGCTCTGGAGAGTCTTGCACCAGCCGTCAAAACCGTTGGCCCAGAAGTGACACGGGTTTACTTCAGCCCAAAGCCTGGTCGCTAAAGTGAGTCTCAGGATCTCACCTGATTGCACAGTGTTTGGATAGCTCAAGATTCATTTGTTGAATGAATAAATGAAGGAATAAACCAATAAACAACTATATATATATATATATATATATATATATATATATATATATATATATATAGTGTTGTTTCCATGTGCCCAAACAGTGGTTTACACCTCTTTTTCTTATTTAATGATGAACCAGACTCAACGAGACAGAAGGTTGGCTTACGGATACATTGATAGAAATGCACGATTTCAGAAAGATTTTAAAGCATTCTTTTCCCTTCCTTTCCAGCATTAGTTTAGAGGTTAACTCAAACGCCCCGAAGTGCTGTGTTTAGTTTGTCTCATTTTACAACTACTCGAGGGGAATGTGACAACCACCTTAGGTGTCTCCACCAGAGCTTCTACATCAGTTAGGGAGAGCTGGCTTTCAAGTCGGAATCTCAAAGTCCAGGTCCATCGTAATCGGAACCCTTTGAAGCTTCCTCATCCCCATCTAGTGCGATAATGTAATCTACACGTTCAGAAGCCATCGGAGAGGCAGTAAAGGGAAAACCCGGCAAAAGGAGGAGACGAACTGCTCTCAGGGGTGAAATCTAGCTCGCACGGGTATTTATCTTGGGCAGACACTGTTGTTTAAACTAAAAATAATCACAGCCAGTTCCGTGGCATTAACCGGCTTAGTTACTCCCGCATAAAACCAGGAATGAAAATGAGGCCAAAGGTTAGCAGTGAGTCTGAGGATGATTCTATTTCTATGCTAACGCGGCTTCATCCCAGGTGGAGGAGTGTTACAGGCTCACGTCGATTTCTCGGGTTATAATTAATTTACTTGGGCTGTGTTTACCCGGAAAGGAGGAGAATGCTGGGTGCTCAGCTCACCCCCAGGACGAGCCCGACTACCACTTCCCGCTGGGGAGACCCGCCCCGCCCTTCCTGCGAGCTGCGGGGCTGGGGGCGCAGCCCTTCCTCTTTTATTGGCCTTGTCTTTCACCGTCGTCTCAGTAGGTAGAAAGGTAAACGTATTAATCATCTTGAAATAGACCTCTCTGCCCCCAAAGGACGTGCCCAGTAACACCTACCCAGGGAAAGAGACCAAAAAGAGGAAGGCTCACTCAGAAAAATAAAGGCGGGGGCGGGGGGCGGGGGGTGCAGCCCGGGTGGCCCAGCGGTTTAGCGCCGCCTTCAGCCCAGGGCCTGATCCTGGGGACCTGGGATCGAGTCCCACGTCGGGCTCCCTGCGTGGGGCCGGCTTCTCCCTCTGCCTGTGTCTGTGCCTCTCTCCCTGTGTGTGTGTCTCTCATGAATAAATAAATAAAATCTTAAAAAAAAAAAAAAAAAGAAAAGAAAAAGCAAAAGAAAGGGGGAGGAGAGAAGGCACTGAGACCACCCGAGGGGGGAAAAAGGGAAGCAGAACAATAGAATTTACATAATGAGCAAAGGAAAAAGGTTAAAGACTTTTTTTTTTTTTTTTTTTTAATTCATATGCTGGCTCTTTTTAAGAACGCCTCAAGGATTAGAATAGACATTAGTCACATTCAGACCAAATGAGAGGAAAGCAGACCTGGGATATTCCTTCTCCTTAGGGCCCCAAAACAAGCAAGTGCAGTTTATGTATGGAGGGCTTATGAGGAAGGGGGTGCCCAGAGAAAAACAGAGACCAGACAACAAAACAGAACATGCCCCCCCGCCCCCTGGCCCAGGGAACTAACAGTTTCACCCCTGAAACATCTTGGAGGGCCCTGTCTGTTGTCATGAAGCCATCCTGTCAGGTAGTCTTAAAGTCGGCTTAGTTCTTCCTCACCAACTTCTCCCCTCAGACAAGGAGTCGTCTACCCCACGATGACAGGTAGCCAAGGGGAAACCAAGTGGCAGCTGTTGGCCCCGCAGGCGGTGCCTTCACACCCAGGGCAGCAGACAAAATAAAGCAGAGGCATCTCAGGTAGTTCTGCTTGGTGAGGTGAGTGGCTCCAGGAGTTGCCCGCCCTCTCTAAGTGCCACTGCCCTTTGAACACCGGGTCAGGGTCCCATTTCCCATTTCTTAGCTCCTCTCATGGGCTCCCTTTTGTGTTCTAGTGGCCCGTGGGCCTCTCCCCCGGCACAGTAACTACCATGGGAATCTGATGTCGACTTGTGCCATTATTTTAGTCATGGTTGTGTTACCCACTGGCTTGGCTCCCCAGGGATGGTGGATGTACCTCTTCCTGGTTAACCACTGTGTCCCCACCTCCTAGCACGGCCCTGGTCAATGCAGACATGTGAGGTGGCCATGGAGGGAGATAAAACCATTACCTAGTCCAAGTCAAAGACTGGCATCCTGGGGCGCTGGGGGTGCTCAGTCAGTGGAGCATCTGCCTTTCGCTCAGGTCATGATCCTGGAGTCCCAAGATCAGACCCCACAGTGGGCTTTTTGTTCAGCAGAGAACCTGCCTCCTCCTCTCTCTACCTCTCTCCCTGCTCATGCTCTCTCATGCTCACATAAACAAATAAAATCTTTTTTCAAAAAATAAAAGATTGGCACCCAGACTATCTGCACCTCCTCAGCAATTTTTTTCTGGTCACTACATCCTTAATCTGTGTGCTCCTTAAGGGACTGTCTTCAGTAACTTTCTTACATATGTCAACAGAGGTCTCATATGCTCGGAACCCATTTTCCCTATTGCGAACACCTTATATTCATATTTGTTAACAGTTCATGAACCAATATTGATGCTATTCTTATTAACAATCTCATTATTAATTGGAGCCTATACTTGATTCAGATTTTCTTAGTTTTTACCTGAGGACTCCTTCTGTTCTAGGATCCCATCCGGGGTGCCACATCGCAGTTGCTCATCAAATCTCCTCAGGCTCTTCTTGGCTTGTACCAGTTCCTCAGACTGTGTGTGCTTTTGATGACCTTGACAGTTGGCAGGGCACTGGCCAGGTATGTTGTAGACTAGCCCTCTAACTGGGATCGGCGTGGAATTTGTCTCATGATGAGCCTGGGGTTATGGACTGGAGTGAGGAAGACCACATAGGAGAAGCGCCATTTTCATCGCATGGAGCCAACAGCACAGACTAGACACAGGACTTATCACTGAGGTGGCTGAAGGCTGATCCCCTGGCTGAGGTTGTATTCGCCAGGTTTCTCTACGGGGTGAGTTACACTTACGGGTCTGGGAGTTCTGCTCCACACTCTTGAGAGGAATATGTCTAAAATTTTTTGGGATTTTTCTGCATGGGAAATTTACCTATTCTCCCTCATTTATTTGCTTATTCAATTCTTTATTTATATCCATAGAGCCGAGGAATATTTATCTTGTACTTAAGGCTATAATCCAATACTACACTATTTATTTTGTTGCTTAAATTATTCTAGCTTTGGCCACCGAGAGTTTTTTCAGTTGGTTCCTGTATCCCTTGACATACCCTCATCCTTGTGAGGTTTTGGTGTTGGAAGCACTTATTTTCTGGCAGTATAAGATGCTCCAGGCTCACCTTGTCCTATCCCTAGGGTCAGCATTTCAGCCATTTCTTCAAGGAGCATTTCTTCCTTTTACTGGAGAACATTATTTGAAACCAAGAGAGGGCTGTTAAATGTACTCACTGTTACTGGAGTATTATTGCCTCTAGACCCCCTTAGCTGAAATAGCAAGGACATGTATGTGTGTATAAATCCACAGATATAGACATATCTATACATATTCTTATATGTAACCATCTGTATCTATGTTAAGCTAACCATGGGTTCATGGTGATATCTCCAATTCTAAGTCACTGCTACATGGACCACCCTGGCCTCCTGGCTGTGTGTGTCTGTAGACTTCCACTCCAGTGGTAATAAACTTGGCTTCCATCACCCACCATCCCTTTACTCAGTTGTTTGATTCCAGGCCACACATACAGCAATATCAGAATTGTTGACGCATACCTTTATGTGTCAACCTAGGGCTTTGTCAACTAGAATATAGTGCTTCCTTATACTCATTCTAGTGTTATTTCAGTCTGCCTCTCCCCCCACCCTACCTCCTCTAGTTAAGGTCATTTTCAAGCATTTGTATTACAGTTGGAATGTTCTGTGACATTCTGCTTTCCATCCTGTGATTACCAGACCTTCTAAAATGGTTTTTAAGTAACTGGCAAAAATGAAAATTCACTCTTGGTGCTGTAAAATTCAATGGTTTTTGATAAATGCATATCATGTATCCATAATGACAGTATCATACAGAATTGTTTCACCACACTAAAAAAAAAAAAAAAAAAATCACCTGGGCTTTGCCTATTCAACCCTTCCTTCCCTTTCCTTTGAATCTCTGGAAGCCACTGATTTTTTTTTTTTTCTATTACTAGATTTTTGCCTTTTCCAGAGTGCCATATAATCAGAATCATCCAGTGTAGCTTTCCTAAACCACCTTCTTTCACATAGCAATATGCATTTAAAACTCATCCATGTCTCTTTGCAGATGGATAGCTCATTTTTTTTATTGCTGGATAATATTCCATCATATGGATGTGCCACCATCTATTTATTGAAACCCATATCGGTTGCTTCCAGTTTTTGATGATTATGAATAAAGTTGCTATAAATATTCACTTGCAGGTTTTTGTATGGGCAGAATTTTCAAATCCATCGGGTAATTACCTAGGAGTGCAATTTCTGGATAAGGTATCTAGTAACTTTTAATAACTACCAACTAAATCTCATTGAGGGGTTAACCAAAAATATATTTTTAAACCAATATTTACTGAATACTGATTATGTTTCAAGCTTTGTAGCAAAGACTTTTACATCCCTTTTTTATTTATTCATTCATTCTAAAAATATTTATTGAATCTCTAGTATCATAGCCAGACTCTTTGAGGTGTTGTGGAGGGAGCCTTGAGGAACTTTTTTTCGAGTAAGGTGAAACATAAATGAATGAATGACTGAATACATAAAATGGCAAGTGAAGATGAGCATTTCTAACAAAGCTATGGCAGGATAAGGTGAATTAGAGTGTCAGGAAGGATGTATTTTATGTCAAGTGGATTGGAAAAGGTTTCATGTGTAAGATGACATTTGCTCAGATCCTTGACTGAAGAGAAAGTGGGTCAGGAACAGTTGAAATTCTATGCAGAGGCCCTGAGGCTGTAATAGACCTAGCATGTTCATATTTCCAAAAGAGCAAGGGGGCCACGGTGGATGAAGCCAATGAGAGAAAAGGGGGATGTGAGGCAAAGTGAGAGGAGAGAAAGAGGTTAGAAGAGCAGATTATATAGGATCTTAAGTCCATGGTGAGGATTTTGCATTTTCTTCTGAATAAGACAGGAAAGCTGAAGCAGAGGAGAGGTGGGATCTACCCAACGCTTGCCATGCCCCACTCCCCCTTTATCACCCACGAGTGAAGTTGTGCACTAGGGAATGGCCAGTATGGTATGATGCTGCAAAATCATTACAAAGGTACAGTTGCACAAATTTTACTTGAAGGAGGTGACATGAAGGAAGGGCATGTGACTCCTGCAAGTGTGATCACAACGCCATCACCAGAGAATGGCTGTAGGACGCCTTGTATTCTTTGTGTGTGTCATCGTGTGTGTGTTCTCACTTTCATTCTATGTGTTACTCAAGGAAGACAAGGTCCTATGTTAAATTCTGGGAAATTTAGGCTTAATCATTCAGAAATGTTAGCCTGCCTATAACACTTAATAAGCACTTACTATATTCCAAGGATTTTTCTAGAATATATAAATATTTTTTTCTACTATGTATATGGTTTAATCTACTTAGTCTTCATCAAAAATTCTGTGAATTGAGCCATCATAGAGAAGAAGGAACTGAGTTACAGAGGGATGATGTATCCTGCTCAGAGTCACACCTAAGACACACTAGAGCCAGAATTCATCCAGTCTGTCTGGCACTAGAGTCCTAATCCTTAATAGACTCCCAACTGGTTCAAGCTCACATGGCTTGTGGATGAGAAACTTGATTCTCAGCTTCCTTCCAGAAAAGCAACTGTATAGCTTAGTTCACTCACATGAATTCCAGACACTTTCCTTGTGAGGCTCCTCCCCTTCCCCAAACACCTGTTTACACTGTTGAATTCTACTTCTAAATCCAGGACTGTGTATACAACTCAGTTCTGGCCCGCTGTCTGGAAGAGTGATCAGTTTGGGGGTGGGCATGTGATTCCAATTGCCTAAAAATATTTAATTTTGGAATCTTTTTCCATTGAGAAGAGAGGATCTTTATTTCCACTGTGAAGCTATTAGCGGGCATCTTGCCAGCAATTGAAGAGAGGACAATCTTGCAGCATGGAGTCGATGGTCAAGAGAGTTTTTCCTGAGCTTTTCCATTATTTGAGCCTGTAAGTTCTTTTTGCATAATCCAGTACACCTTGGGTTTTTCTTACCTAGGTCTAAAGAATTTTAACTGATACAATAAGTTACCAAATAAATCATAGTTACATAGCCTTAGGAAAAGCTTCATTTATCAAATCCTAAGTTCAGAACTCTGAATTTTGCTGGCATATGTGGCTGAGGGAGCATTGATGAGACAGCGGTCCTAGCATGGAATTAGAAGACTGGGATCCAAATTCCAGCCCCAGCAGGTAGTAGTAGTTAAGTAGTTTCTGAGCAGGTGACCCATTCCCTAAACTTTGCTTTTCCCTCTATAAGACAGGAATTGTGCCAAATAGCTTGAGTGTTGCAAATGAGATAAGATACATGAAAGCATCTATTGGCATGGCTGGCACATAGTAGGAACTCAAAAAAACTTTAGCTGCAGGCCAGTTGCCCTGTACCAAAAACAGCATTTTGACTGGCAGTTTTCTGAATCATAAGACTAACAGCTTCAACATCCATTAATTGTGCAAATACCGGACATGATATGTGCCAGTCATGATACCAGGAGGCTAACGTCATGTGATCATAGTAGACCTTTCTTCCTATGAGACAAAAAGCTCAGAGAGGTAAAGAAATGTAATCTAAAGTCAAACAGCCTGCAAGTGGCAGAACCAGGATTTGAACCAAAGCTGGTACTGATTAAAGACTATACTTTCCCCCATTTATTGAAATTCCTCCCCAGATAGACTGGCTCACTTGTGTCGAGATGGTAACTTGAACCTGTCTCCTGACTATAGCACATATCTAGGGAGGCCAAATTCATCCCTATTCAATCTATTCAATTGAAAAATCAAGAAAGGTTTGGAGGGCCCTTTTTAAAAATTTCTTATTTTGGAGAAGATGCCGGAAAATCTACACTACTGAGGCCCAACCATTAATTCGGTGAAAATGAAGAAAATGCTTCTCTATCCACAGTTCCCATTTTCCTCCTAAAAGAAGAAGGGGGAGGGCGCGGAAATCCACATTTCTTCATTAAACTCTCTCCTCTTATTCCCAATTAATCTTAATTTTTAAAAGGATCCTCTGAATAATTAAATTGGTCATTGTGGGAAGAGGCATTATGATACAAGGAGACAATTGGTTTTATATTTGCCAAGGTTCTCAGGCCTAGGAGACTTGAATGCTCAAGTGAGAGAAATGGTAATATATTGCTAAAGAGTTCATTCATTGTTGTTTGTTCATCAATAATAGATACTTTCACTCAGGAAGGTTAAGTGACCCATGCGTTATTTGGGCGGCTTGGTTTTGTAGCCTAAAACACACTCAGAAGACAACCACATTCTTCTCCCCTTTAGACCTCCCCTTGCACCTAGAGACTGGTTTGAGCGGGTGTGCTGCGTAACCGGGACTGCAATTTAATGCAATTTCTAGTCCATCTCACTGATTGCAACTATTTAGTACGTTCTCAAAGAAAGATGATTACAACTGGCTGGTTCTTAATGCTTAATTTATTTACATGCATGCCTGCTACAGAGTTATTTTATTCATCTCCCAAATGATGGCATAAAATCATTGAAAAATGATGGGCAATAAACATGGCTATTGCGCTGCAGTCCTCGGTGGAGAATAACACCCACCGTCACTCCTAACATGGGTTGACCTGTGTTCCACTGCTCTTAAAACCCAGCCATAATGAAGGCAGCACAGACATAAAACTCCTTTATTGCTACTTTGTTCTGACAATACTTGCACAATAACAGATTATTTTAGTTAAAATAAAACCCGTACCAAATTGGCATTTTTGTGTTGGTAACTGAAGCAAAACCACATGTATATTTCCCCCCTTTTCTTTCTCTTTCCTTTCTTTTCTTTTTGAAAAGAATGTCATATTAGTTGGAAGAAAGGGTGAATATTTGGAACCACGACTGCATTCTAACTGTCTCTTCTGTAGTTGCCTGGGCAAGGCTATTCACATTAGGCTGAACAAATGCTGCATTTGCATTCTCGATAAGTGCTAGCATTTTTCACATTTCTCTGGCAATTCTCATTTCAGTTAAGAACACCTGAAAAGTTAGCGGGATTGCTTGTCATCCCATCAAAACTGGGAGGGGAAAAAATGGGATTTTTTTCTCTAAATTGCAAAAAGTCTTGAATCAGCAGAAAGTCTTTGCACTTTCTACTTGGGGATTAGAATAAGAATGAGACAATAAAGTGAAAATGGGCAGAATGGGTGTTTTCTTTTTTTTCTTCTTTTTTTTCTCTAACAAAATAGCAGAGGCAAGTTGGTGCCAGCAGTCAGTATTAGCCCACATGCCAGACGGCAGAATGCATTAATGAGTATACTCTCCCTACTACTTCTTATCCAAACAGCATCTAACAGCCTTACATTCCTCCATTTAAAAAAAAAAAATGCAGTGTCTATTTTTTCTCAGCCCAAACAAAACCCACAATCACGTTGCCTCTTTCAAAAATCACATTATGTTATTATAAATAAGGACAAGACATTTCTCTTCAAGGAGGTTTGCTGAAGGACTGCCATGCAAGTATTCTTTGTACTGCAATTATTAGAACTTCTAATAATGTCGGGTTACCCAAAGATGGGAGAGTGGAAAAATCAAAAGGTAACTGAGCATTCTACTTCCAACCTTGTGACCTTCCATAGGAGAATCATCACTGTTAGAGTTTCTAACTTATTTCTGATAAAAGCTAACGTAAAATGATGTTTGAAAATTAAACCACAGAAAGAAGCAGGAAGGAGCCCTAGTTTCATGAGATTTACACCTTTCTCCCCAGCCCTCTTTTTTTTTTAAGCTTTTAAAGGATTCAGACTCAGTGTGAGGCAGTTCTGGCTTCACCGAGATATAGGCACACCTCTGACTTTCTATCCTTAACTGGTCTGAAAGAGGAGAAAATTTTCTTTTTTCATAATTACAAATGTCTCTATTATCCAAAGAGATGAACCAAAAACATTTTTGCAGTTTTGTCTCAAAGCGTGACCCAAAGGCGGGGTATGGTTAAGAGGAGATGATAGGACTGTAGATATTCCATCTGACACAGAATGCTTCAACCAAGAAAGGGGAAAGAAAAAAATAAAAAGTGAAGAAAAGTCTGGTTATTACAGATCCCTTTGTAGAAAGAGAACTTAGATGGAGAAAGCAGTGAAAAACACAGAGAGGAGTTGCTCATCCAAGCCATGCTCTGCATCCCCCTGTCCCACGTGCCTGGCATTTCCTCACCATCCCTCCTTAGTGCTTTGCTCCTTTTCTCAGGATGGAGAATGTTCCGAAATTCTCACCTGGTACAAGAAGTGGTCGGTTCCCAAGCAATCCTGAGCACGGATGTGTGAGCCTGCCTACAAAGGTGTGTGTATAATCAGAGTGGCTATAAATCAGAATTACCTGGTGCTTCAGGTTGAATGCTGCCCCCCACCCCAAAAGATAGATCCATGTCCGAATTCCTGGACCCCACAATTGTGCCTCATTTGGAAAAGGATCTTTGCAGATGTAAGGAAGTTGAAGCCTTGAGGTCAGATCATGTCAGATTATCCAAGTATGTCCTAAATCCAATGACAGGTGGCATTATTCAACTCATATAGAGGAGAACAGACACACTGAGGAGCATGTGACAGGGGACGGAGGCAGAGATCAGAGTGACGTGACCACCAGCCAAGGTGCCAAGGAATGTTGACAGCCACCCAAAGCTGGAAGAGGCAAGGAAAGATTGTCCCCTAGAGCCGGCAGCAATTTAATTTCAGACTTTTAGTCTCCAGAACTCAGGATAAATTTTGGTTGCTCTAAGCCACCTAATTTGTGGTAATTTGTTGTGGCTTCCCTGGGAAACAAATACCGCTGGGGAAAGAGTCAAGATTCCTCTTCCAGGCTGCACCACAGAAGGCTTGCAGGTAGGCTGTAAGCCTCAAAGAGGTTTAAAGTCCTCCCAGGCAATCCCAGTGTACACAAAGGCTTACAGCCAGTGACTTTGGCTCAGGTGATCACACCTGCTTACCAACTAAACTCACTTCCATGCAGACCTCCAGACAAGCCTGATTGGGGAAAATTTTGCCTTTGCAAGTCTGTCAGCTCGATTTTTCTGACATTAGAGTTGCTAAGTTCTCAGGCTCACACAACCATATTCCGTTTATACTACTGTGATGACAATAACAAGATATCGAATCCTACTAGGCACAGTTTTATTTTATCCCCTGTGCGAACTTGCCGTCTAGGGAGGGATACAGATACAGAACCAGGCAATTATAATATGGAACAGGGAATATCCCCAAGGATGAGGAGAGGGCTTTGGAAACTCATGGGGAGGAGGCATATGACCCAGAGTCAGGCACAAGGAAAGATTCCTGAGGGAAGTGGCAGCTGAGGTTAGGCCAGAAAAATGAAAACCTACCGAAAATTGAGTTTCTCACATGAGGGGCTGGCTGAAGGTATCCCAGGAAGAAGGAACAAGTAGCATGAACGAAAGTTGTAGAGCATTGGTTAGCAAACTATAGCTCCTGGGTGGGATCTGCACCCCGCTAACTACTCCCACCCTCCCATATGCAGTTTTATTGGCACACGGCCACACACGTTTGTCTGTGTGTCCCTGGTTGCTTTGGCAGCTCAATGGCAGAGATGAGTAGTTGTGACAAAAACCATTTGGCCTAAAAAAGCCTGAAAAAAAATATTGACCATCTGGCCCCTTTACAGGGAAGATGTGTGTGGTCCTCTGCTCTAGAATCAAGCAGAAGAGCTGACAATCCAGAGAGAGATGCCAGAGAACAGGAGTTTGGAGCGTGAACTGGAGAGTGGCATGGGCAGGAGCCAAGGGGGAGTCGGGGCCCAGAGTCCTCAGAGCCTACCAGCCAGAATGCAAGGTTTGACCTTCAGGCAGAAAGCTCGAGTGAGCCACTGAGGAGTTCTAAGCTGGGCAAGTACCCGGTAAGAACTGTTTCTCAGAAGGAAAACTGACTGGTTTGAGCTGTATTGTTAATGAAATCAAGAGCTAGGCTCAAGCTTCGAACTCTCTGGGGCTAGAAGCCTGGGCGTCTGCATCACTGCAGGCTGACTCCTGCAGGTGAGCTGTACCACCTGCCCTGTGCTTCCTAGGAAGGCAGCCGAATGGGGCAGCATAAGCCCAAGGCTCACCGAAAATGGGCCTTATGTCTCCAGTCTGACCTTCTGGCCTGGCAGGAGAAATAAAGGCCTGGTGACCAGCAGAGAGGCTGCTGGAGGCTGAAAGGCATGATTTGTATTTGTCTCCTCTCCACCACCCTCCCTCCCTTCCTCTTCTTTATATTTTGGTTTGGAAAGTGTAGACATTTCTGCATCTATTTAAACTGGATTTCAACCAATTGGAGATTTGTCAGTGAATGGGGTCGTAATAAATAAAGCTCTCCAGACTTTCTCGGAGTTTGAAGTAGTAATTTCATCTTTTTTTTTTTTTTTTTTTTTTTATCAGAGCTGGTCTTCCATAAGCCTTTTTGATGAGTTTTGCAAAAACAAAATCCATGTGGACTGGAATTCTCAAACTTAGTTTCAGGTTAAAATTAAAGATAAACATTTACTGAGAGTTGATGTTTTGCAAAAAAAAAAAAAAAGTTGTTTCAAAGCCCTCTGTAACTCCAGAAAACTTGGCATGCTTTCTGAAATTCAGCCTTTCATGTTGTTAATCTTCCCCAAGCCCCAGTGATGTGACATAACCTGAAAAGAGCTAACTTAGGAATAAAATTTAAGCAATCAAATTGGTTAACCTTTCAGCATTGACAAATCAGCTTAGCAAATACTATGGCAGGTGTCATATGTGATGGTTGAGGTGTCCAGATGGGACATCAGCTAATGGTCATGCCTGTCACTGACCCATCATTCCAATGAAGAGGAACAAGACTCATTGTCTTACAGCACTGAAGACACACTCCACTAGCTTTGAGCCCAACCATCAATTGTTTTTTTTTTTAAGTTATAGCTTATTTTATGATATTTACTCACAAATGAAAGCACAGCATAAATAATGTTAAAATAGAATAAATCTACTTTCCGTAGAAGGGACTTTACGGGGTTAAGAAGGTAGAATAATGTATGATGACTGAAGGAAGTCTTGATATATAAACAGAAAAACCTGGAGATACAAATGAGTGAAAAGGGGAACAAAATGACTTGGAAATCCCCTTCCCTGGTGACCAAAGGCAAAAGTGACATGTTTGTTTCTGTGTTCATAAGTCTGTGTTTGAAAGCTATTTTTTAAATTGTGACTGCCCAACCAATGAATAGGAGAAGGTATTTTTCACCTTTTCTGACATGGCAGTCTGGAATGGTTTGCAGTGAAATGTTAACAATAGAAAATGAGGTACGTATTATTCGAGGTCAGCCACAGGAAAGCAAGACCTTAACTTATGACAGTCCTGGTACAAACTTGTAAAGGGCTGATGCCCTTCTCAATCGCCATGCTTTGTAACACAGGAGTTAACAAATGGTCCAAAATATGGGTGTAAGAACTGATCTCCCCCGCACCAGTTACAATAAAATGTTTTATAGATTGACCTGAAATGGGAAATAGGAAAATTGGACTATTTGGGGCTTTGCTAAATAGAAACTCCATTTTCCCACTCTTGGTTCCCACAAGGAGGAGAGTTTCTCTGGCTTCTTTATTTTTATATTGGAGAAAAAGAATAACCGAGTATGCTCATCCTAGCTCCCTGTTTCTCTTGAGATGGCTGCCCACAGGGAACATTCTTTTGCCTTTGCTTCTCTGCTGCTCCTGCAGGAGAAGGGTCAGGGGGCCTACTGACTCCAGTATTGGTGTGACCCAGTAGGTATGTCTGCCTAACTCCAAAACTGAATAGTCATAAGTCCACTTGGCTTCCAGAACTTATTTGTCTCCCCAACTTCGTCTCCATCAGCATCTTCATTCTTTATCTCTTTTATGTTTTCAAATTATTCAAAACTTGAGCAGAAGCAAAACCCCAACATTTAGCATGCCTTCTGTATCACTTCAATTAGTATTGGCAAAAATGGTACCAGAAACTTAATGGTCTCTGAGAAGTTTTATCCTCACCAGGATGTTAACACCATATGGGTGTCAGCTGTCCCAAGTTACAATCCATGGACTTTTAAACACTGTTGGAAGAAATGTTCCTACAAGAGCCTAATTTTGGCACTCTGCTTTTACCATTAGAGATAAAGTGAATTCACCTCTATGTTGACTTCATTCTCAGAGGTAGTCACGGGAGAACTTCCTACCTTCTAGCAATGGTTTAGGAATTTGGATGGTGGCAGCTCCAGTCACTCATGAACTCTGTTTAGTACTCTGGCCTTCACAAAATCTTGTGAACATTTTGGTTTTATGTTGCTATGTCCATTACTGCTGATTCCTATCATGAAATTGGTTAGGTCTCAGAGATCTTCCTTCCCCAAATTTTTTGACTTCCTGTGTAATTACTAAATTCAAAATCAGCTTGAACTCCTGTAGGAAAAGTATCTTTTGAGGTATGAACCAGCTACATAAATTTAAGGGTGGTTCACTCTCTTAGCCATGAAGGCAGCTCAAGGAAGTATAAAGGAGGAACAGAATTTGATCCAGCTATTCTTCCCAAGTTTACCAATTATTATTTATATGAAAAGTTATTTCATCTCTATTGGGGAAAAGTGAGTAAAGAGAGTCTGAAACGTTCCCCCTACCCTAAAACCAGAAGGGGAGATGTGGTGCTCAGAACACATTTTTACATTGCTTCTTGGTAAAATTCAATTTTCTTCTTCAAGGGTACAGGGAGTTGCCATAGGTAAAACATTTGGTAAAATGTCTTCTTGACTTTTAGCAGCAGCTGGGGAAAATGTCTGCACCAATGCAGTGTAAATAATTGATATGCTTTTGGACAACTTCCCAATTTATATTTTCTCTTTAAAAAGGTAAAAATAAAACCAAAATCCAAAAGGCAACCCCATGGAGATCAACTAGATGTGTGAAACTCACTTTTTCAAAATAAAACAAACCCAATTCTCATCCCAGCTTGGGCTGAGATGGTATGTGTACTGGCATGTGGACTAGGAAAGACATTTCCCAAAGGGTGAAAAGCGAGAGTCTAGTGCCTATTATTTTAGTAGTCACCTGAAGTATGAAAAGTTTCAGAAAGAAAGAAACTGAAAAAGGTTTAACTAACTCATACATTTATGTCTGGCTGTCCTCCAAGGGGCTGTTAATCCTGTGGCTGATGGACAGGAACTCCAAGCAGAGGTGCTAATCTAAGGGAAGCTGGGAAACTTGTGGGTCGGCAACTTGTAGTTCAGGGCTGTGACTCTGAAATCAGTCAGCTGGGGTCAAATTCTGGACCTTCTACTTATTAGTACTTTGATCTTGGGCAAGCCATTTAACATCTTTGGGTCTCTATTTACTCATATGTAAAATGGTGATGATGATAAAAGGCCTACCTCACTGAGTTGCTAAGATGAAATGAATTACTGTACTTAAGGCCCTGGGAGCAGTGTCTTCCACTAAGTAAACACCATATACCATGCTCTTATTAGATAACCAAGCTAAAATTGAGTAGGAGATGGTAGAAAGAGGTCAAAGTTGAGTACCAGAGACATGCTGGGCCTGCATTAGAGTTCTGGTTGTACCACTAATTCAACAATAGCTGGTACTCAGTACATGTCACTTAACTTCTCTGAGTCTCTGGTTTCTCCTTGGTAAAATGTGGGAAACACAGCCTAACTCCATAGCACTGTCTTGAGGACTCAATGAACACAAAGTTTCTGTAAGTCCTATCCAGTAATAAGATGTCAATAATTATTTATATTCGTCTTTTGCCGTCTTCTTGCCCTAACTTCTGAAGGTCTTCATGGTTTCTTACAACTAAAGTCTATTCTAATAGCCTAAAATATCACTGCACTTGCCAAGATGTTGTAATTGACCTAGAACTAATAAAGTAGATGAGGAAGTGAGGTAAAAGGAACTTTTACTCTCGGCTCCCGAAGCCTTATCTTGAAGGTCGACCTATCCAGAAGCATCACATTCAACCACAAATGTTTATAAGTACCAGAACAACACTAGTAGTCAAAGGAGTTACGACGCCAAAAATACCATCTTTTCTGGCTATGGAGAACTTACGTTAGAGGAGAAGAAAGAAGAAAAGCTCACTAGTAGCTCTTCTGGATAATGACTGTGATTCATGTACCGACAGATGTATAAACCAAATGTTATAGGGGCTGAGAATAGTAAGTGAGACTATCTGGTTTTCCATATGGAAAAACTTTAAGACAGAGGTAATATCTGACGTGTCCCTTAAGGCTGAGCAGGATTTGGATTGGCTGTACATACATATACAGCCAAATACATACCATACCAAACCAATAGGCATTGTCATGGAGTGAATTGTATCCCCACCCAAATTCATATAGTGAAGTCTTAACCCCCATTACCTCGAAATATGACTGTATTTGAAGATAGGTAATTAAATAAAAATGAGATCATATGGGTGGCCCCACCCCAATGTGACTAATGTTCTTATAAGAGATTAGAACCCAGGTGCACACAGAGGGAAGACCATGTGAAGACACAGAAAGAAGCTGATCATCTTGAGCCAAAGAAAGAGACCTCAGAAGAAACCAGCCCTGCTGACTTGACTCAGACTTGCAGCCTCCAGAACCATGAGGAAACAAGTTTCTGTTGTTTAAGCCATTCTGTCTGTGGAGCTTTGTTATGGAAGCCCAGGCAAATGAACACAATCATCAACAAAGTCTAGAATATAGTAGGGTGCATATTCAGGGAAAGTACAATTTTTCTTTTAGCTAATCTGAGTAGGGGATTAGGGAGAGATAAGAGTAAAAGAGGGATTTAAGTAAAAGAATGGAAGACCTTGGACATAGACTAGGAACCTGGATTTTATTCAGTATATAAAGGAGTGTCATTCAAGAATTTTTGAATGGAGAATGGCATTGTTAGGTGGGTCCTTCAGTTTTATTTATAATAGTAAAAACATGGGGAATGAGCCATTTATCTATGAATAGGTGAATTGATTTTCATGGGGGTAGGACGTATTAGCATAGGAAAGACTAGGAAGCACAGAGCAGTGTGGAGGCCATCTTTTTTAAAGATTTTATTTAAATCTTAGAGAGAGAGAGAGAGAGAGAGAGAGAGAGAATGCACAGGCAGGGGAAGCAGAAGGCAGAGGAAGAGGGAGAAACAGACTTCCCACTAAGGAGAGAGCCTGATTCAAGGCTCAGTCCCAGGATCCTAGGATCATGACCTAAGCCAAAGACAGATGCTTAACCCACTGAGCTACCCAGGTGCCCCATTCTGGAGGCCATTTAGGCAACACTTGTAAAAGATACTGAATTGTGAGATTGAGGGGAGGTGGATGGCAGTGGCAAGAATGGAAAAGAAGTAACATCCATCTAGTAAGTCCCATGATGGGACTGACTAGATGAGGTGGTGGAAAGGAGTAAGGAGACCAGGAGAACATCTGAGGAGTGAGTTGGTGAACTCAAATGTATACAGTGAAATGTAATGTAAACATGAGACTTCCTATGTAACAGTACACTGGCTGGAGAACAGTTGGATCCAATGCTGAGGATAGAAGTCAAAGCTCAAAGAAGATATAGAAGCCTCCTGAATAGTGAAATAGTTGTCACCACAACAGTGGATGGACAGGCCAATGGAGAGTGTACAGAAAACCAAGGCTTACCTATAATTGGGAGCTGATGATGACAAAAGATTTCAGGATAGATGGGGTAGTTAACATTGCTCAAAGTTAGAGAGATGGCATGTAGAAGCACAGAATATCTGTTGTTTTTTGTGAGCTTTGAGAGAACAGTGACTGCAATGTCATGGAGAGCAAGGCAGATAATGCCAAAGAACAGGAGAACAGGATTGTGCATGGCACTGACCATGAGTGCCTCCTTTTTTTTTTTTTTTTTTTTTTCCATGAGTGCCTCCTTACATTTAGCCCTCTCCTTTCCTCTTGCCTCACCCTAATCCTGGCCCTGTCATAGAATGAAGTGGGCTTGGCATGAGGCAATAGGGACTCCGAAGACTGGGCCTAAGTGGAGAAAGAATAACAAGTTCAACTTATTTTTATTTTTATTTATTTTTTTTTCAACTTATTTTTAAACCTACTTTATTGTGATAGCATTTATATAAGATAAAATGTGGCCATCTTAATTATACAGTTCAACGAGTTTTGATAAGTTTTTGTAACCACCAATAAAATCAAGATAAGGAATATTTTTACCAACACAAAAGATTTAATGATTTTCCTGTTTCATCTAATATCCTCCTCACCCCCAAGCCCCAGGCTACTGATCTGCTTTCATTCACTATGTATTAGATTTGTCTTCTCTAGAGTTTCATAAAAGTTGAATTGAGCAGTAGGGACTTTTATATATCTAGCTTCTTATTTTAGCATAAACGTAATTGAAGTTCACCCACCTTTTGTTATTATTTTTCTGCTAAATAGCTTTCCAGTGCATGGTTGTACCATTAAAAAAATTATCAAAAAAAAAATCTATTCACCTATTCATAGATAAATGGCTCATTCCCCATGTTTTTACTATTATAAATAAAACTGCTATGAACATTCATGTTGAAATTCTAAATGGTTGAGTATTTTGAAACTGAATATCCCAATTGTTTATTTTTAGTATGGAGAAATGCTTAATTTTAATATTTTGGTTTGTGTATTTTAGTGTTGTGTTAAAATGACTTAGTCCTACTAACATTTTTAAAAAAAATTTGTTTGGATCTTTTATGTGTCCAGGGAAAAACAGAATTTTACTTCTTCCTTTTAATTGGTGTGCCTGTAATTCCTTTTTCTTTCTTCATTGCACCGGCTAGCACCTCCAGGACAATGCTGAATAGAAGTGTAAGAATGAATATCCTTGCCTAGTAGTTCCCAGTCTTAGTAAGAAAACAATTGGTCTTATAATTTTCAGTGTTAGCGGAAGAAGCCCTCTCTCCAAATTAAAAAGGTTTCTTGGGATCCCTGGGTGGCGCAGCGGTTTAGCACCTGCCTTTGGCCCAGGGCCCGATCCTGGGGACCCGGGATCGGATCCTACATCAGGCTCCCAGTGCATGGAGCCTGCTTCTCCCTCTGCCTGTGTCTCTGCCTCTCTCTCTCTCTCTCTGTGTGACTATCATAAATAAATAAAAAATTAAAAAAAAAAAAACCTACTTACGTGAGATGTCCCTACTAACCATCAGAATAGCTAAAATAAAAAAAAAAATACTGATGATACCAAGTGGTGACAAGAAATTGAAGCAACAGGAACTCTACACATTTAAAAAAAAATAAAAAGGTTTCTTTATATAGTTCCAGTTTTTATTATGAATGGATGTTGAATTTTTGCATGCTTTTCCTGCATCTTTTAAGGTAACCATGCTCTTCATTAAAGAAATTACATTGCTGAATTACAACGGCAGTGAATTAAGTCAATTGATTTTCAAGTGTTAGACCAATCTGGCATTGCACTTGATCATTATATGTTTTTATTTTTATATAGCTAGCTTTGATTTTAATGCTTTGTTGAGGCACTTTTTGATTCTATGTACACGAAGAATATTCTGTAGCTTTTTCTATCTTATAGTATTTTAGGATTTGTCTTATGTCTTCCTTAAAACTTATCAGTAAATCTATTGGGTCTGGGGTTTTCCTTTGAGAAAAAATTCAACTTAGGAATTTAATTATTAAAATTGAGGATTTTTAAAGTTTTCTATTTCTTCTTAAGTTCTGTAATTTGTGTCTTTCAAAGAATGCATCCATTTCACCCAGGATGTCAACTTCAGTGGCATGAAATTGCTTAAAATATTCCCGAATTATTCTCTTAATATCTGTCGCTTCTGCAGTGATGGTTTCCCTTTTATTCCTCATTCCCCCTTATCCCATTAAAGGTCAGTCTAATTAAGATTTATTAATTTTATTGATCTTTTCTAAAAGCCAACTTTTGGTTTTATTGGTTTTTCTCTAATTGGCATTCATTTTTCTATTTTAATTGATTTCTATGTTATCTTTGTTATTTCCTTTTTTCCACTTGGTGTCTTTTGTTTGATGTTTTTGTTTTTTGTGGGGTGGGTTTTTTATTTATTTATTTATTTATTTTGCTATTTTCTCAATATGGAAGCTTAAATAATTTAATTAGACTTTTATTGTTTTCAAATGGAAGCATATTCATTTTTCTTTAATCATTGCTCCAGTTGCATCCAGAAAATTTGCAATTTCAAATTTGCAATCCAGAAATCAATTGCATCCAGTTGCATCCAGTTGCATCCAGAAAATGATAGACTTTGTTTTAATTTTCCTGCAGAGCAAAATATCTTCAATATTTTTTCTTGTGATTTCTTCTTTAACCAATAAGCTTTTTAAAAGTATATTACTTAGTCTCCAAACGTTCAAAGATTTTGAAGATTTATTTTTTGATATCCAATTTAATTCTGCATGGTTATATAATATATATCTTATGATTGCAATCTTTGTCTTTTATGGCTCAAAATATAACGTCCTAGTGAATATATGTGTATATTTGTAAAGAATATATATTCTACTCTTATTGGATAGAGTGTTCTAAAATTTAAAATTTGGCCAAGTTGATTTTGTCATTCATTGAGAGTGTTCAAGTCTCCTATATCTTTCCTGATTTATCTATTTGTTCTATCAGTTGTTAAGAAAGGGGTTTAAAATCTGTAACTAAAAATTGTGAATTTATTTCCTCCTTTATTTCATCAGTTTTTTGTTTCATGTATTTTGAAATTCTATTGTTAGGTGCACACACATTTAAATTTGTTAGGCCTTCTTCATGAATTGGTGCTTTATCATTGGGTTATGTCCCTTTTACCATTGATAATATCTCTTGTTCCAGTTTCTTTGATTCTAATTTAGCCACTCTAGCTACCCTATAATTGGCGTTGTGTTGTATATCTTCCCCTTACTTGTACTTTTAAACTGTTTCTTTATATTTAAAGTCAATTTCTTGTAGGTAGCATGTATTTGAGATTTGCTTTTGTTGTAATATGTTCAGGCTGCTATAATAAATTACCATAGACAGGTGGCTAATACACAGAAGAAATTTATTTCTCACAGTTCTGAGGTTGGAAAGTCCAAGATCATGGTGCTGACATGATCACATGAGGGCCTTTTTCCAGATTGTACACTTTTCTCTGTGTTCTCACATTGTGAAAGGGGCTAGGGAGTTCTGTAGGATCTTTTATAAGAGCACTACTCCCATTTATGACAGCTCCATCCCCATGAGCTATTTACCTCCAAAAGCCCCCCACCCCCAACAAAAAACAAAAACCATCACATTGAGCATTAGAATTTCAACATATGGATTTCGTGGGGGACATATTCAGACCATACCAGCTTTCTTTTTTAAAAAATTATTTATTTATTTATTTATTTATTTATTTATTTATTTATTTAACAGAATGAAAGAGAGAGAGAGAGAACACAAGCCAGGGGAGCAAGAGAGGGAGAAGCAGGTGCCCTACTGAGAAGGAAGCCCGACTTGGGGCTCGATCCCAGGACCCTGGGATCATGACCTGAGCTGAAGGCAGATGCTCAGCCAACTGAGCCACCCAGGCACCCATAGCAGCTTTCTTATCCCATCTGAGAAGATCAAATATATAATGTAATTATCAATATGGTTCAGTTTGTATCTATTATCTGGTAACTTGATTTCTATTTGTCCTACTTGTTTCTGTTCATTTCTTTGATTTTCCTTTCTTTTGGATTTATTGTTTTTATGGTTATATTTTATCTTATGATTTATATTAACTTTTCTGGGCTTCTTTGTTTTTTATGTAGTTTCTCCAGGGTTTGCAATCTACATTTTTTACTAAGCAGAGTCTATATAAAATATACCACTTCATCTACAATGAAGCACTTTCTAGTTGTCTTCTCCCATAATTTGTTCTATTGTTGCCATGCATTTTTCCCTACATATTATAGACCCCATGATATATTGTTCTTTATTTACTGCAAATAAGTATTCTTAAAAGAAATTTAAAAGTGACAATTTTTAAAATATATTTCCAATATATTTTCCACTTCCAACATTCTTCATTCCTTTTTGTAAATTCAAATTTTCATCTGGCATCATGTTCCCTTTTCCTGAAGAATCTCCTTTAATATTTCTCATAGTTTAGGTCTGCTAGCAACAAATTCTATTAGCTTTGCTGTGTCTAAAAACAACCTGTTTTCACTTTATTTTTTGGAATATACTTTTACTGGGTATAGAATTCTAGGTTGATAGTGCTATTTTTCTTTCAATATTTTCAATACATTATTCCATTGCCTCTAATTTACATAAAATTAAAATTTGGCATGACATGGAAATGTCAAATAAAATTTCCATGACATCTGAAATAATTCTTATCTTTATTTTTCTATATCTATTTGACTTTTTTCCTTGACTACTTTTAAGATTATTCTCTATCTCTGCTTTTGAGTACTTCAATTATAATAAATTTTGGGGTGTCTTTTTTTCTTTTTCCTGTATACTATTTCTTGTCTCTCTTGGATCTATAGATTTATGATTTTTATCAAACTTAGAAATTTTCTGGTGAGCATATCTTTAGTATAATTTCTGTTCTTCCCACAAACTCTTTACCTGGGGCTTTGATTATAGTTAAATCATTTGACATTTTTTTTGAGGTTCTTAGGTGTTTTTGTTTTGTTTTGTTTTTGTCTTCTTACTCTATGTGCTTAATTTTGGAGTGGTTTCTATTATCATGTTTTCAGGTATGTTTATTAATTATTTGTAATGTCTAATTATTATAAACCCTGTCCAGTAAAATTTCATTTTATACATTTTTTCATTTTTAATTTAATTTTGTTCTTTTTAAATATCTATTTATATTTTTGTCACATTATATTTTTCCTTAAAAATTCTGAGCATATTGAGCATATTTAACATCCTTGTCTGCCAATCCTATCATCTGTCACAAATGGATCAGTTTACATTGACTGATTATCTTTTTCCTGTACAAAGTCATTTTCCCTGCTCTTACATGTCTAGCAGAATTTTTTTATTGAAAAATGGACATTATAAATTTTCTAATGTTAAGTGCTGCTTTTTATTTATATTATTATTGTTTTGCTCTTCCTTGAGTGTCAGTAAGCTGTTAAGTTACTTGTGGATCATGTCAATCCTTGTGAGACTTGATTTTAAGCTTTTTATATATATATATAACATATATAGTATATATATATTTAAGATATATATATATACATATATATATATATGTATATATATATATATATAGTAAGCATGGGGCTAGTTTAGTCATACTTGTAAGCTGTGAGTGTTCTGAAGTGTCTACTGAATGCCTGGTGTATTCAATATGGTCTCTCCATATTGGTTGGCTTCTGAAAACACAAAAAGTTCTAGCCTCATGTGAGCTCTGGGAACTTTAACTTATAACCCCACCAAACAAATTCTTTTCCTTGAAAGTTATTCTTTGGTGAATTTCATAGTTTCACTTTACTCATGGCAGATTGATATTCAGCCAAAGACTCAACATGACCCCCATGTAGATTTCAGTAGCTTTTGCTTGTGCCTCCATTTTTCTGATATCCTCCTCTGAGAATGTCAGCTCCCTCAGACTGTCCAGTATATAATCTCTGTTGCCTTAACTCTGAGACACTGCAGGGCTCTGGTTAGGCTTCTCCTTTCTGCATATTGATACAGGAATTTTAAGGGGGAAACTGACGCAGTCTTAGGGCTTAACTCTGTTTTTTATTGGGGCTCACAGTCCTATGCTGCCTCTGGTCCAGTGTCTGAAGGCAGTTGTTTCCACATTTTGTCCAGTCTTCTAGTTATTTATAGTGGGAGGATGAGTCTGAATCCTGTTACTCTCTCGTGGCCAGACACAAAAGTTGTCTAATTTATTTTTTCAAGGCTGTGCTAAGCAATCGAATACAATATTTAGAGTACCAATTTATAGGACTACAGAGTGGAATTCTGCTTTTTAATAACAGCTATTCGTTATTGAGAATCTATGAGTATACAGCACAGGGCTAGATGCTTTATATATCTTTCTTATTTTGTTCTCATAATAGCTTCTAAAGAGATGTATTATTATCACTTAACAAGGGAGGAAATAGTGGCTGTTAGCAGTAGGGACTAGAGTTCAGGTTCAGACCAGGGACTGTCTTAATGCTGGTGCTGGTCCATTACCCTGTGTTCCTCTCCTCCTTTTGAGATGCATGAAAGAAGGATAATGTGGCAGTCCTTGAGGGATTCTCACAGTGGAAGGAAAATTTTAGGGTTAAAGAAGGGACTAGAAGATGAAAGAGCATGGCCTGGCAAAATTACTGTATACGGGTAGCCTAGTCTCTCTCTGCTCCGTGACTCACAGACTTCCCAGTTGCAGCCCGTGTCCTAATAAAATGGAATTCATGCTTTTCACTTTGAAATGTTCAGTTTAGATTCATCTGCCCTCATTTTCACAGGTTTTCTGCACCATTCCTAACTTTCAGAAAGTTTGCAATTTTTCCTCCTGCCACTTGGAGTCTTGGTTGGCAAAGGCTATGTCTGGCCTCTTATTTAATTTTCTCTAACTTCTTGTCACTCCGCTATGCCCCTGCTGGTTTTCTGTTTGGGATTTTTCCGTCTCTTTCTGCTGCTATTATGAAATAGACCTTTGGACTCTGGGGTTCTTTCCGTAGGGTTTTAAGCATATTTTTGTGATTCCTATTATTAAAAAAAATCCTTCCTCGATTATCAACTTCTGCCTAAGCATGAGCCAATTTCTGCACTTGTATTTTTGGCTATTTCCTCAAGAATGGAGCTCAACCCTCTTTTTCTGCAGATGCATACAATTGCAGCACCTCTCCCCACCCCCATTCCAGAACTAATCAAAGCACACAAACAGCATTCAGAGATTTACTTGAAAACCTCTTACTACTCAAATCAAATAGCTTTTCATCTGCCCTGAATTTATTTAATTTAACATTTGATTTGGAGATTCAACTGGTCATTAACACCCTTTATCAACTTCGGTTATCCTTTATCCTCATTCTGTTTTCCTGTATAAGACTTAACATGCACACAACTGGATATTACTTTACATTCTTCTCTTCTCTGGGGTAGTGCTAAATTCAGTTTGGAAATCAAGATGTTTCTTGCATCCAAATTTGTTACCTATATGTTGCAACTGGTCCCAGAGCTTTTGATCTCTCTTCTTATTAGGATAAGAATTAAATGCATGGTGACAGATAGGTTGTATCATGCATGCCAACTCTAATGCTGAGCTGATGAAGACTCTGAGGATTTGTTAAGCTTAGAAGGGAAAAGTGTGGCTATCAATTAGCAATGGCAACCATGTTAATGGAAGAGGAGGATAGTGACACAGATTTCAAATGTTTGATGATCCTAGAAACTTTTACTTCTCTGATGACGATGGCTATGGGCTGACCTGACAATAACTAATTTAAGAAAAATAAAATCTTAAACTTCCAGACCTGAAATAAATCTTACAGTATAATTACCCTTTTACGAGTGCTTATTTTAGGCCAGAAACTGCTAAATTGTTTTATAATTCATTTACTGAAACCTCTTAGGCACTCTGTGATGTATATATTATTATTATCCAATTTAGAAGCAAAGAATGAGACTCAAAATTATATAGTGCTTGCCCAAAGCCATAAAGCTAATAAGTGGGGGAACCTGGCTATGAATTCAGTTTTGTCTGATTTGAGACCTGACCACTGATGAGAAAAGTGAGACAGAAAAGTTTCACTTGCAGGCTTACGTGGCAGAGATAAACCCATTTTATTTTCTGCCTTGACATGTTTTCATGTCACATTTCATTCCACATTTCCCAGTTTCCCTTGCAAATAGATGGGACCATACAACTGAGTTCTAGCCAGTGGAACATAAGTGGAAATAATACATGCAACTTCCAGGTTCCAGGCCCATAAAACTTCTCCTGCATTCTCTTATGCTCTTTCTTTCTTCCTCTCCCAGCAAGACATGGCCTAGAAGACTGTGAGGTCCTAGGAGTTGTGGATCTAATAGAAGGAAATGTCTTAGGTCCCTGAATGTCTTGGTGATGTAGTGCCCAACGCTGACCACACTGGTCTGTGATATGTGTAAGAAAGAAACTTTTATTATGCTAACTTACTCTAATTTGAGGGTTATTTTTTACCAGAGGTAACCTAGCATGGACAGTTTGTCCCACTACCCAGCACAATGAGTCAAAATGTATTCTCCAAAACATGCTTCTCAAGTTCTGATCATTTGATTTCCTGCCAGTTTTATATTTTACCACAGATGCAAATGCCTCTGTTTTCTATGTGTTGCTACCTTAATGAGATTACTTCTTCTCCATTTTCATTTATTCTGATGCCTAGCAAGGTTTACTGTAGCAGCAACAGCAGAATCCATGTCCTGTAATGGATGCCTGCCATTTCGTATTGACCTGATTTTTGGTTCTATCTTTCCCTGTCCTCTAAATATCTCAACCAGAACTTCTTTTCCCATCAACTGTGCTTCCTTCTTACACTCAATTTCAATTTTTTCACCTAAATAGTATTGTCATTCTGACTCCAGGCTGAGGATTAAAAAACTCAATCTGTTCCCTTAAAATTGGAATTCAAGTTCATATTTTGTAGGGATTCTTTCTCCTCATGTATTGTTCCTTGTTTGGTTGTTTATCCGATATGAATCTTATGTTCCAGACTTACTGGCATCCTTTGAAAGGAAAGGCACTGCTTAAAGAAGTTTTGTGCTATGCCTTGTCAAACACAAAAACATTTGTGCTTGTTAACATTCTGTTGTTATTATGGTGTCTATCTGACGCTATCACATATGTTTAATACATGGTAATAATGTTTATGGAATCACTTCGTTATAATTACAGTAGGGACTCATGATCACAGCAGCAGGAAAGAAGCTATAGGCTTGTCAAATCAGATCATTATAACTGCCCCTTTCTCTATAAGTACATATGGGCAAGCTGGAAGCCTGCTGCCAATACCACCTTGCTGTTAGGCTGTGTGTTCATATGGGGCTCAATTTGCATCCCTGGGGCACATTTCCACACCCCCACTGAGTTATCTCTGCTTAAAAACCCCATGTGATGGGAATGGTGCCCACAGAACTGCCATGGGAGTGCCAGCGATTGAAACAGTAGAAAGAAATTGAGCCAGTAATAATAATAACAACAATATGTATGCATGTATATGTGTGTGGTATATACATCTCATTTTATTTCAGCTTTCAGTGTGAGACTCAATTCTATAGAATACCATTCAGGGAAATGTCACTTTACATGTTTCCTAGAGAAAAGCAAAGAGCAAAGCAAACACTATAAAGAGCAAGAAAAACATTGGCAGAGTTGAAGCAGGTTTTCTTCTAAGATTTGTGAGACAAAACTAATGAGAAGTGGAATATTCCAGAGAAGGAATTGTCCATCCAGGTCAACATTTCCAAAAGTATATTATCTGGAATTTCAGTCCTTCAGAGGTTAATAGGTGCTAACATAAACAGAGTGTTTTGGGCTCAAATGAGTTTTTTAAAACCTGGGTTAACCAAGTTAAATTGGTTTCTTCTTAGGCCTTTTAACACTGTAATGGACAATTAGACTTTAAGAGAGGGCAAGAGCAGAGGCAACACAAGGCTGGTTTTCCAGGAACAACTTATCAAGATCTTTAATTACAGAGATAGGCTTATCAAAATAAAAGTCTCATCATTGCCAGCATTAACAAAGAGCAGCAGGAGGCAGTCCTCTGCAAAACATTTTGGCCTGGAAATTGAGATGCACAGAAAATCTAAGGGTTTTTAAAAGACTTTACTTCGTGTTTGTAATGTACAGGCATAGGCTTTATGCCTCCTTTGAGGCTGTTTGGAAGATAAATAACTGTTCATTCCTCACATTGAATTTATGAGAGAGAAATTATAAATCCTAGATGATACTGACTTGATTTATTTCAAATCGACTTTCACATCCATGAGGTTGGCAGAGAGGACATAGAGCCAGCCCTGCCTTGTCACTTTCCTTCTTAAATCAGGAAAAAGAGGTCACTCTTTGCTGGCACTCTTTTACAAGACTTATTTCCAGCTATATCCTTCTATATCCTTGTACCCCCTCCCTTCTCTGGAACTACCACCATCCCATCCCATCTGTGATTCTGTCTTTGAATCTGCCACTTCTTGTGGTCTCCTTCCATCCTACCTCTTACTATGATTAACTATCACTCAGCTTTATAAAATATATCTTCTCTAGTTACCTCCTTCTCTTTACTACCTAATTTCTCAAAGACTGGTCTGCTGTCTGCCTCTTGCATTTCTTTATTTTGCCTCACTCCTTAACATTTATCATATGGTTTTTATTACAACCATCTCTCCAAACAGAAAATATCTGCAAATCATATATTCTGATAAAGATTTAATATCCAGAACATATAAAGAACTCTTAACACTCAACAGTAAGACAAGTAACAATTTTTTAAATGGGCAAAGGACCTAAATGGACATTTCTTCAAAGACGATACACAACTGGCCAATAAGCCCATGAAAGATACTCAATATCATAAGTCATTAAAACAAATGCAAATCAATGCCACAATGAGATACTACTTCATACTTACTAGGACAGCTGTAATGGGGGGGGGGAACCCACAAAACAAAACAGGTGTCAACAAGAATGTGGAGAACTTGGAATCCTTACACATTGCTGCTGGGAATGCAGAAGATGCAGCCACTGTGGAAAATAGTTTGGTGTCTTCCTCAAAACACTAAACATGGAAAATCATATGATCTACCAATTTCACTCCTAGGTATAAACTCAAGAGAATTGAAAACAGCCACTTGAACAGATACTTGTAAGCCAATAATCATCACAATCTTTTTCACAATCATCAAAAGGTGGGAATAACTCAAATATGATCAATAGATGAATGGATAACAAAACATGGTATATGGCTACAATGGCATATTATTCAGCCATAAAAAGCAAGGAAATTCTGACACATGATGCAACATACATGAACCTGGAACACACACTAAGTGAATAAGTCAGACATAAAAGGAGAAATACTGTACAATTCACTTATACGAAATATCCAGGGTAGGCAAATTCACAGAGACAGAAAATGGATTAGATGTTACCCAGAGTTCATGGGGGGAGGAGGAATGAGAGGTTATCCTTAATAGTCTAGTGGTTACAGAGTTTCTGTTTGGGATAATAAAAAATATTTTAGAAATAGTGGTGATGGTTGCACAAATTGTGAATGTAATTAATGCCATTGAGTTGTACATTTCAAATTGGTTAAAATGGTAAATTTTATGATAAATATATTTTAGCATCAAAAAGAAAAAAAAAAAAGGACATTCCAAAGAAATGCTTCTCTTGGGTGAAACAGGGCTTTGTGTATTCATGGAAGTCTATTCTTCAGGATCTTTGCCACTCGCTTCCAGGTGTCACTCTCTGTAAGGCTTTTCCTGACTGCCCCGCTCTGCTCTTTCCTGGGGCTGTGGCGAGTATAGCATAGGCTCTCAATAAATATTTTTAGAATGACAAACCAGTGAATACAGTCCTAGAAGGAGTTCAAAGAGTTCCTGAGGAGGATAAGAACTGTTATTTCATCTTCCTTAGCGGCCCTCCTAATGACACAAAGATTCACTTCCCTCTCTTTTAAGGAAGTTGAGCCAAAGACTGAGAAGAACAGGAACTCTATGTGAAGTGTAATAAAATGGAGTTCAGGACACACCATCCCAAAATATGGCATCTTGGAATATTGACAGAAGAACTCCAAGATAAATCCAAACAAATAGGCCTTGCTAAGTTTCCTCAGTTTACTCCCCTCTCAGCTCATACCTTTTGTCCTGTCACATATTCCCATGACTCTCCATCCTTCATCAAAACTCACATAAGAACACTCAGGTTTAACCACTTCTTAAGGTCTTCATTTCTTATGAAGGCTCATGCACATAAAATCAATGTTAAATAAATTTGTATGTTATTCTCTTGTTAATCTGTCTTTTGTTACAGAGCCCCAGCTTAGAATTTAGAAGGGAAGATGGAAGAGGTTTTTTCCTTCCCCTACACACCAAAATTAGATTTTTCAAAAATATAAAACCACCATAGTTGCATTTTAAAAATATTTACTATTTCCTCTGCTAACCTAACCAAGGCTGGGCTCCAAGGATCTCTTAACCCACATGAGCATACTGACCTTTTCCAGGGATTAAATAAAAACTAGAACAAAAAATAACCATTGTTATTTAGAAAATGATAGTACTGAGAAAAGGGGAAGAAGGGGGATAGAAGTAAATCCTCTGCACCTAAGTTAATGGAGGTTCTCACTGCTAGGAAAAACCCGGGTGTTCAGACATGGAACCAGGTGTATCCTCATCTGGGTTCAGCTGCCAGTTCCTGCCCTGATGCTGTGAACCCAGAAGAGGCCTTCTGTTGGAGGCTTTTATCTGCCCATTCTGGCCTCCCTCTCTGGCTTGTGCTTGCCAACATCAATGACATGTATTGTCCCCCACATTAAGTGCCTGCGGGATGCAGACCATATATGTGGCTGCTTCCTTGTCTTCCTCAGTCCCTGCCTCAGAGCAGATGCCTCACATGTATTTGTTGAGTGATTCCAATTGAAATAGGAGTTATAAACAATGACATTAGTCACACTGCCAGCACAAATCCACAGGCATTCAGGAGGTCTAAAAATGTAAACCCCTGTGGCCTGCTGAAATTATTGTTATACTGCAGGCCCAACTCAAATATCTGTTCTGCTTTGAAGCCTTTCCCGAATGTCCCCCACTGTCCTCCCTGAACACTGTGTGCACCCTTCTTCAGAGCTAAATGATTATGTGTTTGCTCCCTTTCTATTCTGTGAATCCCTGCTGGACAAAAACAACATTTATGTAGGTCTGTGTGGCCTGTTCCTAATGCCATGCCTGGTGTAGAGGATGCCATTGATAAATAATATTTATTGAACTTTTCTGGTTGCCTCTGCCTACCTGCCTTCCTTACACCTCATCTCTCCCCTCTCCCTCCTTCTTCTTTTCTTTCCCCCCTTCTAGGATCTAAATCTAGAAGTTTCAACGACTCTTCAAGAAGCTGAGTCATGAAAGTACCTACCAGGATTTGGTCATCTTCCCAGGAATCCTTTTTATATCTCCCTAAACATATCATCCCTTAGTCTATTTCCATCCCTTTACCCAAACTCATGGTTCTTAGAACATGGATTCTTTAACATTAAATCCAAAATGTGTGTGTGTGTGTGTGTGTGTGTGTGTGTGTGTGTAGAGGGCCTAAGGAATCTGTGAGCCTTGCCTCCCCAAGGAAGTTAAGAACCATAGATCTAGATACTTTATTATAATATAAAAGATGAATTTATTTTTATAAAATAAATACAAGAATGTGAAAGAAGATAAAAATCATTTAAAATGCTTCCACAGTTTTCAAAGCACTCATTTACCCAGAGGGGAGGCATCAAGGGGACTCTTTTGTAATCAAACGTGGAATAGTGACCGAGCTACTCTTCATCGTATCAGCATATCAAATCCACTCTTGAAAACTGCACAGAACTGTGATAAGCTGTGTCCTACATTCCAGGGAATGTGCAATACTCTCAACAAGATGACAGATTCAGGGTTTTATCCAGAAACAAATTATCTTTGTTTGCAGCTGACCTGCAGAAGTTCAAGTTTCTTGGGTTATGTGGACTTAGAAGGCATCTCCCTTTTGAAAAAGGAAGTACACCACTGCTGCCTCAGATAGATGTGGGGTCTTGGTGGGTGTGTACCTGAGACACACGTGCCAGGTCCAAGAAATAATTTTGAGCAATTACGAATGGTGATCTTGGATGCCTGATATTCAATAATCTGTGTAGTCTCTGGTATCTTACTTCATATGGACTTCCTCATACCCTACATCCTACCCAACACACCTGGCAGGCTGGTTATTAGCCTTCAGAGCTTTAATTAAAAGGATCCCAAGACATAGGATCACAGGCTGTCTTTAGGGGACAGCCCTACTTCAGTGATTAGCAGAGAAAAGAAACAGCTCATGCCCAAAGAAGGCCCCTTTCTCTTAGCAAAAGTATACAGTTAAGGAAGGTCATGTAGAAAAGTGTGCGTTCAATTTCAAGCAACACCAGAGAAATGCTTTCTCACCCAGCAAAACCAGGGGATGGTGTTCTAACCACAAGAGTTCTGATAAAGTAGAAGGCTCTAGGTCTGAAGGGCCAATACACTTAAATTGGGGCCCCATCTTCATTAAGCAAAGTAAGTGGTCTTGGTAATCACTTGACCTCTAACAACAATGGCCACCCTTAACTTAGTAAGAGATTATTTATTATTATCACATTTTATCCTCAAAAGAGGCTTATGAAAAAAAGGGGTGGACTTTCATTCTATAAAGAAGGAAACCAGGATGATGACTAGATAATTTGTCCAACATCCTATAGATACTATGCAGGGAACATGGTTTCTATCTAACATCAAAGCTTATATCCTAATCTGTTACCTTATACTCCTCCTTCCCAAAGAGTTTGCAGGCTTGTGTGCCGTCCTTCTATTTTCTGTATGATTCTTCACTTCATGTCCGCACCCCAGCTACATAACACCCTCAACTATGAAAGCTCTTTGTTCCAATCTTCCCAGAGAGTCATGTCCTATCTTGAATGGGAAGAAATACGCAAGCTAATGAAAGGTTCTAATGATCCAAACAAGGGTCATCAAACTGAGGCCCACAGGCCAAATCTGACCTGCTCCCTGTTCTTTGTAAATAAAGTTCTGTTGGGACACTCATGTCCATTATTTAAGTATTATCTATGGCTGCTTTTGCATTCTAAGTACAACAGTTGTGACAGATACATGATGCCCAAAACCTAAAATATTTACCTCCAGCCCCTTAGAGAAAAAGTTTTCCAGCCCTTGACCTATATTAACACACTTTCAATCAATCTACCTATTTCTAACTCATCTTGCACTACCAACTCCAAAATTACCCTGTGACTTGTATTCCTGAAACTTTCCAGGAACCTGTGGGACAGTATGAATCAACTTACTTCTTATCAGCATTTCACCATGATGTGTACTCGATTTCAGTTTTCTCCTCTCTGCTTTGTCAGTTATCATTTCCTTTGTCTTCCAAAAAAAATGTTGGTATCTCTGCTGCTATTTTAATGCACATTCTCACTGTTCCTAAAGGTTGATATTTCTTTTCTTATCTTACTGCCATTTTTGTGGGATTCAGGAATTTACTGGCTGGTACTTTTCAGAAAATAATAAGCCACTCAGGCATTTCAAGCAGAAAGGAATTTAATTTAGGAAATATCTATGTTTAGAAGACTGTGGTAAAGGCTAGCATTTCAAAGATCAAGTAAAGCCTCTGCTTATTCTCAGGTTCATCATTAGCTTTCAGAGGCAGGAAGTAGCAAGAAGCACAGGAAACTATCTGCAGTAATTGCTGATTTTATGATGCTGCATTAAGGGCGACATTGCAAACCAGTGTCCATGGAGACCTCAGGCCCATGGAGGTTCCATCTCTGCACATTCTTGCTAAAGGTCTTATAAAATGCACATTTGTCTGTCTCCTCCCTTCCACCCAACCTGGAAAGACTCTGGCAAGGGATTCTGTTAAGTGTATTCCCAGGGGTGGGGTGGGGTGGGGAGAGGCTCAGAAGGGGAATGGCGCTGCATTACCAACAGTCTCGTGCAGAGGGCTAGACCAGATGAGAGAGTGAGTTCAATTTGCCATATTTAATTTTTCCACTCACCTCCACCTTTTCCTCTCCACCATCAAGGTTTCTGTAAAGCCACTGTTGCCCACTGGATGGTCGCTGCATTCTAGATCCACAGACATGGGTAGGATTCCTATTGTGGTATGACCGTGGGCAGATCATTCAGCCTTGGCTTCCCCTGGTCAAAAAGAGAGGAAAAAATAACTACTTTAGGAATGCTGTGAAGAGAAGTAAGAAAGTGCATGTTAAATGTTTAATAAATTAAAATGCCACACAAAATGAAAGTAGAACTATGTAGACAAATTAATTCTGGTTTATGTTTCTCACTCCAAAGAATAGCGATGTACCTCTCCAGGGAATACATGTACCTGTCAATCTTGTCTTGGACTTCTTTTTATCTATCCTTTTTTTTTTTTTTACCAAAAAAAAAGCTATCTCAAACCCTAAATGTAGCAAAATGTCACCACTAAACTACATTTATTTCATTCTTCATCAGCCTATGGCAGATGTTCTGATAGATAATGAGAACCCTGAACAGCTCTAAGACTTGAGCAAAAGTGGCTCAGATTCTACTTTTTATTACAAAGCCTTGTTTCTATGCAGAGGCCTCAAGGTTACAAGATGTCATTATTTTTATAATTCCAACTGAGGTTTCTTAGTGGCAATATCAGTCTTAAGTCTTAAGTATATGTTACAGCCCAAAATAAAATATATTAATGTCTGTAGTGAAATAATAAAAACCAGAACTTTCACTAATTTAAAAATAGTCTTTTCAAAGCTAGTTTTCTGCCTTGATTAGAACTACTAAGAAATTAAAATTTATTAAATGTGTAGCAGGATGATGACCCAAAGGAGATTAAATTTCTGTTTTATGTTCACTCTTCTTTAGATGGATGGGCCAGAAAACTATGCTGGAATCATAGAAGGAAGATTCTCTCAGAAAGATGAAGATAGAAGGCTTTTAAATCACTAAAAATAACTTTATTCAGAAGTTTGAGCACATGGTCATCAGTCCATTATCAAAAAGAAGGAAAGAAGGCATATTCAAATTTTGTATGCTTAAAGAAATTTTTTTGTATGCTTTAAGAATTTAAAAGGAAAATAGTCCCAAATCATGGGAAGATCCTTAGAGGGGAAGAAAACAGGACAGTAATTCTGGGTTCACATGGAGGCAGATGCACGAACCACTTTTTAGATCCTCTGGCATAGCTTATGCCCCAGGACAGGGCTTCCTAAAGTATGGCACATTGACCCTTGGGGACAGATAATCCATGAGATCAAAACTATATTCATAATAGAGTAAGACATTATTTGCCCTTTTCCCTTATTTTGACATTTACCCACATAGTGGAAAAGCCATGGTGGGACAAACTGCTTACTCCTAAGCATGGATCAGAGCAGTACACCAAACTATTGGTATTTAGGATATTCTTCATAGCTACATGCTTACATCACAAAAATGCCAGTTTTGTTTAAGAATGCCTTTAATGAGCTGTACAAATATCTTTATTAAACATTGACCCTTGAGTACATGTCTTTTAAATATTCTATATGATAAAATGGGAAATACCCACAAAGCATATCTACTGCATACTGAAGGGTGACAAATATCTAAGGGAAAAGCACTTGTGTGATTATTTGATTTGCTACTTGAACTAGTCACTTTTGTTTTGGACTACCATTTTTTTGCTGGAAAGAATGGCAATTACTTTTTTACTTTGATTTGAGTAGTCGATGGATATTTTCTCAAAAATAAATGAACCCAGGGGTGCCTGGGTGGCTAAGTTAAGCATCCAACTCTTGATCTCAGCTCAAGTCTTGATCTCAGCATGGGTTCCTAACAAAAACAACAACAAAGAATGAACATAGGGTGACAGATCCAGGTTTGCCAGGAACTTCCCTGGTTTTAGTGCTGGAAGCCTAGCATTTTCCCAGGAGCCCCTCAACCTTGAGCAAAGTACAATGGTTGGTCACCCTAAAGGAACCTGCCATTTCAGGGAAAATACTGATAGTATTTGTGGTTGATGATAAAATTTTGAGCTTTCAGGCAAAATTTGTAATTTTGAAAATTCGTATTGACTATTATGAACTTATGGCTTTCCCATAATGACTATTATGAACTTAAAGACTTTTTTGACAAGATGAAAGTGATATTAATAAATGTGATTTTTATACTGTATAATGAAACATAATAAACACTAAAAACTATAAAGATCTGTATATCTTCATGAACCAACATTTTCCAAATGGCCAATGCATGATGTTATGAAGTTTCACAGGGATGAAACATCCATTTAAAGTCCAAGAGGATTCAATGACTTTTAATATAATAGTACAGTTTCTGCAAGTAGTAGGTATAGTGGCAGAGGTGTCTGAGTGCCAGTGCTTCCAATGTCTTAGTTGTAACTCTAATGAGAATGCGTAAGAGACACCAATTAACTAAGGGAGAGAGCCACCTTTCCCTCAAAATTCATGAACATGCTTCTCTGTCTTCTTTGTCAAGTTATGTCTCTGGTAACGTTTCTGAATACTGTAAGCTTGTTACATTGCACAATGTGAAGGAAACCTAACAACATTTTTGTCTTGTCCTTTGAAAATGCAAATAGTAAATTCATTTCCTCCCTTCTTATGGTCTACTTCATCTGCCTTGCCAGTTCTCAATCTGGGGTCAACCCGAACTTCTACTTTTTCTGCTCCTACTCTACAACTGCTGAGTGTAGCTACAGATGATCTCATAACTATGTCACAATGAGCAATGGATAGTTTGTAAGACCAGCTGTGCCCACAGGCTCTTTAGCAATTCCTTACTTTGCCCCTTGTTAGAAATCGTTCTCATTTACATTTAGCTCTTTGTATCAGTATCCTTCTATCCTCTGCCAGATTTTTTTTGAAGGAAGTTCTACACCAGTGTTTCATGGAGAACTGTATTCAGCATAACTCAATTAACTAGGTTGGTGAAAAAGGATCTTGAGAACACATATTTTTGGGAAGCACGGAACCAAACAAAAGATAGATTTTTTTTTTTTTTTGTAGGATCTCTAAGCAGGACTTTACCAGCTAACATGTATTAAGACTCTAATGAGGGTCGAGGTGTCTTCCACACTTCTGACTACATAATTCTTTGTTCATTGAGCATCCAAGTGACTTGCATTCTAAAGTATACACCTAGGGAGATATTTATTCCCTCTAGCCATCCCCACTTTTATTTCTCTGAATTATTTGCCTTCTAAATCAGTAATGGCTTTCTAATCACTTTCAGTTAAGTATTTGCAGTCCTAATATTCAGAATAGCATAATAGTGAAGCTCATGGATGATAGAATCAGACACCCTGGATTGGAATCCTGACTTAGACACTTACTAGTTATGTAAGCTTGAGAAAATTACTTAATCTCTTTTTGTGTTATAATTCTCATCTTAAAATGGGAATAATGATTATACTTTTTCATATTATAAAGATTAAATGAAACATAGAGATTTTTTTTAGAACATGGTGAATACTGTAAAAGTGTTAGCTCTCATAATTATCTATTTTATGTAGTTAGCTTTTGGAGAGAATAGATTAATCTTATTGATTTTATATCCCTTTCCATTGCACAGTTTCTGGTATTAAATAAAAACAAAAACCCCCTCTTCATCAATAGTGATATCTACCATTCTTATAGAGTTCTACAATTTATAGTAAACTTTTGTATATATTAACTCCTCAGATTGTAACAAAATCTTACTAGAGAGCCAGAGTAAGAACTAATATCTCTCTTTTCCTCTAAGGATAAAAAAGAGAAACCACAAAATGAAATAAAACAAAATTAAATTAGACAATTTCCTCAAGATCACACAGGTTAATAATTGGCAGAATTAGAAATAAGACTCTGATTTTGGGCAATTATCTAACACTGCAACTAGAATTCTCTGAAAAAAATACCATAGAAAGTGTTGAGACACTCCAATTAGTGACAAAACAATGTTCTTAGACAAATTATTGCAATTGAAAAAATAATCTGATTTTTAATTTCTTAAATGTGTATTGTTTACTTGAGATAGAAAAGCCATCTAGAATAAAAATTATTTTAAACAATAAGAATAAACAATTTCAAGATGGCATTTGGTTCTGAACAAAGAACTACAATTTGAGTTTTATTTGGCATGCGAGGCAGAAAGGCATAAAAGATGAATTACAGTCTCATTCTCTGAGTACAAATGGAATGTCCCAAATCAAACTGCTCTTTTGAATTCTATGAAGAAATTTAGAAACAAATTAACCATGTGGAATATCAATAAATGCACTTCTGGTGAGGGGGCTGAACTCCTGGGCTCAGAGACATAGAGACATGAGAAATCACTATTTGTTAGAATGGGCAGGATGCTTTAGTGTGGTGCCATTTTGCTTGTGAAGCATTATCCAGCCAATGTCATATCTGCCAGCCCCTATCTGTCCATAGAGAAGGGTACTTAATGTTAGTTCCATAGAGAGCACTTGGTTATATGTTGTTTTCCCTTTGACCCAAATTAGTCCTTTCTCCTCCTTACCCGCTCCTTAAGTGTTTATCTTGAGATTTCCCTTGGTCTCCAACCTCACTCATTTTCTCTTAGCCTTTCTGAACTCTGAACAAGAAGTACTACCAGAGGTCAGACACAGAAGCTGTCTGGGCCATCCTGCCTAATTCTGATGCCTACGTCGTGATTCCAGACTCTTCACCTTACCTAAAACTACTGGTTGTCTGGGATGTGCTGAACCTGGCCTTAGTTACTTTTTTCTTTTTCTTTCTTTCTCTCTTTCTTTCTTTCTTTCTTTCTTTCTTTCTTTCTTTCTTTCCTTTCTTTTTCTTTCTTTCTTTCTTCTTTCTTTCTTTCTTTTTCTTTTTGTCTGTCTGTCTATCTTTAAATTTTATTTATTTATACATACATACATAGGAATAGGACACCTTGTTTATGCCACAGGTTGGCAAACTATGGCTTATAGGCCAAATCTGGCTTATAGACTATTTTTGTAAACTGAGTCTTACTAGAATAAAAACAACCTCGTTCATTTTTGTGTTGTCTGCGGCTGCTTTCACAATACAATAAAAAGAGTTTCTTATTTGCGACATAGACCATATAGTCCACAAAACTTAAAATATTTAATATATGGACCTTTAAAGAAAAACTTTGCTGACCACTCTACTATACTAACAGAAACCCCAGATGTGATCTTCTGTTCATATTGCTTCTCCATTTCCTGACCTTCCAGCTAGGCCTGGTACTACCCACAGCTCTCATGGTCTGCTCTATTCAGAGATGACAACCCATTAGTTGGCTATCACTGATAACCAGGTAGCAGAGGTCAATTACCAAGAACTGTGTTGACTTTTCTTTCAGGATTGATTCCAAGAGGAGAGGCTAGTGCTTCTTTTGTGTTCCTCCAAGAGATTCTTCTGCAAACTTGGGTTTATCTCTCACTTCCATTTTTCTTTAACTTTCTAATCCACCTCCACCCAGTCTCATCAATCTGCTCTCTATGGAATAGGTCCTCCTGAGGTACCCAAATCAGGATATCTCTCTTGGGCAATACCCACAACTTCTAAATTTTTTTCTCAGTCCTCTCCTGGTTTCTGAAAACTCTTGACCTTGGAGAAATTCTCAGGAAAAAAAAAAGCATTATAGTGTCTCAAGTGCCAGTATAAGTATGAATGATTGAAGGCCAGTTTAATATGTTAGCTTTTCTAAGGTAGTCATGCTTTAAGAGAGTTTATTGCCTATGAAAAGTAATGGCCCATTTAAAAGAGGATGTTTTTAGTTCAAGAGGGAACCTTCTTAGCATCCTTCAGATTTCAGTAGAAAGTAGCCACTTGCTACTCTATGTGTAATGACCTACCTATCACCAAGACTTCTACCAACATCTTCAGTGTGGCCATTAAATCTACTAACATCTAGTCTCAACTCTTTCCAAACATCATCTACAACCAAGGGAATATACTGGTCACTTCTGTATTCTTTCCGCTTAACGATCTTATTTTTCTAGCAGGAACGATACATTTCTTTCCACGAACTGATGCATTTCATCTCCTTAAAGTTGTTTTGAACTTATTTCTCCCAGATGACACACACTAGATGTAAGATTCTTATGGGTAGGAACCCTTTATTTTTAAGCTTTGAATCTTCATAGGCGAGTACAATGCCCACAAATAAAAACAAATAATCCTCACCAATTCAATATACTCTTCCATGTCCTTGAACATATTTGAATATACCAATACATTCATCCTCAGCTTCTCCTGCTTCACCATCTCCATTCAGTGCTGTTCTTCTCAATTCAAAACTGGCAATGGAAGAAACATCTCTTGTAAGGTAAATGATTTCAGAAGTGCTTTTCATTCATTTTGAACATCTTGGTATTTTCTGTATGAAGAGGCTATATATAAGTCTCCTCAGAGAAGGTTTCCAAGCATTGTTTCCTTATTATCACACTTGTCTAATACAATGCTTTAAACACAGTTCATGTCTTCTAGCCTAAGATCTATTTTTTTTTAAGATTTTATTTATTTACTCATGAGAGACACACAGAGAGAGGCAGAGACAGAGGCAGAGGGAGAAGCAGGTTCCCTGTGGGGAGCCTGATGTGGGACTTGATCCCAGGACCCCAGGATCATAACCTGAACCGAAGGCAGATGCTCGACCACTGAGCAACCCAGGTGTTCCACCTAAGATCTATCTTAAAATCACAAGTTTAAAAAAATAAAACATAAAGCTAAAAAATAAAATCACAAGTTTGAGATGTTTCAAAGATGTCTCTTCTATCAAAAAATGACTCATCTCATGTCACTTCTGATGACATCACACACTCTCGGTTTAGCATTATTCTTTGTCTCTTGTAAGGTTCATCTCAGAACTATGACAACTGCCTCCTAATAGCTCTAGTTGCTTCCAACTTTAATATATTCTCCATATGGCCACCAGAGCTATCCTGCTAAAGTTGAAACAGGTTGGAATGCCCTGACCTTTCATATCTACTTAACTGAATCTTACCAGTTCTTCAAGAATCACCTTATATCTCTATGAAGTCTTCCTAAATTTTCTTACCAAAATTAATTTCCTTGTTCTCTAAATTCCATAGCCCTGCACGTCTTCATGATAGCAGATTTGAAATTCTGAAAGAATACACATAAATACATACATAGGGACCAATAGCCAAATAAAAAAGAAGGTATCAATAATTAATTGAGACAAAGCATTATGCCCCAATTCAGAACTATAGTAATACTTGGTTGCAGTTTATAGATTAGTCCCTGGGCTTAAGGAGGGCCTCTCTCAGTTAAATCTCAAGAGAACTTCCAAGTGGCGTTTGAGGAGAAAGAATACTGGCAAGACAGTGGGGATCCCTTGTGGCCAGTCTTGGCTTGAAATCCTCCTCAACCTAACCCCCAGTCTCATAGAGAAATGAGAAAGAGGGGAAAGGTCCGAGGTATATGTGTGACAACGCAAAAACAAACCTACCATCTAGCAAATGGGATCTAATTAGCATCTTGTGATCCTACCAATACGATCAGTATTTTCTATCCTAGGGAGGCTTAAAGGAGTGGGCACATGACTGTGGAAAGGAACAGAAATTTAATCCATGTTCTTTTATTTCCCATCTTTTTATCCTATTAACCTGTGAGACTTTATAGCCAAAGTCCATTTTCCATGAGAGGCCTGACTGCCTCCTTGGAGAAGGAAAACAAGGTAATATCAGGGAAGTTGGGCTCCCATGACATTTAACTCTGTTTCTTTGTGCTCCAGAACTAAAACCAATGACATTTTACTTGTGGCTCTCACAAGTTGCTAAAAGTGGGAGAAACAGGACATTAATTAAGTTAGCTTCAAGATCATACTATATCCTAGGCAATATTTAACTGCCATTCTATTTCCCATCTCAAGCTATACTCACTATATATTGGGATAATGTCTTTTAAAGTTTATGAATCTTCCCTTCTCTAATATTTATTGAGCTTAATCCCAATTTATACTGAGAAGTCATCCTCAGCTTTGGCATTTAATCAGGTTTTCTGGAGGTTACACAATGATCATTGCATGACAGCATGGCTCAAGCCACATGATGCCGGAGGTATGCTAATACCTTAAGTTTGAGTGCCCTCCCATTCAGCTTCCCCCAGAAAAATTAAACCTCATTGATAAAAAGCACCTGTTCTGGTTGTCTCAAAGTTATTACAGTCTCATAGCAAATAATTTCCCCAAATTATTCTTGGTCATTTAATTAGAAGTAGCCAGAGATTGCTTCACACAGATGTTTACTCCATTTTTATATTAGAATTGTTTATGGACATATCTATCACCCTGATTAAACTAGATATTCATTGAAAGCAAAGAATACTTTATTTATTTTGGTATTCCTCAGAGTCCTGGTATGGTGCTTTCCATTTGGTGGGCACAAGATACACAGCTATCAAGGAGATAATGCAGGAGGTTTTCAGTTGTTAAGCTGAACTCCCCGGATTTGGTCTAATGCTTTTATTACTGGAAACTACAATCAATTTCTTGAGAACTTTGGGAATGAAATGCTTCCCCATCTGTGGTAACTTTTCATTATCATCTTGATCCATGTGATTACTGGCTCTATCGGCCATCAAAAAGATCCAGAAGGTCCAAGGGATCAGATACAGCACCACAATGATCAGAACCAGACCCTAACCTAGTGGAGTGCCTGAAAATGATAGAAAAAGAGAAAAAAGGAGGGCTCAGCCATAAACAAGATTGCTATTGTGTGTTGTGCTTTGAAAAGAGGAATAGAAAAGCTTGAGTCATTCCAGAAATGATGCCTGATTTGATAGAACTTTCAACTCTCCAATTTATTCATTATAGAGAGCTGTGTAAAAAAATTACCCTGAAACTTAGTGGCTTAGAACAACATGTATTATCTCACAGTGTCTGTGAGTCAGGAATCCAGGTGCAGCTTAGCTGGGTCTACGGGCTCAGGATGTCTACAGGCAGTAATCAAAATGTCAGCCTGAGCTGTAGTCATCTCAAGGCTCTACTGAGGAGAGAGGTGCTTCCAAGCTCAGTCATACGGTTGTTGGCAGGATTCACCTCCTTGCTGGTTGTTGGACTGAGGGCTTCTGTTCCTTTGGGTGTTGGCCGGAGGCCACCTTCAGATCCTTGCCACTTGAGCCTCTCGACAGATTCGCTCCCAAGATGGCAGCTGGCTTCATCAGAGCAAACAAGCAGGCAGTACCAGAGAGAGCACAAATGAAACAGAAGTACCCATCTCTTTGTAAACTAATCTTGGAAGTAACATCCCGTCCTTTCTGCCATACACTATTCATTAGAATTGAGTCACTGTACTCAAGGGGAGGACATCACACAAGGGCAGGATACCAGGAGGCAGAGATAATTAGGGGCCATTTCCAAAGCTGCCTACCATATCCACATTCAAGTATAAATATGTGCCTCCACCATTTAGCCTTCTTCCGGTGCCCTAGTCCTTTCTTGCTCAGTCTTATGCTATTCAGGACCTACATCAAATACCTGGCATTCTTAATAACCACGCTGGAGCCCCTTCCACTTCCACGGCTATGGTAAGGCTAACATCACATTGCGACAGCTGTGAACCATCATGCCAGGGAGCTGTCATGCATTATTTCCTTTCAGATTTTGGAGAACTTTAACTGTTTACATGTTTTAGTCTCTGGTTCCAAGCACAGTTGTTGTTTCCATTGGAGAACAGGGTGACAAACACTGCCAAAATACAGGCTTTAACATTAATATCATGTTGATTAAGTTTTTCTTCACAAGCAAGAATGGTAGTAAAGGTATCCTGTGAGTTTCTTTTTGCATTTTTTGATTACATTATTGCATTGCTTCTTACTCAGGGCAGAAACTCAAAAATCTCTATGCGGAAATGTGTCTCCACCAAAACGAAGATTTTATTCCAAAGCATTATCGTATAGAAAGTAATGCTTCTGATAAAGGCCTTTGTGTTTGCTTGCTCTCTTCAGCACAAATGAAATGAAGATTAATCTTACTGCAACCTAAGCCAGAAATAATACTAATGTTCCTTCTATTGCATTGCTTCCCACAGAGCCACGCAATAAAAGCCCCTAGTCCTCACGTCCTCTGTGCTATCTCACAAGTGACTTAAAGGGACAGTCTGAGCTCATATTAATGCCGGCTTCCCATTGCTAGGCCACCCTTAATGATCTTCTTGTTATATATTAATTCTTCAACAACAGCTCAAAAAACAGAGAAGTAAAGGGAAGCCAACTGTGGGATATAAGGAAGGACTTGGCAAATGTCTTGACTCACCTATTGAGATTATTTTGAAAGGATAAATAATCATCACAATAAGCCAGTTCACTTCTGTACAGATCAGTCCCTTCATTGTCCCAACCTAATTAGAGTCATTTGTATTTAAGGAGATATTGATTTTGCATAATGGTTTTCCCTGGCATGACACACATGACAACATTCTCCTCACTTAACTTGGACAACAATCTTGTTGACTGATGTGCAGAAGCTCATGCTTGGGACTTTACCCCCGGCACCAAAGCCTTAAGAAGAGTTCATGTTGCTGTTCATGGTGTTATTGAATATATAAATAAACCAAGGAAATATCAGAGGGCCAAGCAAGGAAGGGCTGCATTCGTCTGACCTCGTTGGAACCGCTGTGCTGTGGGACTCTGCTGCTCAATTAAAATAAGTTTTGTTGATTCTCCTCTTGGCTGGGCCTCCTCTGCTCACTGAATGGTAACTCTGGTCCATCCCGGGGACAGGTAAAATTGAAAAGTCTTTTTATTTCCATAGGCTTAAGCCAAACCCCTCAGCACAGGCCATTCCGAAGCTGAGCTGGAGCAGGGCTAATGCTGCGGTTGGCAGCTCATGCACGGCCCCTCCTTGACAAGCCGGCCGCTGCTCTTATCCACTTCAGCTGTCTTTTAAAAGCCTCCTTCTCACAAAAGACAGAGCTGATCTCAAGAGCCTGGGAAAATAGAAAATTCTCACACTGTGATGGGAAACACTGTCAAGACCTGAAACTGTAGTGAAGCACCAGACACCAGCGTGTACTCCCAGATAAAGGGAGGGAAGGGGTGTGTGTAGTAGAACCAAGAACAACAAAATTCAGAGACCAGGAAGCTGGAATTTAAAATGTGGCAGAAGGAACCAAGACCAACTGACTCCTCAGAGAGGATCCGGCCCATGTTCCAGTCACTTATAAAGTAGGGTGTATTTTTTCTTCTCTTCTCCTCCGCCTCAAGTAGAATCGTGGGATGTGTGTGTGACCTCTAAGCCTGATACCCTCCACGTCTTTGCTAGGGATCAGAAAGTAGATTGACTTCTTTACTGGGGAAATTAATACTAAATGTGAAATGTTCAAGGTCTTGTTTCTGGTGTTCAGTTTTCTGGTTTGGGTGGGTACTCCATCCAATCAAGACCACAGCTCTGAGGAGGGAGATGTGCCACTTGAAATAGTTGGATCAGATTGTTTTAGGTATTCATCTTACATCCCTTTTGAGAGCCTGACAGTTTGCATCTATCCACCTATGTATTTATGTAGTTCTTATCACCAAGGCACTCTGAAACTCAAACGATAATTTCTACCCATGCGAGGTGATTGGGATGCGTTGTCCCTGCTGATTGATGGAAAAAGTGAGCAAAGTCATAGGCAATGCCTTACTTTTGGACAAATGCCCTTTAAATAGATTTTTAAATTACATAAAAAGCAGGTTTCAAAAGCATATTAATATACATGACAATGTATCACACAGCAAAGAGAGTGCTTGAGCTTTCAAATGTTCTGGGACTGCATCTTCCAACAGAAATTGTGATTTCATTAGCATTTGCGACTAGCCTTCCAGAGACATTTGCCAAAGGGATGAAAGCAGCAAAAAAAACACAGAAGCCCTTCCACGGGCCAGCACAAAGGTGCTAATTAGTGATAGTTTTCCTCTACGGGCAATGGCCCAGGATGCAGGACTCGTGACCATAGACCTATTTCCATTATGCCTAGGAAAACAACAAACACATTGAATGAAATGAAAATTTTACTTTGTGGAGCTTTATGTCAACTAATGGCCTCCAAAGCTACGAGAAGCTATTCTGCCGAGGATTATGAGAAGTCATTTTCTACAGAGGAAATTAGCCCCTGCCTGAATAAGGTGAGCCTGAATTTTCCAGCAGTGAGACTGGCTCAAAACAGAATTGATGAGTTGCAGAGGGAGGTAGGAGCAACATTCTTGCAATCGAAATAAAAAAAAAAAATTTTGGTTCCCTTTAAAACGAATCTGTGCTAACTTACCTGCTCAAAACTCCTAATTTTCCTGAAGAGATTCTTCAGCGAATCAATCAATACCAGCGGGGCCCATTTATTGAATATTCTCCACTGCGCCATGCTTTCTTATCTCATTTCCTTCTCATTATAAATCTGTGAGGAAGACATTCTTATCCCCACTTTCCAGATGGGCAAGATAAGAGTCTGCGTGGTTGGATCGTTTCCCTAAAGTCACTGGAGCCTACTGTGATAAAGCCAGATCTAAGCCAAAGTCTTTGACTTGCCCAAATGCAAGTTCTTTATCCGTCTGAAAGAGGTATGGAGATAAGACTGGTCCCAGATGTTGCCTGGAGCCTAGGCGTTGTTTGAATGAATAAAACCCTCTGCAATACCGCTGAGCAATCTATAAGTAGGTTAATTAAAGAATTTATCTCTTCATTCCACCTGATACTGTGAGAGACACAGACCCAAAGAATCTTTGAAGGAGAACTGTTCATTCCATAATGATATACTGGACACCAGCGGTGTGTCAAATACTGTGCCAGCTGCTGAACCTTGGAAAGGGAAGCTTCTCAGCTCGTTTGCTCTCGCCCTGCGGCCTACGGCAGTGCTTGTGGGCAAAAGGTAGAATGGTAGAAACCCTGTTGATAGGTGAAAAGTGAATGGAGATATAAACAGAATTTGGAGAAGGAGGAAGGGTTGTGCTACTGAAGAAGACAGGAGTGGGCCTGGCTAAACCTTTGGAGAATAGATGCATGACTAACTATCCTTTGAATTTTGAAAAGGGCACATTTAGTAAAGGGCACAGAGCATGTTGTGCACTGGGAATACATTTATTCCTAAGTGATGCTTTAGGATGTAGTAGTAAAACATTGTCCCAGAAGTTTAGGTTATGCCCAGGGAGGTAGTAACAGAAGGGGTTACCGGGGCGAACCCACGAGGTTCGTTTGAAGTGGCCATCAAGGATGAGATCCATGTACTTTGTCAAGCCAACTCTGAGGGTCAGCTCAGGTACAGATTCCACTGGGCAGTCAGCAGCAGTCTGACAATGAGTGACAAGCCTTGGTTTCATGTTATTAGTTATACTCATAAGGAAAAATAAGAGAAGGTTCACAATTGGGATATCCATCACCATTGTAGGTCCACATTCAAATTAGTCTACCGGTAAATCCTAAAGCTGGTTCAAGTGTAAGGAGCTGGAAGGAGGGATATGGATTGGAGGGTGTTGAAATATGGGAAAGAAAAAAAAAAATATGGGAAAGAAAAAAAAGAAATATGGGAAAGAATCCTCCAGAAGGGCCTGAAACGAGGCATGGAAGAAGCCCATTTATTTTGGTGAGACCTGTGTAAAGTTGCAGGAATGCTTTGGGTCCATTCTATTTGTGTGGGTCCTGATCTACTGAGAGCTCTCAGCTAAGAAGGGGGTCTGAACAGAATTTCCAACCATCCTCATGTCTCTCGAAAATCATAAAGCAGGCTGCTGTACATAATTCATGGAAGCTGTTAGAAGTGACCTTAGTCTCCAGTTTTCCAATATCTTATCATTTCTGGGAATTTCTAACTCATTTCCTCTCTCTTTGCACCTTCATCCCACCCTATAAGGCACATGTGAATGCACAACGTGCTCCCTCCTCATACTCTTTTCCCCCTTCACTCAACTCCCCACCTCTGAGGAGAGGACTTTAATCAGGCCTACTTTGCTATCATAACCTACCTCCTGAATTAGAGGTGTTTTCGACTCTACCCCTTCAGATTCCATAACACAGAAGTTCAAAGGTTAGAATAGAGGAAGAATTAAAACTGATTCACAAAACCAGAATTTCTTTTGGGGAAAAGAGTAGTAAGGCAATAATCTGGAAGTGTCCATAGTAGCTTCATCCCTTTATGCAAGACATACAAGATAAATCTCAAAGCAGAAAATACAACATTTGAGACTACTTTTCTAGGCATAATTGACCCTAGTGAATCCCTGGACAATATCATGTATTAACTATTTCAGGAACTGCCTATGGTGCTAACAGAACCAAGTAATTTCCACCTACTGGTCCTATAAGAATATAACTAAAATCATGGCGTGCCCAAACCTGGGACCATCACCATGAGAATGGTCAGTTTTAGGACCTTGGGATAACCAACACTGACATCCACAGAGGTCCTCTGACTTCAAATGTTCTAAAACAAGGCCCAGTGCACACAGGTTCCCAGGGAAAAGCAATAATCCTGGAGTCAAACTGAAGTTTCCCTGTGATTAAACAATCAGTGAGGTCATCACAGAAAACATGTGGTGAGTTACCAAGGAACTGTATTCTGTTTGCATAGAGAAGTGTTTTCCAGTGAAATGTCTGTAACTTGCTATCACTAATCTGTAAGCATATTACTTGAGATGCAGCTTGCTCTCATCCCTGATGAGACAGGAAGAAATCATCGTTTAGGGCTGTCATATAGCAACATTCTATGTTAACTTCCTTCCTTCTGCTTATTCCTTTGCTAACCTAACCAAATAAGAAGCACTCATAGTACAGTTTCCTCACGGTTCTATGGGTTCTTGAAAACCTATCTCTATTTAGTGAGTTTGCTTCCTCATCCATGGTGCCAGAGTGTGGATGAGTAATATCAACCAGGTTACATCTCCTCAAAATGAAAGCAAGTTCTCACTCCAGCTCCAAAGGAGACACTGAAATTCATTCACTCCTTTGGCAAATATTTGGTAATGCCTTCTATAAATATTGTGCCGTATCCTCAACATGAGATATGGTGATGAGCAGATACACGATACTCATGCCACTTAGCCTCATTAGACTTAGAGGCCAGCTAGGAAGACAACCTCTGAGTAGTTATGAGCTCTGATTATCATCAGGTAAAAGCCAAAGGTCAGGGTGTACAGAATTAGTCTGGGAGCTTAGAAAGTCTTCTGCTCCCTCTTCCCTCAAAGGAATATCTGTGTAAATTGAATTTAAATGAAGACTATGAAGTTGGGCAAGAGGGTTCTAGGCAGAAGGTCTAGCATGTTGTCCTTTTGTGAGGATTTCACTCCTCTGCAGTGATTCCTTTTGAGCAACGCCGAAGGTTTATCAGCAAGGGATAGGGGACAGGGGAGTTGGAGAACTCTATCTCAAGGCGACTGGGATGCATATGTCAAATGAAATCCTTGTCAATAACTTTCCCTTTGTACCTTAATTAATGTGTGTCGAACACTTCTCTATCTCCTGCTCAGATCTCTGTCCGTGTTCAACAATTCTGGGTAGCTTCCAAAATGGTGATAGGCGGACTTCTGACAAAAATAGTTGTTTTTTCTTTTTTTTTTCTTTTCTCTTCCATTAGCCATGGCCTCTTGCCATGTTGAGTCTCACAAATGGACACAAACCAATCAATCACCCTTATAAAAATGTCAAAATTCATCCTTCCCTACTGTGAAATGAATACACTGACCTTAACACAAATGTAGAAATAAATTTAAAAAAAAAAAATCTATCCCCACAATGGACCCCTGGCTGCCACACACAGATTTCCACACATTTCAGTTTGACAAGGCTGACATTGCTGAGAAGAATTTCTTCCCTTTTTTTGTTAAGCTGGCAGCAGATAAATATTCCCCCAAATTTACTAATAAGAACTTATTTACATAGAGGCTGTGTCTGTCAAGAAGGATAGATAGGAAGAGCCATTATCTGTCCAGAAGGAAGAAATGAGAAAAGGATGAATCTAACATCGTGAAGGGGGTAAGGGACACTCATTTCATATGGTCTTTAAAAACAACAAAACAGTGAGTTTTCTCAATTTACAGACCATTCAATATTTAACTGTTCCACTCAGTGTCAACGTCTAGTTGAGGCAGCATAGCTCTGAACTTGGCAGATGTCAGCTCCAGGCCTGACTCTGTCACTGGCCAACTCTGCGACCTTGAGCAGGTCAGTTAATAATCTCTCAAACTCTCAAGTTCATCATCTGTAAAACAGTCCTACCTCGGAGAGTGCTGCAGTGAACATCTCTTTTCTTCACCAGCCCGGGCATCCATTTCTACTCTTTTGGTAACAGACCTTTAATTATCTTTGGAGGAGCAGTCTTTCCACCCTCCAGACCTGTAGTTTTGGGGGATGTCCTCACCTCAGGCTCTTGGGATGGGGTGTAGGATCTGCACCTGGACTCTCAGAGCACTGCAACCCTTGGCCATGGGAGCTGCTGCAAAGTCATGCAAGGCTGGGACAATGAAACTCCTACTAAATATATTTTAGGCAAATATTGTGGAAAGTGATCTCTGGGTGCTCAAGTAACTGAGCTGATAGGAATTAGACCCAAAGCTGCTGGAATCCTTGGAGAAAGCTTGCTTAAGAATGAACCTGACAGAGACAGTAAGAGATGGGAGGTAGAGGGAGATAGATTTAAATACTGGGTCTTGCCATAGCTCTGTATTTTTTGGTTCTATCAGTCAATAATTTCTCTTTTTTGCACTGAGCTGTTTGAATCGGATTTCTGAGAATTCTCCTCGAAATAAGGATAATTTATACAAGATTTTTTAGTATATCCGAAGAGCTCCCTAAATGTGTCATGCATTGTGTTGCATGCATATGTATCTGCATGTAGTATGCGTGTTTGTATTTGTATAGGTTGCTCCCTGTAGCACCTGAAAGTTGACCAAAGAGACAAGAATCAGAAAAAATAGGCAAAGCTTCTTCCAGCCATGGCTCTGCCCACAGCTAACAGATCACTTTTCACAACTTCTCATTCACTTCTTTATACAATCTGACCACTGTTACTTGCAACACTGGAATTTAGGAAGAGAGAGAAAAAAAAAAAAAAAGGAAGGAAGGAAGAAGACAGGGAGACAAGACAGCAGGGAAGGAGAGAGGAAGGACATACCAGGCGGTGTTAAGATTTTAAAGGAAGTGTGATTGTCTTGGGGGCTTCTGGTCTCAAGTTGTGTTCTCCCCAAGATCCTATGGTTACTCTGGACCCCAGCACACTCTATCTGTGCTCCATTTCCTCTATGAAAGTCTGTTTTCAGATAAAAAATGATAACCTGAATCTGTTCAGGAACAAGGAACTGGTAATTGCTTACAGTTACTGTTTTCCTGGGGATTTGTATAAAACCAAAAACAAAAGTAACATGTTTGGGTGTCAAGGACAAAGGAGCTACTGATTGTGGAGTACCTACTGTGTGCTGGGCAGTTTACATATCTTATGCAATTCTCAGAACTATTGATGTGAGGTAGGCATTAAACACATTTTACAGATGGGGAAATAGGCTCAGAAGAGTTCAAACACTTGCCCAAAGCCACAGAACGCAAAAGAGATGAATCTGGAATGGAATCTCTGTTTAACTGACCCCAAAGCCCATGGTTTTGTTTACAGTTTTTCCTGCTGACTCTGGGATCCTGACTGTCACTGACACATCACAGTCTTTCTGGCCAGGGAGGCAGGAAACAGGATTCAAAGAGATCGAGCCAGCATCAGGATGAGTTGGTGGTAGGGCAAAGGGCAGCAGAGTGACAAAGTAGATTTTATCTGAGAAGACGAATTTTTAAATCCAATCACAGAAACCACCACAGCACTTTTTATTTTTTTAACTTCAGTTAAACGGGTTTTCTAAACTGCATACCAGCACCTAATCAGTTTGGTCCCTTTCTTTCTCTTTCCCTTTAATTTTATTTTAGGTTCACGACTTGTGTGGTTGGCTGGGGGGGCCGGGGAGGGTGAATTCTCTATACTCTGTGGTTTCCTCTCTGCCATTCTCTGCTTTCTCACATTGTAGTCTTAATTTGATCAGCAGTTATGAAAAGGAAACATTAATCCTGGGGAAAGGGACATTGTTCGTGGCCAGACAGTTTCAGTATTGCTTCTACCATGAAGCATTTTGTGCTCGGATATGAGTTTCGCCCCTTGGGATGCTGTAACTCCTTGACATGAGAACAGAAAGAGGGAATCAAGTTGCTAAGAAGTGGACAGATGACACCTGGTCCTGGGAAGGCCTGTCAGAGATTGTAGCAAATTTTAAATCCCAGTTGAGCCCCTGGGCGAGAGGGGCCCAGAAGAAGCTGCAGTAGTTGTATATGGTCACAGGGGTGCCGGTAGGGAGGGGCACCTAGACAAGGATGAGGAAAGGAGGACAAGGAAACATGAGCTCCTGCCATCCACTGTGATAGGCCAGTCTCCCATGCCGGGGAGTGTAAGCCTAAGGAATTTATTAATTATGATTGTGGCTATCATTTACATAGTGCCTAGTAGATCCAAGGTATCTTTCTAAGTGTTTCACTTGGTGACTTAGTGTTTCACTAAGTGACTACATCATCTTTATCCTTGCAGGAACCACAGAGGTAGATATTATAATGACAGATGAGGAAAATGAGGCCTAAGGCTTAAGCAACATGTGCAGGACTTGCCATGTTCTTAATCACCATGCTGTACCATCTCCTGAGTGTCTATTATGTACCAGGCCTTGGGCTAAGCTCCAAGGATACAGCCACGAATAAAAAAAGGTCAGAGAAATCTCAGACTAGTGGAGGAAGGAGGAAAATGAACTAATTATATAAGGACAGTATATAGCACAGTGCCCAGCCCATGAAAAGACATGAAGTAGATATTTATTGAATGGATGGATGGATGGATGGATGGATGGATGGGATGGGTGGGTGGATGGGTGGAAGGGTGGATGGGTGGAGTATGTAGGATGATAGCTACACAGGCAGAGATAAGCATGGGGTGCTGTGGGAACATAGAGAAGGAACCAAACTCACGTAAACTAGGCAATGCTTGAGCTGACTTTTGAGCTGAGGCAGAAGTTCACTAGATATTGACAACCACCGTATGAGAGTGATGCTATATTGTGATCTCACCATCACCTTGCTCCAGCAAAGCAACCGTGAGCTTTTCCCATTATCCAGGAACCAGAGACTCTAGAGCAAAGACTACATCCCAACCCACTAAGTCTCCATTCACTCTCCTTCCCAGGGTAGCCTTTCTCTGACTTTGGTTTTCTCCTTTCTCTTCAGTACAGGTGGCCTAGCTCCCAGAAGAGACCTATATTGCTGATGAACCAGATAGCGGCATTTTTTTGACTGAGGATCATTAGCATTTTAAAATCAGAATTTTAAGTTTCAGAACCCCATAAATATCTCAAGAATCAGAACCACAATTAACAAAGCCACAGTAGCAGCATAAAATCTTACTTATGTTATATAGTACTTTATAATATCCAGTGGTATCTCAATGTGCATTATTTAATTATAGATCTTAGCCCTGGAAGAGACAAAACAAATCATCCTTCTACCATTTGACATAGATGGGATTCATGCTCAGAAGAGATGAGATAAAGTATCTGTGATCACTTCTATGTGCTGGTTCAATACTGGCTATTGAACATCCTTATCTCATTGAGACTCATGGTAGCCTAGTAAGTAGGAGTTTGTGTTCCCATGTTTGTCACTAAATAAATTGAAGCTCAAAGAGGTTAAGCAACTTATCTGTGGGCCCTGAGGTAGTAAATTGGAAAGCTAGGACTGCAAGCCAATTTTTCTCACCCTCAGTGCAGTGCTCTTTGCATTTTAATATCTTGCTTCCTCATTTCTGAAGAGATTCAGAGAGAGGACTAGTGACCGAGAATCATAACTCCTTAAAGGGTTTTTTCATAGGTTATTACAAATGTTAAGCATCTCTGAAGTCATTGCTCCACAGACCACCCGAACCCAAAGGACTCTGACTATAAAACAGGTGTGCCTGGGCCAAGGGGCAGCTTTGGAGAAAACTGTGACAGATTCAAAGTTTCAGTGTTGGTCTTGGTCTCTTCAATTATCTTTCAGGACTATATTCTCTTCCATTTTTGTCTTTTGACACTCCTTCATCCCATTTAATATTATCTTGTTCCCTATTCCATATCCTAGGTGTTTTAAATAACCATATGGTTCTTAGGAAGTACGTGTGTATGTGTGTGTTGGGTCCACCCAACACTGATTAATGCTTATTAATGAACTCATTAATCTTCTTAAAATCATACCACATATGAAAGTAGCACCCACTGCCACTTGCCAGTTATATCATAAGAACCATCCACAGCCAATCAATCTGATGTCTCACCCTGGGAGCAAAAGTACCCTGAATGTCAAGACGCCAGTTACAAGTATGCTGGCAGCAACTGGACTCTGGTTGCATTTGCAATGTAGAAATGCTGCTCCCCAAGAGCTGGGACAAATGGAAGCAGAGAGGGAACACTGGGCTCAGAAATGTCCCGATGGGTTGGAGTGTCTTCCTTAGTCCCTGTAATAAAAATGGTGGCACCCACTCTCAAAGGCAAGGGGAAGCTGTGCACCTGCCAATCTAAGGGAAGAAGAATGAGGGATAAGACCAGGGGAGTTGTAGGAAGTCACAGATCTGGTCCAGGCAAAAGGAAGTCATGGGAAGCCTGGAGCAGGAGAGAAGCACAATTAGATTTGTGCTCTTAAAAGGTCTGTGGCGTCTGTATGACATTAGAGCACAGAGAACCAAGGGAGGATGAAAGACCAGTTAAGAGCCAGTGCCACAGTAGCTCAGATTAAAGATCAGGGGAATGTGAACCAAGACTGCAGCAAGAGAGACTGAAAGAATAGGAGCCTCAGAGATGGTAAGGAGAGGGTCTTACCCTAGATGAGGCCTTAGGGGTAAGACTGAATGAGGGCTCTCAGCTCCAGAGAAAGGAAGGTGGAAACCACCATCCATCGGCGAAACAGGCCCCACAGCACCTCTGAGTTCTGAGTGACTTCACCAATTGCCTGGTGTTTGCAAGCAGGTCTGTGAATGCCAGTCTGAGGCAGGAGGGAGATCGCTGGTGTCAAACTGGTTTTCTTTGCTATCCTGTCCTGATGATGTTAACACCTCCGGTCTCGTAGGACAACCTAGGGCATTTTCATTGCCATGTCTGGTCAGAGCTTCTGATTTATGTCCTGTCAAGAAGATCTATTTCCTCAGTAATAGTCAAGTTTCCACTGGTGATTTCCTTCCCCTCGGGACCTGAGATTGCAGCTAGCTCTGCTGCCTCCTGGGGCACATCACCTAAATGTTCCCTTGGAAATTGCTCCTGTAAATATTCTCAATCAAAACCCAATAAAATGTCTGGGAGCTTGTACTACCCTGAAGGCTGGGAATTGTACTAAAATCATATTCCAGAATATCAAGCAAAAGGCCCAACTCCGGCCCCATTCCAACAATACAGATCTTGGGAATTATAGCTGAGCCTTAATCAACTGAAGACACACTTCTTTGTTGAATGAAGAACATTTATCTATAATGTTGAGAGGTTTAGAAACACAGCACATGTTAGACACGCTAAAATTGTATTGAGAATAAGGGGGTGGTTTGTGAAGAATTATCATTCAGAGAATTTCTTCCTTTACTAGGACTTTTTAAAAATTCCATCTTATACTTTATACAACAGAACCTCTCAAAAGCAGATGTTCCTAAAAAGCCAATGCTTCCAAATGTGATATTTTTTAACCTTCTAGTGGTATATTAATTAGAGAACGGTCTACACGGCTGTAACAGAGAATACCAAGCAATTGCTCAAGCAAAATAAAAGGTCTATTTATTTCTTGGGGTATAATGAGCACGAGCTGGTGGGTGATCCACGCATCAGTTGGAGAAGGGATTTTTTTTTTCTGCTTTGCTGATCTCTCATGCCCTCAGATACTGTTGACAAACATGGCTAAGGCATTATTTTTGTGTTTCAGCTCATGGAAAGGAAGAAGAGGAGGTAAGCAGACTTCTTCCCGAAGATGGGACCTAGAAGTTGTCCATATCAATTCTATTCACATCCCTGTTGGCCAGAGCTTAGTTTGTGGCAATCCCTGGTTGCCAGGGAGCTGGGGCACATGGCTGCTCACTAGATAGCCAAGTGCCCCCATCAAAAGTACGGGACATTGGGTAACTTTGGCAACAGTTCTACTAAAGAGCTTTCTTCCTTAACATTACCTGGTGAGCCTTTTCCCCTGTGCTCTGGCCACACTAAATTTCTTGAGATTCTGGACATCTCCCTGATGTCTCATATCTCTATGCTAGGGTATGCAGCTCTTGCTCCCAGGAGTACACCTGTCAGCCAGCTTAACTCTTGCTCATCCTGCAAAGCCGATGTCAACTGTCACGTCTTGCATGTATGAAGAACTCCTCTGTGCTGTTAGTTCTCTCAGGGACTAGGAGGTGTTTAGGAGATACCACACCTAACAGAGCAATAATGTGCAGTATAATGCAATTTCTGCATCTGCCTCTAGACCAGGAGTTTCCCAAGTCAGGCCACACTTTACAACGGAGTCCTACTGCAAACCAATTTCATTAGAATCTCTGGGGCCAGGACCTAGGCATCAGGGTCATAAAATATTTCCCCAGTTGATCTGATGTGCAGTTAAGATTGGAACTAGCTTACAGGCAGAAATTTTATCTCTGGACTATTCCTACTTCAGGCAGCAGCTGGCGTCCTATTGACGTTCAATAAATATCTAGCGAATGAACAAATGAATGAATGAAGAATGACTTTCTGCAGAGCAGTGAAACTCGACCCCAAACAAGAATTAACAATTCATATCATTTTCTTGAACACAGAATATTAGCACCAGAAGGGACCTTCGTGATGACAGAGATTCATCACGCCTGACAGATGAGGAAACTACAAGGCTAGAAGATCTCCGGGTAAGCTCACGGCGGAGGCAGGCCTCTGGGCTTCTGGATGCCAGCTTGTCAGATGTCACACCAAAGATGACTTAGTTTTATGAATCTACCCACAACTTTGAACACAGAAGAATCCCTCTTGCTTCTAGGGCTGAGCTCTAGCTACTAGACCCCAGTGAATCGAAATAGAAACATTTGCCATTCTCTGGGTTTGTGATCATTTTAGGCTAGCTCTTCATTGTTTGGAATCTGCTTGTTATACCATTTTACTACATAATGAAGACAAATGTCCACAGTTTAGCTACAGATTTGGTTAATGACAAGATATATAATAATACAAGATAATAGGGCCAGGCCATTGCTTTCTAATTAAATATTTTTGTCAGATTCTTTCCCTCATTAATCTTCTTTTATTTGCGATGCTTTATGGCTATTTTGCCTTCCACCTTAAGTATATGTACACATGTAGTTTTAAGAACTGAAATAGTCTCCTGGTTTTTATGGGAATTGGGCTTTCTGCTCCCTGCATCTGTTTATGTGCAGACGTGTCATTGAGTTTAGGAGGGAAGACATCACACGTAACCCAGACAAGGCCTCTAATTGGTATGCTAGCCCACACAAAGCTATCTGATTGCATTCAGTAACTGGCAGGGACAGAAAGCATTTCCAAGGGAAATAATATCTCACTGTGAATCTGGGAATATCTCTGTAAGAACTGAACAGTAAACACCAGCCTTAATTTTAACATCTCACATTATGCAAATTTTTCAAAGGATGAGGTCTCTGATATTCAAGCCCACCCCACAGGACAGCGGAGTTACATTAGATTGCCGTGGGAGTCGGAGTCAAATTTCCAAGACTTTTAGAGCAGAGGCATTTCCAGAGCATCCTTTTCTCTCATAAGCAAAAGTATTTACCTATTAAGAACTGTTGAAGGCTGAGACTTCCACTGGCTATCTGGCTGCCGGCAACAACCCCTTTTAGGTCGAGCTTTAATGGGGCAGTATTTAGGTACTAATAGCCCTTAAAAGCTGCAAGGTGCAAATGTGAAACGATGAAATCCAGACCGCAATGGCCATTTGCAGAATGATCCTTGCAAAGCCGCTGAGAGATTTGGCGGTTGATGAGGCATCTCCATCAAAATGTGCTCCCAGGAATGCGTTCTCTGTGATACCTGTTTCATTTAATGGTGATCATTCTCACCCTCCACCCCCCTTCCCACAACTAAAGATGATTACTCTGACAGCAAGCTGTGTATCACCCATCATTTTCTGTCAATTTTCTTGCCTCTGGAAAGGATTCTGTTTGGGTTCTTAGATTAATTCTCTAGGCAAAACACTCGCCTCCTATTCTTGCTATTTCTGTTCAAAATAGGTATCCTGGGAGAGTTCACTGAGCAAACAAAACTTAGGCTATGATTTAAACCCAACACACCAATTACAAGTTTTTTTAGGGGGATGGGGCAGTAGAAGGGGGGCTCAAGGGTAACTTTCCTACTGAAGCCCACGTGAGACATGGGTCACCGCATGGGTTCAGCCACACTGCTCTAGTAGCTGAGCAGGAGAACTGCTGTTGATCCACTATCCAATAATCTAAATTGATCACCCATCAATGTCTGAGGCACTGGTTGTATGTATCTGAGGGACATTTATTGCCTAAGAGTAAAAAGAATATGATAATGACACACTAGGCATACAACCATTAGCAAGGGGGTCTTACTAACCAATTAGTGGTCAGCCTTCTCTGATGCCACTGAAGTAGCCCCAGTACACCTTCCAAAATATTTCTTAGGACCAAATCCCTGGGATTAGAGGATTTCACATACTGTTCTTTGTGGCTTTTCTTCCTAATGCTGAGTGCACTCAACATCTATAAAGATGATGAATCCTCATGCCCAAGACTTCATCCCTTCTCAGCTGAGCTGGGGAAACATCTTGACCTATGCAAAAGATATTGAGCGATGAGGGCAGATGTGACATTTAGAGGGACGATGAAGAGGGCCAAAGGCAATTGGAGATGGAATCTGGCCTTATTTCAAAAAGGAGACCAATTTCACTGCAAAACCCTCATCTCTTAATCGATGGGGCTCCTAGGAGGGTGCCCTGCTTCCTTTCCTCCTCCTGCAAAGGAGGAATTTATTTCCCAAATAAAAGTTTTGGGAAAATCTAGCTCTGAGAAACATGCAGAAGATTTTTTGGGTGGTGGTGTCAGACCATGGGTTAGTTACATTTATAATACATTAAGCGCTTGTTAGGATACATGCAGGGATGTAGAGGGTTACAGATAAAAACAGAAATGTATTGTCAAGGAGAAGACTCAGTGTGGATGGTGTTTGGAAACAGCGAGGCTTCACACACTAACGTGGGCAGCTGGAGGTATGCTGGGCTTAAGTTAAGAGCCACTTTCAAATCGTGGCCATAATCTTCCCGAAATCCAGACTGGGGGTTTCAGAACGATGAAGAATCCATTCTGCATCCCATGATAACTCTAGGATCAATGGTAGAACATTTTTCCACAGGCCAAAACATAGGCAGGGCAAAATTTCATCTCAACAGTGTGTCTGACTCCTGAGTCCTCATGAAAGGAGAGGAATTCTGACCCCCACCCCCCGCCCCGCCAAAAAAAAGTTGAGTTCTTGTCCTTCTTCCTTCCATCCCCACACCATTCCCTGGGAAATTATCTTGGTAAAAGGTTATGTTCCTCATTCTTCTACTCCTCTTTTAGACAGTCCCTCAGCAATCATAAAAGGGCTCTGAAGAAGCCGACTGAAGAACCTATGCAGCTCACAGTAACTACCATCATCATAGGCCCTCTCTTCTGCAGAACACCCACAGATACCGGGTGATCTTGTGTCCTACTGAAGAGAACCTGTGGGAAGCGCTGGACTACCTCAGAGATGCCTTCACCTGTCATTATGCTGCTGCCCGCTTAGGAAAGCTCTGGTTCCTCCCTACTCTCTCCCATCTCATTATTCTCTGCTCCACTTCCCTTGGTCTTTTGGATTCTTTACATCTCCACTCCACTGACTACTCCATATTTTACCTTGTGGTCTTAGTGTTCTTATTTATGTGCCCCCCACTTTTTTTCATTATGACTTTGTCACCTCTCAAACCTAGATTTCTTTTTTCATTCCCTTTAACCTCTGCTCCAGATCAGAGTTTCCTTCCCAAGCAAGTTTAAGGGCCCCAATAATAAGGCAAGTTGGTCTTCAGCTACTTAATTACCTTTTACCGCCTCTGCCAACCACACTTTGTTCTTTCTCTAAGGACCTTCCTGCCTTAAAATAGTGTTCTCTCTGTGTACCAGTTTGTATGTGTATGCATTGTTTTTAAAATCGAAGTAGAGTTGATACACGGTATGTCCTCACATTTTTCTTAATATTTTTGCACCGTGACTCTTTTGCCTTTTTAGCATGTTTTATCTTTATTTTTTCCATTCAAAAAATTGTGCAGTGACTATTTTTGTCTCCACATTATGTGCTTGCCTTTCAAAAATTTTATAGTACAATGTCACATACTTGTAAATAAATTGTTGTAATAAAGCCCTCCACATATTTGTTTACTTGTGATATTTGATTTAGCTGGTATCCTATCAAGAAGTCCTACCCATATTTCTCTAATCCTTTTAAATGAAATCTAAAATGGCTTCCCATATTTCTTTGTATTCATGTAAATTATTTGATGCCTCATAAATTGTAAAATCTTTATTGTTCTGCCCAAGAACGCTCAATTTAAAAAAGCCCCTCAAGGCATTTTGTTTTCTTTCTGAAGTCCACATTACACAACAATATATGCCAGATCACCTCCAGTTTCTGAAGTTCTTAGTAATCACACAATCTGTTGTCAGAGTCATTCTTTATGACAGTGTTTTCTTTCCATGTGCATTTGGCATCTGTTTTTTGCACAACAGTATACAGCTTTGAGGGGGACCAGAGAGAATTCTTTTTTTTTTTTCTAGATTGCCTTTAAGACTTATAAAAAGAAAATTATGTAATAGCTACCATTTATGGAGCATTTGCTATGTACTGCCAAGCTCTCCAAGCTTTACATGTCTCATTGAATTCCTTGTAGTATAGACATCTTTATCCCCATGTATAGTCGAGACAGCAGAGTTTCATGGAGAAAAAGCAATTTGTCTAAGGTTATATAGCTCCTGAAAGTGGGATTTGAACCCAGTTTTACCTGAGTCTGAAGTCTCTTACCTATTAAGCAAGACTGCTGTAGCTTTAACAGAAAACCTTGAGTTTTCTCCACTACCATGTGTCAAAACCACAATGTCAGGACTCTATCAGTGATGGAACAGTGTGGGGAACAAAGACCTGGAGACTACATATGACCACCAATGGCAGACATTGGTCCAAAGATTTCTCTATATCCTAAGTGGGAGCAAGTTAGGTTAGATCCTTAAAGCATAGTATTCAACAAACATGGACATGGGCTACATGGTGGCCCAAGCTGGTGGTCAAATCTCTCTCTCCTTCTCTCTCTGTCTTTCTCAGACACACACACACACACACACACACACACACACAGGAGGGGCTAGGCTTATTGAATTACATAACCAGAAGTCAATAATAGACTTGGCTCCAAGCATGGATGACTTCTTAAACAGTATATAAATTGTGGTAAGGATGCTTCTTTCATCTCTTGACACAACTCTTCCTAATTTGGCTTCATTCTCAGGCATGTTTATTCTCTTGTGGTAGCAGGATGGCCACTAGCAGCTACAGGCTTACACTGAACTAGCTTAGCATTCCTAGTGGAAAAGAACTTTTTTTCCCTACTGACTTGATGCAAATCCTGTGATTCACTGGGGAATATGTGGGGAGTTGAATGATGTGTTTTTCTATTAACTAAGCAGTTATTCTGACCAGAGGATATTCATCCCTGGGCCCTGGGGCTAGAGGAAAGAAAGGAGTGTTGTTAGCCCAATCAGTATCACATGAACTGAGAATAGGGAATAGATATTTCTGAAAGAAGATAAGATGGATTCCAGGTACTCATGACCAACAAATGTCACTACTCTTACAAGATGGCAGAGACCTACAGAGCTGAGGCACATGAGCACCAAGGTTGACTCAATACCTGAGCTGCTGAACTAAGTTTCTTAGACTCCAAGTGGCTAAGGACAAGATTAGTCACTTAGTTCTCCCAGGGAGTCATTTATCTCTACTAGCAAAGAACAAAGAATTATAAGAGCAAGGAGCCAGACATTCATTCACTTATACATTCATTTATCCTGCAAACATATGTCCATTCATCCTGCCATTAAACGTTGATGTGACAAACACTGTGATAGGTACTGGGGATGGAGATGAGTCCCAGTACTTTCCGTAAAGAATTCAGTCTAGAAGGAGCAAGACAGAAGGGTCAATCAATATCTGTAACACAAGGAGTTAAGAACAATATTCCATTTTCTCCCAATAGCCCCTTCTGGTAGCAATGCCCTTAGTCTGAAAAGAATTTTCTACAGAGAAAGCAAGCATAGCTCATGCATTAGAAAAACGTCATAATCAATCATGTGCCTGCTTCACTTATTAGGAGTCTATTTGTTCTCTCTGGGATTCTAACAAGAGTCTTCCTTCTTCTTAAGGAATTCTAAATCTATCCATAGCTAATTTTCTCTACAAGTGAATTAGAAACAGGGCACAAATGACCCCCAAATCATTTTTTAATGAATAGCAAAATAGAGTTTGGCTTAGATCCAATACTGGCTTCCTCACTTATTTGATATGAAGCCAGAGGTAAGGCACTTAACATCTCTAGGCTTCTGTTTCTGCATCTGTAAAATGGGGTTGTTAATAGCATGAAGGATTGTTGTGAGAATTACATGAACTATTGCATGTCAAGCTCTTTGCAAGGCACATGGCTTACAGTGAGTGTGTATCAATTGATAATAGTTGTGATCGTATTCTATATGCTATTATTATTATTATTAGATTACTAAATTGAAGATCGGAGAAGGCTAGTGGCTTGCCAAATTTCCCCCAGCCTGTTAATGGCAGGGTCAGGGCTCAGAACCAGTTTTCCTGACTGTTTCATGAGGGATCTTACCCTGACATCACCAGGTTTAACCGTCACGCAGTCTACGATGCCAATTATGCTTGGCTCAGACTAGTCCCAAGATCATTTGTATTCCCTCAGCACATACCTGCTGGGAGGGCGAATATGGCATTGACAAGAATAATCACATTTGACACTTGTAGAATATTTTATACTTTTCAAAGCCCTCTTGCATATGTTACCTCATGTGGGATTAAACATTTGCCATGGGTACTCCATTCATGGATAATCAGAGTGGGAGTTTTATGCTCGTTATGAGATTTGACTTCAGCTTGCTTCCTGGGAGATCCACAAATTGGTTTACTTAGTGTAAGATGCATTCATCGCCACCAGTTTTTAGGGAACTTAGGTCAGCCAAAATTGGGAGTTTGGTTTGTATGTCTTAGGGAAAAATGGGTTTTACAGGGATTTGTTTTGTAGAGGTTGGGGGCAGGGGTGGTGGCAGAGAAGAGCATAGGGATGTGATGTAGAGTTTAAGCTATTTCCAGTGGCCTGACAGGCACTTCTAGGAGGTAAGGATGCCTCCTCAGAATACCGAGGGCTCAGGCTGAGTGAGAGGCATACATGGCCCATCCCAGAAGGATGGGAATTGGCACAGCACCCACTGTCTGCAGTCTTCATGTGAGGCAATGTGTATAAGGCTCTCGGAACTGTACCTGTCACTTAACAAAATGGCAGTGTGGGGATAAAAGCGAGGGCTTCTGAGTCAGACAAATTTGAGTTCCAATACCTACTCTGCTGTCTGCCAATCAGTAACCTTAAGCAAGTCATTTAGTTTCTCTGGTCCTCAATTTCCTTATGTCTTAAGTGGTTATTGGGGTATATACCTCATAATATTGCGATGCAGATAAAATGGATTAATATAGGGCATGTAGGAAGTGTATAAAAATGACAAATATTGTTAATATTAGTTTATCATTAGTAGTGGTAGTAGTAGTAGTAGTTACTCTTTAAGCAGTTCTGAAAGCTGAGTTTGGAGCTCTTTAAGAGAGTGTGCCTCATTCTTGCTAGTAGAGAGCTCTGCAGAGGCCCAGCTGGAAGCTGCCCTCAGGGATGATGCTCAGGGTGGGCTCTCTGACCCAATAAAACCTAAGAGGTCTGGAGGTCAGTGCTGTTGCCAGGAGAATGGTTCATGGCCACTAGTACATGCCGTTACTGAAGGAAGCTATCTTCAGCAGTCCCACACTAAATGGGAGCCCCCCGAGGACAGGCATGGTACTATGCCTGAGATATCCTAGGCACAGGAGGTCCATGAACAAGGCTTGCTTTTGGGAGCTGCCACAATTGTCACTGGGAGACCCTCTTGGAGCTGGGTCTTTTTGGAATCTCTTCTATAAAAAGCCACTGTAGGGGTGCCTAGGTGGCTCAGGTGGTTGAGCATCTGCCTTTGGTCATGTTCTCAGGGTCCTGGGATGAGTCCCACATTGGGCTCCCTGCTTGGTGAGGAGTCTGCTTTTCCCTTTCCCTCTGCCCCTGCTGTCTCTCTTTTACTCTCTCTCTCTCTCTCTCTCAAATAAACAAAATCTTTAAAAATATATATAAGAAGACATTGTTGAAAAGCCTAAGGTCATAGAGGCCAGGAGTAACCACATTCCAGATCTGAGTACTGCAGGAAATATTACTGTTTAGGAGCTCCAGCCCACTCCACTCTACCAAAGACCCTCTTGGCCCCTAGAGACATGGTGAACGTGTGCATATATGTCTCTGTGTGTCTGGAATGTGGTTGGGTAGGAAGCTGAGAGAGTTCATATTTTAGTCTTTCAGCACCCCCTTATGAGACCCAAATGTGAATGGGGCCTAGGACTGCTAAAGAGATCCTAAATTATAACCTGACCACAGGTTCTTGGTGTGATGAGTGGCCCGAGAAAGGGAAGGTTCCAGTAACAAAGGAAATGAGAGCTTCGTATTCTACTTGATGGGAAATAACATTAGCATTCTGCAAAGAGATTTCAGAGAAAACAGCTCTGGACTGAATTATCCTGCTTCAAGGGCAGCCAAACTTATTGACCAACTGAGTTGTGTAGAATAACCTTTGCCAGTTCTGAAATAATAAGCCTCCCACCAACTTTACAGAGTATTTAAAAAAAAATGTTTTAAGTTCATAAAGAGCCTTTTGCTTCTCACATCTTCACCTTCTGTGGCTGCTGGGGATTGAGGGAATAGATTTCAAAGTCAGTCCCTTCTATGGCCTTGGATAACTTTATTACTTCTTGAGTTTTGATTTTCCATTGGGGAATTTAAAAAATATATATTAATATTTATTTCAATGTGTATGTTGTGAACACTCAGTGAAAACCTGCAGAAAAAGCACTTTGTGTAATGTTTGGTGATGATCACCATCACAGTAATAATTATAATATTTATTAAGTGCTTAATATGTCCTACACACTGAGCTTATGGCTTAAGCCTCATAACTATCCTCAGTTTAGGTATTGTTGTTGTTGTTGTTGTTATCATCCTAATTTGACAGATGAAGACAGTGAGACTTTGAGGTCAAGACATTTGCTCATAGATCCGGGATTGAGTCCCACATTGGGCTCCCTGCAGGGAGCCTGCTTCTCCCTCTGCCTGTGTCTCTGCCTCTCTCTGTGCCTCTCATGAATAAATAAATAAAATCTTTAAAACAAACAAACAGGGATCCCTGGGTGGCGCAGCGGTTTGGCGCCTGCCTTTGGCCCAGGGTGCGATCCTGGAGACCCGGGATCGAATCCCACGTCGGGCTCCCGGTGCATGGAGCCTGCTTCTCCCTCTGCCTGTGTCTCTGCCTCTCTCTCTCTCTCTGTGACTATCATAAATAAATAAAAATTATAAAAAAAAAAAAAACAAACAAAAAGACATTTGCCCATAGTGTCACTGCAAGTAGCAGGGCCCTATGTCAAACTCAGATATCCTGATATTAAAGAACAAGCACTGACCACTTGGCCAGCCTACTGTGGTATATTAAATAATTCTTCCACTCAGCCAGTATTGCCTGTACACCTATGAGGTGCAAGGCACTGCCAGTGTCCAATCCTGAACTTCCAGTAACAGCTTTTTTCAAATGGTGGGTTATCAGTTTAAAGTGAAGGACAGATTCAAGAAGATGCTAAAGAAACACTGTCTCTGCTGTTCTCAGACCTGAAAATGAGAAAGTGGCATCATGAAAGGGGAAGCAAATGAAACCTGATGGAGTTAAAGCATGGAAACACAATGAGAAGCAGGTTGTAGTACAGCTTTGTTTGTTTTCTTTCTCTCTCTCTAATGTCATCTATTTATATCATATCCTTGAATATATTTTGGAGAATGGAATTTGAGTCTAATTCCCTTCTGGGCCTAGCACACTGCCAGGCCTTCAGAATGCCTACAGATATTTGCCCTATCAAATTGAACCATGAGCATGTTTGGCATCAGCCAGCTCCAACTCCACTGGGGTAGAGACTTTCAAGAAGCCAGGGAGCGAACTTGGCAGGGATCACCGTTACCCAATTAGGTACTGTGCTTGGGTGATAACAAAATCTACAGACAACCCAAAGCCTTCCTCAGCGGGCAGCTCTTTAGGTGAAATGGAATACAGCTTTGGTCCTCAAGGAACATGCGCTGTGTTCTGAGGCAGCGACACTCAAGGTTCTGGCCAGAGGGGAGGATGGTTGGAGATAGAGCCTGGGAAACTCCTCGGTGGGACACAGGTTTAGTCAGGAAGACTGAGCCATGTTCAAGGAAAAATATCTCCCAGTGCAAGACCCCAGATCAGAGCTCTGCCCGTCAGGTAGATGCCACCTCCCAATTGAACTGAAGATTAACGGCCGAGACCGTGGCCCAGTGGGCTGTGGGACTGTGAGAAATCGACTTTACTTTCCTGCCATTCAACACTAGAATCCAGATGCTCTCTCTATAAGAACCAAAACATAATGTCACTTGATTTCTTCTCTTTTTCGCTATTTTAAAAAGGAAATCACTCACAAATATGGAAAATTTCCCACTTCCCTCATAGGTGTGAGAGAATAATCCATGGCTTTCCAGACAAACAAACCAGGCCCTTGTAAAAGTTTAGGTAGAAGGAGCGAGGCTTGTTTGCACCTCCCAAGTGGCAAGCTTTCCCCCTCTTACCTTGAATCTCTGCTGCCAACTTGCTCTGCACACAGTACGTGAGTAGAAGGGCAGCCGCCATATTGAAATCTGATCAATCAGGGCCAACCTCTTGGATGTCACAAACTCAATCTTACAGATAGTCAGACTACACAAACAGAAGTTCATTATGACTGGAAGGAGGGGGGGCATGTTATTAGTTTCCAATTAGCAGCAAACAGCAAGAAGCTTATCAACTGTTTATAGTGGTGAGCCACTGTCTGACATTAATAGCTCATAAAATATTTCAGAACATTCTAGATTAGGCAAAAGAAACTGAAGAAACAAATCCTGATATAGCTCAGTATTTCTAACCAGCTACCCCACTGAGTCACCTCAGCAATATCTTCTCTTCATTTGACTCCCTAACTCAGTACAGCGGTTCTGTGGGCCAATAAATGTGGCCAAAGCTCTCATCATGCTCTAAGGCATTGTTTTGGCAACCCCTGTGTGTCCCTGCACAAGGAGTTATGGAGGAAGCCTAAGGGACAAAGTGAAAGCCCAAGTTTAATGCTATACCTGCCATTCAAGAGATATAGAACCTTAGACCAATTACTTAGGTTACTGAGTCTCACTCCTTAACATCCACGAGTTGCAAGGTGTAACATTTACCAAGGAGGGTAATTAAGAGGACTGAAGGAGCTCATCTGTGATGGTCTGGCCTGTGATGAGCATGCGACAGACTCTATGAGGACAATGGTAGAGGTGGTGTCCTGTACCAGGGCATCACAGGGGACCAAGCAAGGAGAACCCAAGACCCTCTGGCCACTTCTGAAGGCTGGGAGCCAGGGCCGTTCAGCATTCCAAGGACGGAAGGAATCATCCCTTCTAATCAGGATATTTTGGAAAATCATCACGAAAGAGGCAACATCCGAAACGGACTCCGCCAGGGGAAGACACAAAAGGCCTGGATTTGCCCTGCCAGGCCGGGGGAGGCGGGGGAGCTTGCCCAGCGGCCTGGGGGCCCCCGCTCCTGGGGAGGGCCAGGAACACAGGGCATCGCCCGCCTGGGGCCCTGGACTGCGGGGCGAAGGCCAGGCTTTGGGGCGGCGGGCAGAGCCTTCACGGCTGGCAGCGCCCGGGGATCTGAGGCCCTGCGGGGACAGCCCCGTGCAGGCCTCCGGGATCGCCTCCTCTCTGGTCTGGGCCCTTGCCGGGTGCTCCGCCCCCGCACGCCCAGGCCTCGGCGGCCCGGAGTGGGGCTCCCCTCGCGGCGCTCTGCGGGCCCTGCGGGCGCTAGCGGCTCCCCGGACGGCCAGGGGCGCTCCGCAGCCTCCAGCCCCTCGCTCCGCTCCCCCCGGCGGCCCGCCCTCCCCCGCACCCCCACCCCGCGACCCCCCTGGGCCGCCCTGCACCTGCCGAACTCGTGGCTCCGAGGGCGTCTGCGTGGAGGGAGGGATCTTCCCCACTGGGCAACTCGATGACGTTGAAGCAACGCTGTGATGCCCTCACGACTGCACCTTGGAAAACTCCATGATTACCCAAGGAGTTGAGTGATGTATACTTCGAGTATAGACTTTAAAGGGAAAACAATTGTGTTATTTACTGACCCTTGGCGGGGGGGGGGGGGGGGGGAGAGGGGGGGGAGGAGCACGTTGACGGATACGTGGGATTTTACCATGCCGACAGAGATGAGGCAAAAAAGCAGTGCAAGTAGTGAAATATGGTAGGAAGAAAAGCAAGGAGGGGGAAAGCATCGCAGTTTGAGAAAAATAAAGTAATCCAGGCAGTCCAGAAAACAGTGTTTTTCAGTGAAAGAAAACGTTCATAGAGCTGACAGGGCAGGCTAAATCCCGATCGTGGAGGGCCTTGAGTGTGGGGTTGATAAGCTCGAGTATTATTCGGAAGGCAGTAAGGAGCTGCTCCTAGTCTTCTAACCGAGGATTGTTGTCATCGTCGACAGAAATGTATAGTTCTGGATCCTTCATTCATTTCCTTACCAGGCAAAGAGAAAGGATTTCTTACTGTGGGTAAAAGTTGGAAAATGATGTTCACAGGATAAGTATGTTGAGGACCACCAGAACCAGGAAGATGAGGTTTTTATCAATTAATGTTTGTAGCAATAATAAGCCGCCCTAAAATCTCAGTGGTTTAAAACGATAGCATTTCTTTAGCTCTGTGGTTGGCAATCTGGCCTGGTCTTAGCTGTGTGTGGAGTCAGCTGCCAGGTCCGGGGGGCACTGTTTTATCCTAAGCGGGGACACGGTGTCTCTCCTCCAAGTCTTCCCATGTTCCCGCACGCTAGTCTCTGGGGTGGCTCACCTGGGGCCAGCAGGCTTCCCAGAAAGTGAGCAGAAGCATGCACCGGCTTGGGGCTGGCACCCCAGGACTTTGGCCACATGCTGCTGATCAAAGCAAGTCACAGGGCCCGCTCATACTTCAGACATGAGGAAAGAGACCCACTTCTTAGTAGAAGGAGCTGCAAAGTTCCCATTGCCAAGCGGCCTGGATAATGTAAGAAAACTAACTTGTGGCCATTTTTTTTTACAATCGATAAGACTCCTGCGATTTAACCAAGATACGTACATCCTGTAGACTTATGCCCCTCCTCGATTACATATTCAAGCAAATAACATGGAATCCCAGCAGACCTTTCCATAATAGCAGGGTCAGGATTGAATATGGAAAAGCCCCATAAATGTGGGGCATTCAGGAATCCAAATGTGAGTCTGTTGCAGTAAGTTCTAAAGAAAGGGCTTATGGCCCACCAACCATTTGTAACCAAATGTGTTTGTGACTTCTTACCTGGGACAAAAAAAAAGCAAAATTTAATGGGCTATGAGGGAAGAATTGATCCATGAAGCAATTTGATAGCAATTGCCAACAGCTTACTGAGAATTAAAGTAATAACAGAAAACTGTCTGAAAGGGTTCAAGAGAATAACCTCCAACGCTGAAAGTGAGACCATTTAGCAAGGAATACAGAGAAACAGCCAGCATGACAGTGCTGAGACTGAAAATGTTGAAGGAAATTTCAGGGAGTCTTGATTCCCATCCTTTTTCTTTCTACTTCTTTTCTTTTTAATGCGTGAGGAAAATCAGATACATCCTCACCAAACTCAGCATGGAATTAAAAGGGCAGACAGGATTGCCCATAATTTTGTTAAAATAAATGTTTCTCTATGATGTGTGCGACCCCTCTGCGGTTGGAAAGTGGAGTCTGCTCTTAGCATATCCATTTCTCCTTCTCACAAGCATGTGCACATCGAGAACGGTATTATTAGGCTGCTCATGAATGCCAAGTGCCAAACATTGATTTCCATTTTGGGAAGGGAGTGGGAGGCAGGCCGCATTTAGTCAATGAGTTGGTCGTCTTTATCCAGTTCCTAGCATACTGGTGCCCATAGCCCCACTGTGCCATGACAATGGGACCCTTTGTTGACAGTCTTGGCATGAGCACTAAGGATTAACTGGGCACCGTGCCTTGATGACTCTCAGCTGTGGCTCTGCTCAGTTCAGAAAACAGCTAAGGTACAGGGGACAGTCTGAGAAGGCTTTATTTGTCACTGCCCATGGCTCACCACTGCTGGGGACAATCTGTTATTTGAAAGTTGTACACTGGGTCTTTTATTTCATACATAAGCTACACATGGCTCTTCTCCTTTATGATGAAGGCAGCTAGTTGCATTATTTTCTTGCCAAGAGGTATTTCCAGCCCAGAACATATATGGGGAACACATTTTATTGGGTGACCCACAGCCAAGAAGTTAGTTTTATTGTAAAGTGTGCAGG